>NC_139052.1:15848296-16405796 GCF_965140915.1 Aythya marila | reverse complement strand
TAATGCTGAAGGCAAGTTCAGAGCAAAATTTCTGAATGGTTTTGGCTGAGAGAAATAGGGAAAGGCATTATAAAAATGTTAAAAAATATCATTTTGTATATCACATCTGAAATATTGAATATCTGTCTATTTTGAATAACCTCCCTGTACTCATGGAAAAAAAGACAATATATGTATATATATAGATATGGGTAGAAAAGAGAGATAAAAAAGTTTAAAAGGCAAAATAATCCCTTTTCCATCTATTCACCTTTTACCTTTCCCTTCCCAAAATACTTCTGATCAATAATTCAGATTTTTCTGAATAATATTTTCCTGTTGTTTCAACCTGGACTAAAATTGGTCCTATATTTTCAGTTTTTCCACTCAGTGAAAGGACCTGTATTCACATACACACATATTTTACATGCAAGTCTGCTTTTCTTCATGTTTATTTGAATATAACCATTGGCTACACAACTTTAGTGATAAAACTCTGAATTTTTTCATTTGCTTCTCTTTGAATAACTTTCAGCAAGAAGGGCCAAATTAGTTGCAGGACATGAAAAGGATTTTTGTCTTCTCGTCCTAAGCTCTATACATGGAGGTATCACAGTGTAATTTTATTTATTTTTATTTTTTTTTCTGCAATACAGGTTAATGCATCAGATATTATAAACCAGAAAGCAGTACATCTGCCTGCAACTTGCTGTGCCAGCCGTTTTGCCCTTCTGTGTCTCAGTTTCCACTGCCTCTGTCATATATTTAGACTAAAAAAAAAACAAAAAAAAAAAAAACGAACAAAACAAAAAAAAACCAAACCTGTATAACTGTATGGAAGGGACATCTTTTTATGTCTTTGCACAGGGATGCAAAGAGAGGGGCATCAGTCTGGATTAGATCTGCTAGTCCCTGCCATAATGCAAATGAATCCTATTAAAGGATGGAGGCCTTAAATAGCCTTTACTGAACCTTCTGTGAGTAATTTAGATAACTTTTTAAACAAACCCATTTGACATTCTTTTACGAACAAAACAGAACTACCGTGCTAACCTCATCACATCATTCCTAAACCCCAGAAGCCCTACAAAAATGTATCAGCAATTAGTTTTGAATTAAACAGAAAATGATGGAACAAATGCAAAAGTATTCACCTTTGTAACATGGCCACATTGCAGAGATATAAGAGCACAGCTGTTCTCGCCTAAAAAGGAGAATTCCAGAAAAAGAGGCTGGGAAAGAAGTCAACAATGGGCCCTGGAACTGAACATCATGCTCAGATTAATTTAGAAACCACTAAACATTTTGCCAAAAAAGAAAAAAAAAAAAAAAGACTTTTTTTTTTTTTTTTTTTTATTATTAGGCAATAATACGTGTCATTTAAATCCAGTACTTGAAGCAGAAGTTCAGGCTTCCACTCTTGACACACCTTAGGTTGTGCAAGCAGAAATGAGGCTGGTACATTATTTAGTGGAAAATGAAACTGATCCAGAAAAATCAATACTCCCAAGACAGGTTTGGATTCCAAATTTACCTACTAGCACAATATCTAAAAATAATAGGAATCCAGGAGGTCTGAGGGGAGAGAACAGGGCTTGCTAGAAAAGAAAGAATCCAGAATGAAATGAAGGAATTCATCTGGTTCATATTAATTTGTATTAATTTCCATTTAATAGTATAACCACCTGTATTAAAAGAATGAATGTGAGATATTTTCACTGATTGTCCCACGTAACTTGATACCTAAGGATACCTAGGGATATGGTATTGGACTTGGCGAGAGTGAAACCACCCTGCAGAGCTCCACTGGCTCCATGCTAGAAGTGTGAGCATTCCAGGCTGAGGGCCCTCGCTGATCCTGCTGCTGCCGGTGGGTAAAGTCCAGCTGACATTGGGCTGAGGAGCCAGCCTTGCCTTTGGTATTTCAATTTTGACTCCAAGGTTGGCCAACTGTAAAAACAAACCAAGCAGTGACATTTGATTTGGACTCCAATAATAATTTGGCAATGTCAACCTTTTCAAGAGGTCTCCCAGCATACATACTTGGCTGTTATTGTAAGAGGGGCTTTGGATTTACTCACTGAAAAATCCCCAGCTCCAATACTGCCCCAGTTTGCTGAGCTTTGCAACAACACCTGCACCATGTGTGTGAGCGTTAACAGCTCCGGAAGAGAACTCTACATCTCCTGCCTTGAACCAGGTTTCAAAAATTGCTGCATGTCTTCAGGCTTGGGTGGCCTTATTTAACATGTTCCTAGTCTAGGAGTATTCTTCTGAAACCCAGGCCACCCTTCCACGAACTGACAGGCAACCCTTGCAAGGAACTGGGTAGTCTTCTATTTGCCATAAATTTGGTCAATCTAAGTCCTGTGGCTTCTGGTGAGGGCAGAACTGGCAAAGTGCTCTGTTTTTTGTTTGTTTGTTTGTTTGTTTGCAACCAACGAAGGAGCTCAAAGGCCACAGCACCATCAATGCAGTTCCCTCTGAAAATCCTAAGACTGAAAGCTTTGCCTGGGTTACGGGCCCATCCTTGTGATTTCTCACATCACAAGGAGTTACCTTTTGGGATGCATTATTAGCAGGTTCCCAACAGATGGTGCTAATGAGACTATTAAGTAGTCTAACCCAATATGCAAATGATGCTGTGAAAAGGGCTGCTGGGACCTGTCCTTTTCTTCTTTCTAGCTTGTATTAAAATGGAACTTTATTAAACATTACTGCAAGCAGTTTCCACAAGCTAAGAAATTCAGAAGGTTTTAGAACTGCAGCTGGGGAAAGCCCAGAGAACTTGGCCGCTTAACCGAAATCTAATCTGGCTGGCAGCGGAGGGGTCTGGGAGCTGGGAATTAATTGATACAGGTAGACCAATCTTGAATCCTTGCTACTGGTATTTAAAAAAGCTGTGTCCAAAAGCCCTTTCTAAGACTGCAAGAAAGTCGTCTTTGTTTGTGTGGCTGATTAAATGTGGCTCAGTTACCTCCTTTTACACACCGCAGTGTTGTGTAACGCACCAAATACAATGTTTAAGTAAGGTTACTGCTATGTTTTACAGTCTAGCAAATAAAAGGATGTTTAAAGTTAAGGCTGACATTCCATCCTTAACTTTTTGTACCTTTGTGTTACATCACACCTCAAACATAACATTGATTTAGGGCCCCTGCCCTGGCTGTATCAAGACACAGGGAGATTAATTACATTAAATACATTATTCCAACCTTTGCTTTAACTACCCATTCCTTTGTTGGTTTAATAATTTCAACCTTTAGGTAATGCTGCCTGATAGCACACTCTGTTAATCTTTATTATTTTTTTTTCCTTATTTTATTTTATTTTTTTTTTCCTTTCTTTAACTAGAAACATCCGTAACATTAAAAATGAGATATTTCAGTGTACTCAAGGTCATGTTTTGTATTTTCTTTTCTAAACTGGGCATTATGTATGAGGTTTTCTGGACTAAGCACACCCACATTAACATAACACGTTATGAATATATAAACTTAAATTCAAAATATGACTCTTGAATGAGTTTGTTCATATGATGTTTCTGGGATAATGTGGTATTGGCAGTTCTATATGTACAATCAGCCACTCATTTGTGCTTACATGGGAAGGCATGGCCTTATACTTTCAGAAATAGATAGCACTACTGAACAACACTGCATTTGAGTTACTGTTACCTTCATTATTAAGAACTTTCATTTTCAAATCCACAAAGCTTTTATATAGTGCTTACACCCAGTGTACAATGCAGAGCTAAAGCATATTCTATTTTTCATTGGAGAGTGAGGAAGGAAAAATAAAAGATCATTTTATTTGTTTGGCACCATGAATACTCTGTAATATCTTTTTTCTTTTTCTTTTTTATTTTTCTTCTTTTTTTTTTAATGATTTTTCAAAACTTGAAAAAATGACTTTACAACAGAAATCAGGCCACTTCTTTTCTACAGAATTTCCAATAGTCTAAGAAGAGCTCTCTTAGTGTCAGTCAGACCACCTGTCCAGTATCTTTGTCTCTAAGAGCAATAGTTGGAAACACTAGTTGGATGTTGTGCCTGTTTATGAAAAAAAGGAACAGAATCAAATTCACCTATACTGTACAGAAATTCTGGGGCTTATAACATAGAAAATTTCATTTGAGATGTACAGCACAAAGGAAATATGATAGGAGCTTCACTGATGCTCTTCTAATGGACCTTTAGTCCTTAAGTACTGTAGGATTAGTGTATATGCTGTGGTCTTGCCTCTAGTGTTGACTTCCGTGGCTGTGAACAAACAATATAATAACACTGCCAGCAAAACGGAGAAAGCATGCTTACTGGTGTCTAAGAGCATGTGGCAAGGTCTTGAATATTATAGGGACATTCTGAAATTTGTTGAGTTGCTGTCTGTGAGGGCTATGTCCTCCTGGTGAGGAAACAGGAGCTGTGGTTCTTTCAGCAGTTTTCTTATTGTTACAGTTGGTGTGTTTCTTTGACACTCTCAATAACTTTTAGATGCATTCCTCCCAGCTTCCACCCTTTTCTCTCTTAAACTACCACAATGACTTCAACGACATGGGAGCCAAGCAGTTTGCTATCATGGTTTCCTGTAGCAGTCATTTGTGTGGATGACTGTGAATCAGGCGGCAAGAATAGTAGCTTTTACTATATGCATAATTTTTTGTTTGTTTGTTTTAACCCTGAAGGGGGATTGCTATCATCAGAATCAATTCCTGGTTGAGCTATGTCATCTCAACTCTCCAGCTGAAGGCCAGACTTTTCCAGCTCTTATTTTAGATCCTGATTCTGTGTTAGGGGAATCCAGTTAAGCTTGCAGCGTAGTATGATTCTTATGAATGGTTCTTGGTACGTAAAATAACAAGGACGATTCATAAATTATATTGCATATGACAAATCTCATTGGGGCTTGACACTGTGGAGGATAAAAGGTGTCAAATGTGTTTGGATTGTATCAGTCTGCTTACCACAGACCAGCATTTGCACTGCAAATGTATTGTGCTGCCATATACTGCAATGCTGAAAGAAGGATAAAAATAAGCGACAGAATAAAAGGGCACATGATTTCCACTCCTGGCAAGGTGACGTCTGCCATCCTGGCTGACACAACGATGATTAAACTCCAGACTTCCAGAGCTGCTGCTGTTGTAGCTTGAACTGAAGTCAAGCCTACATAGCTGGGCTGTAACCGTCATGGTCTTAATGTATTGGACATGCCTTGTGACCCCTAATGCACAGACACGCACAAAGGGCTGAGATTGTCCCCAGATGCCTGTTAGAACTTTCCAATCTGGGATCATGAATGCTGAAAGATAGCTATTAAGTCCAAAGGATGTAAAATAAATTTCAAATTAACGCATAGTTTGGCTATTGCATTAAACGTCACAACTCTGTTTCCCTGAAAGCAACAGTATGAGAAAATGTCATGTGCTAAATAGGACCAAAAGTTTCACATTTCCATTTTTTATTGGGAGACAACAGAGCTATTCTTCTTTCCAGTAGGAAACAAATGTTCTAATATAATTCCTTATGTATTTTGACATTTGCATTGGCTATGGGCTAGGTCAGGGTGAGATTATATAAAAATGAACACTAGCGGACAAAAGTTACCTTTTCTAAATCACTGCAGTTTCCAGCCATTCTGGGGAAAAATATTTGAATTAATTGTCTGTTCATGTTCACTTTAGATAGAAACAAATTTACTTATCTTTCATATTAACATAAATTAGCATTATTTTCACTTAAAAGCCCTAAGTACTTTCTGGGACCCAACTTCGTCAGACACTGAAAATAAAGAAAACTCCAAATAGAGTGTTCACTTACCCCAAAGAGCTTGCAAATTAAATAGGTGATGAGACATAGGAGAAAAGGAGAACAAGACAAAGCAAGGAGACACCTCGCAAGCAGAAGTAGTGGTCATTCTCATAGTAGAGTTTAGCAGAACTGCACCAGATCCATTTGTGCTGGATATGTGCATTAAAGTCCTAAGCTCACTAGCACTATTAACTGACCCATTCTTCATTATTACAAAGAAGCTGGCATCACAACTTTGGCCAGCTTTTGTTTGGCTCAGTGTTACACCAGCCCTTTTCTACCTTAGAGGAAAAATGAGAGAAAGCCACAGGAGGAACAAGATGATAATCTCACTGCTAAAAAAATACAAAGCAGAGATGCAAATGCAAGCCTGGTTTGCACAATCCAGCAGAGGTCTTAGCTGTGACTCCCAAACCTGTATGCATCAATTAAACTCTTCACAAGAATTTAAACTTTGAATGAAACCTCCCTCCAGCTATGCTGGTGCTGCCTCTCTGGTGTCTTGTATATCTTGTACATGGGGAAGGGGCAGTGTGGAAGAAACTTTTTCCCTTTTTCCTGCAGTTCAACATGCCTGCTTGAAGTGCAAGGGTCCAAAAGAAGAAAGCAAAATATCTTTGCTAATACAGGGACAGAAGAAAAAGTAGAAAAGCTGGGAAAAGCCAGATCTGAGTCTTAAATGGGAGAAGAGCTGCAGTGGCTGCTGGCAGGGGGAGTAGGGGTGTGGGGATGGGAAGGGATCAAGAGTACAACTCTGAGTCCCCCCCAGGGATTTCCTCTGTGGATTGCACAGTCATTTGTAAAAATTGACTGTGACTGTTACACTCGTGCTTACTTCTCATTGCTTTATTCCACATGTGGCCCAACATGTTTTTTCACCGATACGCAGATTTTAAGCTGTTTTGTTTGGATTTGCCAGTGGAGGGGCTTCAGTTGACACAAAGGGCTTATCAATAATGTTGAACCCTCTCTGACAGCTGGTTTTGCTTCACGACACTCCTGTTAGGGAGCAAAAATGGGTGGCTGCAGGGAAGAGAAGCTTGAATAGCAGCCAGTGCCTTCCACGGGTAGCACACTCCAGGCAAATCTAGAATTACCTCCCTCCCGGCTTCAATTCCCCAACAGTGCTGAGCCCCCCTCGACAAGGCACCGCCAAAATAAACCCTCAGTTGATTGCTTTGGTAAATCCATCATTTTCGCATCCTAATAATTAGCCCAGCAGCTGTTGCAAAGCTGGAAACATTCATGTTTCCTTTTTATCGAAGGGATCACTTCTCTAAATGAGCAATGTCCATTTTAACTCTCCCCAGATATACATAAATACATACACAGCTAGTGTGACTTTAGGCATGAAAACTCGGTAATGGGGATGTGATTCTCAAATCTAGTAGAACTGATAAAAATCAAGGTTGCCGTCAGCTGTGTAAATTGAGAGCTCTGAGTGAATTTGGTGGTGGGTCTGGGCAAAGGGTTGTTTTTTTATTTTTTGTGCTGGTGAGTTGCTCCCTCTCGTGGAAAGCCAGCTTGTTCAGTGCAGCGGAGAGCGCTGCTGCTGCTTGGATGGCTCTGCTCGAGGTGCAGTGTGAAACCCCGAGACAGGCACACACACACAAGCTCACAAGCCTGACCCTGTGAGCATGGAAAACATCCCTGCTCTCTGGGTCTTATGCCAGGAAACTCAGCTTGCTGAGAAGAAATCTTTAGGAGTGAAAAGAGACTGCCCTCTCAGACCTTCATCGTTCCTGCCTTATGCAGCCTGGTTAGTTTGGCTGTTTCAAAATACTTACACAGACTGGATCTGGTGGTTTTGAAAAGGAAAAGACATCTGAAGCTAAGAAACAAAACTGTCTCTTTCATTTTTTAATTTCTCTACCATCCTCCACCCCCCCCTTTTTCTTTTATTGGCATTGTTCTTTGGCTTTCATTAGGGCAAAGTAAAACCTGTTTTGGGGATGAGTGATTATTGATGAGTTATTACTATGCTATTAACTGAATAGCCATTATTACTAGACTATTAACTGAATAGCTTTCCTATTCCCTCTTTCTGTTTAAAGGTTCCCCCTATTTCTGTAGTGCAGCTAATCCAAACCCTTATCCATTCTCCGAGCCACACGAATGAGCCAACTTCCCTGTCATCCCATGGGTATGATTCCCCTCCACACTCCCTGCCCCCCAGGATAATCACATGTTCTGGACTAGTATTTTTTTTATTGCTTTTATCGAGAGATTTTATTACAGAGGAAAATATGTCCTGTATTTCTTAGGCTGAAAGGATATAGACTTGGCAGTTAGGAACCACCATAGCAATTTTTAGCATAGCGGTGTGGTTTACATGGATTAATCTGCAGTAACTCTTTGGAACGCTCTTCAACTGCTCAAAAGCTGCCTTAGTCCAAACAGTTTACAGTCTAAATAACAAAAGTCTTGTAAATATTTATTTAACAAGACATATTTTGAATAACTGACATGTATAGAGCCTTCCTAGAGAGTGCGTTATCACCATCAATTTTCATGGTCTGATATAATAACAACTACCAGTGTAAACCATGGCAGGGAAGATATTGACAGTACGAGGCCACTGCTAGAAGCAGGACAATAATAGGGCAAAGGGACTGCACCAAGCAGCAAAAGCAGGATGCAAATTTAGGTTGCGTTCTCTTGTCAAATCACTGGGAGAAATCACTGTGTGTTATCTGTTACCAGAGAGTGACAGTAAATATGTTGTAGTTACCATGCTATTGCAGCGTAATTATACAGAGGTTATGCCTTTTTAATAACTACCTACCAGGCAGAAAAAGAACACAATTTATAGAGCTTTATTTTCTTCTTTGGTCTCCTAAATTCTGAGTGGTGTTTTCATGCCACAGTGACGGACACTGTCATACCACCTGTATAGACTAAATTAATCTGTGGAAACAGCAGGTTAATTGCCAACACATATTGCTTATATTTAACCCTATTGTTTCATATTTAATACATGTATTTTTAGAAACTAGATAAAGTTATTTATGCTGCAAATGGCTCTCAGTTATGAGTTCATGAACCTTCTGATTAATATAAATTAGAAATGATAACACAGTAAATGTGTAGATGATCTTGAAAGAGAAACCCTGTTTGCTAGTCTTATAATTGTTACACACAGACTCAAGTCTTTCATTCAGCTCTTTTGCACCAAGAAATGGCTTCTCAGCCACTGGTATCGAAACCAGATCAAATTCTGGGCATATTTCACAACCATTTTTTCCCCTCTGTGTGTCTATAGTGATGATGGATGGCATGGACTGACTGTCCTTAGAAGTGAATGTATTTATTTGTCCACGGGATACGGATAGCACATGAAATTGCAGTGGTAGTGTAAACCTCCCCCCACACATCACCCTCTGTCACTGTGGCTCAGCTTTGACAAAAAGGGACACAGTGAGCCATGGGGAAATTGTGTTTAATTCCAAAGTCAAACAGCAAGTAGGTGGCAGGCTGACAATGAGGACTTCCAGCTTCTCATCGGCATTCCTCTGCCATAACCACAGGGCACAGACCGCAACTGTAATGACACACAGAGTTGCACTTGGTGTAAGAGATGCTCTGCAAAAAGTCCTCCTTTACATTTGGTTACAGTGCTCCTAGTGGGATGTGGCTCACCTAACTTCAGACTTCATATAGCTAGTATGAAAGCCAGGGGTGTGTTTTATTGAAAAAATAAATAAATAAAAATAAATAAAATAAAATAAAAATAAAATAAAATAAAATAAAATAAAATAAAATAAAATAAAATAAATAAAATAAAATAAAATAAAATAAAATAAAATAAAATAAAATAAAGATCTGTCTTGAAAAGATGAGGAATGAAAACAAGGAACATGTGTTGTTTTTTTTTTTATTATTATTTTTAGGTCTGATTTTTTTTTTTTTTAAAAAAAGGGAGCTGTATACTCTTGCCCCTGTGGCATAAAGTCATCATGGACATGGTAGAGTGGTGATCGGAGCTATGTGGGTATTGGCTGGTCACAGTTCTGCAAAGTTACCTAAGATTAGAAATTTATGAGAAAAACATTGGCTGGGATTACCCTTTAGGTAACCTCTTGCAACATAATAGTGACACAGGATACTGCGATTTGCCACTTTCTAGAATCCCAGTCCTGGATGTAAAACAAGTTGTTGTTTTTGAGACTAAAAACCTAGTGTTTTTTTACTGATGCATGTAAATATTATATTGATCAAACTGGCAGAAGATGTGTATACTAAGATCTGATTTATCAGAGATGACTTTTCCCAGCAAGATACAGGTGTTAGGTAAATCAGCTTATTTCTCTTAAAACTGACATCAATATGACAATACGATTTCTCTGGTTCTGGTGTGATCAATACAATTGTTTCAGATTCCAGTGTTGCAATAAATCCCCTATAAACATTCTGTGCCATTGAATAAAGCTCAGTGGTGCCTCACACCATTGACTGTACTCAGCCTGTGAGAAACTGAGATCCAGGAGAAAAAGGAGCTGCAGATAATACTTCTAGGGCAGCTCAGTTTTCATCAAACCCTTGTCTCCCCATTTTCTTAAATATCTTTGATTATCTTCATTACTGAAAGCTTGTGCCTTTACATATTTCTAGAGGTATCTTCAGTTATTTGAGCATAAAATCTATCAATACAGATTTATTTTTTTTTTAAGTTCTTCTGAAGAGGTGTGATTTCTTTAGTCATATTCCAGCTATACTCAGTCCTAAAAAATAAAACAATATCACACATATGATTATATCAGAAGGCATGCTGGTGAAGAAGTTATTTATTTATTTATTTATTTGTTTATTTTTACATTATCTGTGATGAGGGAATACAGCTTAATGCATAGGCTGTGGATTCCTATATCACTCTGGCACTGACTGAGTCACCAGTGCTCTGACCCTAGGTACACTCCTTTCTCTCTGACTTTGACTTTCTTATTATGTAAGTTTGATTTCCTTCAGAGAAATTTTGTAAAGATAATTGATTTGAAAAGCATATTGAAATTCCTGGCTAGAATGTACTGTTCTTGTATATGCACACAGTAAAGGACATAGATGTTGCAGACTATGAACCACTGGTTAGTCACTTTATATTTGTGACTTGCTTGTGCTGTCTTGTGAGGCCAGACTATCTGGGTGTAACTCCAGAGTAATCTCTTAATGCTGGCTAATAACCTGGCCCAAGGAATCTGCAGCAAACCATCGTAGTGTTTCTGGAAAACATGATTATTCACATAGAGGTTGCACCTACGCTGACTTGTCACAGCATTCATGATGATGCTTTTAAAACCAGATTCCTGAGCTGTCTACTGATTTGGGTTTTGTGTGACTTGGTGCACCTTTGGGAATAATCAAGGATGTCTTAGTAGAACCCAACTCCTAGAGTCTTTGTTTGCAGTAGGCTTTGCTTGGGATGCAGTTTTGCAGGTGAAGCCTGTAACGTTGGCTGTTGGATGATGTGTGTTGTGCGACTGGAAGGTCTGTCAGGTACAACTACAGATAGATGTAGCAGTGAAGAGTGGGAAGGTGCATGTGAGTGGTTGATCCCTTGCTTGCAGTATCCCTCCTCTCCTTCCCACTGCATCTTCACTTTTACCCTTACAATCTTGTAGAGAGCATGAATAGAGAAGCAAATAAGGAAAACACTGAAATAGGACACTTGGTATTTCTAACCTAAAATTATCTGGTATAGAAAAGAATGCGTGTAACATAGAACAATTCACTTTAGAAAGACATTTCTTTGTGGTCTAAGTATTTTTACCAGAGGTTCTCTGTTAGATGAAGGTAATCCTGAAATATCTTGAAATTAATCTATGAATGAACAACATGAGAAGGGATGAGCTACCCTACTGGGATAGCCATAGAAGTCAACATAATGAAGAGGGATAGATCTTGGGGTAAAAGGCTGGTATGTCCTCCTCCATCTGTGTGAGCTGTTAGCATAGTTATCTGTTGCCAAACCTGGAAAAATGTCCTCTTTCTACTCAGCCTCATGGAAGAGTCAGGACAGGTTTTCCAAAGCTGGTCCTCTTCTCCTGCACAGCCTGTTTGTTATAATTGAGAAAGGCAGGTTAAACAGGAATAAAAAGCCATTGCTCACCTCACAGGAAAAACAATTGACAAACTCCCATGAAACAGCAACAAATCAAGATGAAATTATCATTCAAAAAAGAAAGAAAAAGAAATGAACATGCAAACTTGAAACATCCCAGGAATCTAAACAGAGGCCGTCTCACCATCCAGACTCATTCCATTTTAGTGCGCTATTTCCTAAGTTGTTGTGTGAATGATCCCAGTGTCTTTGCCTTTACAACCTTGCCTGATAGGCCATTCCACACATTTATTATCCTCGATGTGAAAAAGTGCTTCCTAACGTCTGTTCTAAATCTGTTTTAATTTCCATTTATGCTCCATTGTCCTATAATCTGTTTGGAGCTGAAAATAGAACCAAGGTATGATCTTCTTACAACCCCTGGCAATAAATTTTATTAGTATTTTTTTCCAAACTTCACAACCTTGCAGTAAATAAGAAAGCTTTATGGGGAAAAATAACCTCTATCCTCCTCCACTCTCCTGCCTATCCACAGACCCCATGACCTTTATAAACTTTGACCAATATCATTGTTTATTTTTTTTTCCTTCATTTCCCATTTTTTAACTTAGTATTACATTGGTTACAGGAGTAAACCAATTATATGAGTATTAAAAATGGAAGCAGTTAGCATGCTGGCAATGTATATCTTTTACCAATGGCTGATGAAAAAAAAATTCTCCCAGCTGCTCTGTAAAGCTCTCTCTATGCAGCTTGAAACATCTGGTTTGTTTTGTGTGCAGTCTTTTACACAGGGCATTTGCAATTCTTTATTCAAATTGGATTTTTAGTTCACTTTCCGGTAGGAAGGTTGATATGTTTGTCATTAATAAGTATGGTAAAAGTAATATGTGTGTAATTAGAATTCAACCATCAGAACTGGGGTAGCTGAGTCCCCTAAAAGATGTTTTCATTCACTTCAGTCTGCAATCAGAGGATGAAGTTTCCTCAATGAGTTAATGCGGTTCGGTCCTGGTGGACTATAACATTGCTCCAGCAAGGCATATTTATTTGCATGATTGGCAATTAGAATTTATTGATTTCAAAAAAGGAAATCCTTCCCTGGGTACTAGTGTTTCACTCCCTTGGCTGATGTTGGACAGGAAAAGCTGTCAAGATATGGATACCACATCTGGGTTGGAGGAGGAGAACATAATTATTTCTATTTCTCAACAGTAATTTCTCAGGATCAAGGGCACTGATGGACTCTGGAGAGAGTTCATGCCAATATTCTTTGACAGGAAATGAGATGGTTGATGACTATAATAACAAGACCTTTTTGAAAATCTCTGTGGAGGGTGCAGTGTAGGCTGACACCCAAACTTGTCCCTGTCCCCATGAGCACTGGATCAGGCTGGTAGGGCTTGGGTTTAGTTTTCAGCTTGAATTTGGTATAAAATCAGAAATAGTTTTCAAAGTGGATTCTAGAGAAGCCCTTAGGATACAGTTTCATCACCATAGACTGTTCTGAAGATGTCCTGTCTTTTTTGTCTACATCTAAAACCAGAGTCAGAAAAATTACTTACCTCAAGTAATGGCAAGGAGTAGATAAGTACCTCACACAAGGACTCCAAAAGGGGCAGTTTAGAAAATATAGAATTAATAAAATAATATATATATATATATAGTATCTATAAATAAAAGGTAAAAATGAAAAAAATAAATAAAGGAGAAAGGACATCTTTCTAAATCTTCATTTACCATTTACCCTGTTTTACCTTGGATCCAGTATATTACAGATAATATCCACCTTGTATCACTGTCAAGGAGAATAGACTCAAGCCCTTGTCTAACACTTGCATGGCAAATGACAGTATACAGCCCACAAAGAGTTGAAATATTTTTCATTCTCCACCCTCAACTTGACCAAGAGCCTGAACGGACTTACAGCTCTCCCCTTTTGACCCATGCCCCCCATTTTCTCTCATCTATTGTTGCCAAATATGCAGTTGAAATTAATGGCACTGCTTCACCTGCCACATGTCAAACTTAATTTTACTTTAAATCAGTCTTAATTATACCAGTGAAGTTTATAGTTTTAATGGAAAGACATTGCTTGCTTAAACTATAACATTTATTACAAAGGGCCAAGAGAGATTTAAAGTCATGTTGTCTTTGCAAAGTAAGCAGCTTGAACTAGATGATATCACAACTCACATCTTCTAAAAAGGTCAGCTTTCTGAACCCAGCATTTCTGCTCCTGCTGCCTTTTGAACCTATGGTAGCTATTCAAGACAGGCCCAATGAAAAACAAACAAAAAAACAACAAAAACAACAACAAAACAACACAAATTAAATCTAGAGACAAAATCCAGTGCCCAGTGATTTACTCATTTACAGCAGAGTACTCCAGCACCAAAATGTTATGGACTAATTCTTCCCATTAACTACTTTCGAGGAAAAGAAGACAGAAGAAAGGTAATTCCAGGAATGTGGCTGTCGTTTGATAGGCTGACAAATCAGGTCAATAGCTAATACTGGTCAGTACGAAATGTTTCAGCTCTGAGGAAGATTTAATGGTGCTCACTACGCTGTAGCTGCCTCCATCTCCCATTGGTGCCACTCATTTACTTGCAGGTGAAACATAAAACTAAGGGCTATTAAAGAGCCCACACTTTTTCCAGGAAGGAGGGTGTAAGGTCTGCATTAGATCCTGGCACTAATCCAGAGCCTGTAATCACACCTTGCCAACTGTACCGAAAATTTCCCCTATGAGTTCCTTTGGCAACACCCCATTTTACAGAGCTAAGTCTGTGCAGACTGACAGCAGCCTTTCAGTCCAGCTGCATTTCAGTCATAGGAAAATAACCCCCTGGGCACAATTTATTAAGCACTCTGGGACATCTCTGGCAGTTTTGTTTAGTGGTTAGAACATAAGAAAGAGCAACAGAATTTGATATCTGGTTATTCAATGACTGCAAGTAAAGTATTTAATTTTTTTGTGTGCTCTGGCTTACCTGACTGTGAAATAAGTAAAATTTTGCTTAAAAAAAATTATAGTCCATAGCTATCGTTTATTACTTGCATAAATTATGCCAAGCTACAGAGGAAAACTCCCTAAATTCACTCTACCTCACTAAAAGCCAGCTACCCAAAAGCTAAGCATCAGCTGAAGGTTTTATACATGCATTGTTTCTTCCTTTTTTATTTCTTTCTTCCTTCTCTGGGCTTCCACTCAGAAAACAGATGGTCTCTCCTCACTGACATTTTCTTACAGTTTTTAAATGATGCTGTGGTAGGGGAGAGCTGAAATGTTCAATCTAGAGCTGTTCAGTCTCAATCTAGGTTCATAATTAACAGCAACTAAGTGAAGTTTAATAAGAGCAGCTGACCAAGTTTTTATCTTTTTTTTATTATTATTTTTTCCCAGTGCATTCACAGCAAGGCCATAATGAATGTGCCCCTGACCGTGACTCCCTGGAATATTTAGTGTTTACCTTTCGTGATAATTAAAGGAAGGGAAATGAAGCCTAAAGGAAGATGGAGTGACATCTAATATTCCTTAATATTCTCTTGTTTCTTTAAGTGATGGCTTTTGCCAAGGAAGGCCTCCTCCTCTTATCATCAGCCAGGTCCTGACCTGTGGGCCAGGGATCTAGCTGTAATTTGACCCTGGGACCAGGTGTGTGCCTGCAGGTCACAGGGCTGACAAAAAAATATCAGCACATGCAGTGCAAGCAAGCCCTTTCTAAGCATGTTATTGCCTTTAACTCCTTCCAGCCCTGTTCAGGAACAAGCACTGGAGCAGCCACTTCTGTGCATGGCTGCTGGTGGGCACATGTATGGCCAGCAAGCAGCTGCCAATGCACCCTGTGACCCTGCACAGGCACCACCTGCACAAATAACCATGCGTGAAGCTACATGGGAGCATATATAGACTTGTCCTTCTGATTGGGCAACTGGGTTTATTGCATCTGGTTGAAAATATGGCTGAGAGAGCTTGTGACCTGTGGAGACGTTTGCTTCCTTCCTTCGCTTTGCCTCAAGAAGAAATTCAGTGTTAATGCCTTCACCCAGCCTTCATAGCCACTGCAGGTGCTGGGCTGTTAGGCACACAGTGTAAGTGGTCTCGAGGAAATTCACAGCTGTCCCTTGCAAAAAGGCAAGGTTGTGGTAAGCCTGGGCTACAAAACATGTGCACACACAAGCTATAGTCTAAGCATCTGGCTGCTCTAAATTCTCAAGGATTTTGAGTATGGCATACTCATAGCTACTCTTTTTCATTATTTTATTTTTTTTTTTTTTTTAAAAAAAAAAAGCAAATATATGCAATATATATATGTTTTTATTTGCCTGTTTTTTTTTTTCTTTTTTATTAATTTTTATTAATTTATTTTTCCCCAGGCTTCAGCATGTCCCCAGGTCATACCTTCAAGCATTTGTCCTCAGCTGAAATGTCTGCAGACTTTTATGGGGGGCTCATGTCATCACAAGCATCCTGGTGCATGGGCTTTTAGGCAGACTTCTCAAACTATGAATTAAAAAGCACAGGACCTGACAGCACTGTGAACTACCTGTGAAAAATCATACCTGGGTTTATGAAGCTATTATGTCTTCAAGGACGTTCGGCAGCAATTCTTGAGGAGACAGTGTTACAGGGGAAAAAAAAGGCTTTTTCAACATCACTAGCTACTGTGTAGTCCTGGTACAAAATGAATGCCACTAAGTAATAAGTAGCCTGCAGTGTTATGAGCATAGAGAGTGATCCAAAATCTATTAAATAGGAGATTTTCCAGTGATATCAGTGGACTGTAGTTGGGGTCTTCAGACAGAAAATCTCACTGGTATCCCATTTGCATTGTAACAGTCTCGTAACGATTTGTGCAGTAAAATCATTACAAAAAGCCATTAATAATATGAATACATGAACACTTCAGCTCTTTCCAAAGGGGCTAAACCCCACTTTTCTTCTAGATTAATGTATAGTTAAAGAAGTCAAAGCTTTTCCCTTTTCTTTTACTGGTCATAGAGGTAAAAAAATGTAGCCAGCATCAAATGCTTTCTTTCTTCCTTCCCCTTTTCCTTTTATCTTGCTGTTGAAAAGTAAAAATAAAAAATAGCCAAATCCATTTTAATGACACTTTATATAAACCATTTTTCCAGACTGAGATTACGGACATCACTATGTTCCACCCCCTCACAAACTTTTACAGCTGACTTATGAAATCCCAGAGAAGGAGATGCATAAAATTCATGCAGACCATGGATACTGGAAAACATATTTGGGAGCTTAGGCAGGGGTTCCCTGGAGATAGCTAATTAGTAATTGAGCAGTTGCCCTCCAGCACAGAGATCTCAAAAGAAAACAGGTACCTGGTTGCCCAGGTAAAGCTCAGTTTAACTAGTGATTTTAAACAGATAGAATTTGGTGTTGAAGATTTATAGCCAAGTTCTCTCACTGGCACAACTAACAAAACAATCTTAACTGGAGAGAGGCTCATGAGCCATGAAGACACAAGCCATGAAGCCAGTTCTACCTTTAGCTGCCTTGTAAGATCTTCCCTTGGGCTAAAATTTTTCTCCATACTACACTCATTTAGAGTAATACGATGCTAAATGTACACCTTCATGCCTACATGTGCCATTCTGAAGACTCAGACCCACAGGTTGTATATTCCAGCTGTATGGCTGAAAAAAAAACAAAAAAAAACACAACTACAAACATGCATTAAAGTGTTAAAATCAGCTCTATTCATACCAGTGCATCCTACTTTGTATGACTTAAATTATACAAGACCCTCATGGATTGGAAACAGTGTATTATCCTTTTCACACCATCTATCTTACAAAGTGAATTTATGAATTCTATCTCTATACCAGGAAAATTATCTATTTTTCACATGGCTTTTGTTTTGTTTTGTTTTTGTTTTTGTTTTGTTTTGTTTTGTTTTCTTCCTGCTATTGATTTCTTTCAGGAGGGTTAGGGATGATGCATTGGAAATAGTGGAATCTAGAAGCTTTCATCTGCCAGTGAGAACATCAGATAAACTGAGTCTCCAAGTTTGGAGGGAAGATGATTGACTGGGAAATGATTTAATAATAACTTCTCCATGTGGAATTCTCCTTTAAAATGTATCATGTTCTGTGTATGCCTACAGGTGTGTGAGTATATAAAAATAATAGATCTGGCTGAAAACTCTGCTTTGGCAGTTTTCAATCTTTCTGGGTTTGTTTCCCAATAGCAAGCAATTCTTTTCACTGAAAATGCTGACAACAATGAATTTGTTTACATGTCAATGAGGGGAAAAATCCTTCATTTGTTTTCGCTACTGTCTTGCATTATTGTTTTATAGCCATGGCTATTAATTTTACCATTTGACGTAGTGCCAGACAGTTAACCTGCACCACCATACCATAATAGATCCTGCCTATGTCATAAACATTGCTAGCAGAAGTTCTTGAGTACCTGTTCCTGGCCCCATTTGCCCACATGGCTGTTTGGATTAATATGTTGATGCCCTGGTCCTCTTCTTTGAAGGCAAATGAATGATAATCAGACTCATGGCACTTGTTAATAATGAGTTTGCAGAGAGAGGGGAACCTCTATTTCAGGCTGAAGTTCACCTGACACCTGTGTGTCTTTGGGTCAAAGAGCAAAAGAAATGCACAGTTCAGTCCACCTGGGGGTGCTCCATCAGGGAAAGGCTCAGAGGCTCTTGTGGCCCTTTGTCAAATCCCGACCTTCTCCTAGGACAGATCATATGCACAGAGCAGCACTAATGTACATACAGAGGGTAGGAGGTGATTGCTAAAATTACAGCAGTCATTAGAAGCCCCTCAGCAGTGTTCTTAGCTCTTCTGGAGGTACTGGGGTGGGACTCTGAAATTTGGCATTGTGATGAGAGTCATTGTCACACATGATGTTTCCAATCAGCCTCCAAGTACTGAGAACCTCCTGAGGCAGCAAAACCCTTCACCCTCCTGTTCAGCTCAGCAATGGCAGGCTCCCTCTTGGCAGGCATTTTCTGTACCCAAAATAAATAAATAAATGAAAACACAAACACCCCACAAGTGCATCCCTCACATGTCTCCCTCCACCCTGTGTGAGAAAGCAGAGTGGAGGGGAAAAAAAAAAAAAAAAAAGGCAGCCTGAAAACAAAAGTTAAAATCTTGCAGGTGGAGTAAGAAGAAAAATCTGCTCAGACAGAGAGACAAAACAAGCAACTGCTTAAGGGTTTTGGCAGTAAATGAAACTGCCCCCTTCCCCCTCCCCATTTGGAGCCTGGTTCAGCGTGTACTGGTGGTGGATCACAGTACCAGCCACACTGAGATGCAGGCAGACACTTCTGTCTCACCAGCTGCTCTGACAATCCATTTTCATAAAGTAACGGGAGGGGAAGCAAATCTGCAAGATGGAGCTCCCGGTCACTGTGCGAAAGCTTCTCCCCACACCGCCCTGTGCGTCAGGTGTCGGGGCTGTCAAGGAAGTTTGACAAGAGAGGAGGGTGGCTTTCCCTAAAACATACAGCAGCACCAGCCGTGATGCCTTTGACAAGTACCTGCACCCGGGCTTGAAGATATACAGGGGCAGCTGGGATCACGATGCAATTTTGGAGATCCCTACAGAAAAGCTGAAGTGCAGCACTGTGATTGATGACTGGAATAGGTATTCTTCCCACCAGGCAGTTAATGAGACAATCTCTCCACATTTGTTTGGGAAAACACCATCTTAAGAAAAAGAGCTCTGGCTACTTTAGGAATTAATAATGTGTTGTAAATTTTTTTCCCAAAGGAGAGGGTGTTAACCCTTGTAGTCTGCCCAGGCTAAGGAAAAATCTGGATAGTTATGTTCTGTCAACTTGTCTGCCTACATATATAATAAAGTATTGCGTGATACTATGCATTTTTATGCAGTTGCAATGATTCACCCAGCTAAGATATATTTCAATGGGGGAGAATAAAAGTGATTCTTTACATTTTGTTTGTACAAGCACCAAAGCTTGTAAAGCACTTTGGAGTCCATCTGGCTGAAATGTGCTATATATAAATGTAAGATTGTTATCACCAAAAACACATTCAGTATGGTGTTTCTCGCACATATTTTTTGTTAATTTCAGTGAACCAGTTCTTTTTAATGAATAATTTCCATTGGAAAGCTTTGTTTTCCCTCTAACATAAAGCTTTTTTGGTTTCAATCCCTTGTCTGGTTTTCATTAGCTTTGCAACGAATTAGCCAAGAGGGCTTTTCCTCTCTTAGGTTGAGAAAGTACCGCTGGCATGTGTCTGAATTTTGTGGGAAAGAGCCTTTTTTTTCCCCTTTATTATTTTGATTATCAGTTCTGCTTGTATTCCATTGCAGATTCTTGCCATCTCACCGACAAATTGGGCCATGCAGAAGCTGCTGTCTGTGCACATGCATGTGCCTGTGCGCCTGCATATCACTTTCATGCTCATCACCATGTGGTTCCTATCTTTCTGAATACACTGCTTTAGAAACTATATAAATGTCTTCATGCTTGGAGCTGCTAGGAAGCGAGTAGTTATAAAGAGACTGCTTTTGAGCTTGTGTGGATAGGTAATGGCTTCATTTCTAAATCTCAATTAATTCTTTTTAGAGGGTAGCCCTAAATATACCAGTCAAGTTTTGCTCATGCCTGCCCAAACAGTCACCAAACCCTTATCCATATAATAGAACCTTCTTTTCAGATCAGGTATATTAGCACTTCATCAACAGGGGGAAAACATTCTTGGGTTGAATATTTACCCTGTAACAGATCTGGACTGTCTTTTCACTGACATCGTCTTCAATGCTGGAGCTGGCAGATATATGAATAGTGTTTCTCAGCACTCTGTACTATTCTATAGCTATTATTAACTATACCACAACAGTATTCAGAAAAGTGTGGAGCACGATGAGCTCCACACTGATTATCCAAACCTTCCTAGAGAAAACTTCACAGAATAGGTTCCATCTTATTTGTTTTTGCTTGTAGAATTTTAGTAGGTACTAAGCATAAAGCTCTCATCCCATCCCAGACCAGTCAAGACAGGCAAACTATTGCTTATCACTTGAGTTTGCCAGAGAAGTATGTGTTTAAACAACCTTTGACTAGAGGGAAATCATTTAAATCAAAAGACGTGGTAAAGAAATTAAAACAAATGTACATAAATAATATTACCTAATGTGTTGCACCACATTTTACTTGCATATTAAATGTTTTTATAAGCCCCTTTATGACCTCCTCATTTGTGACTTCTGGGTCTTGTTATTATTAACTGAGTAGGGAGTATATCTTACTGTGTCCCAGATGCAGCTCCTTATGAATTCCTTCTTTCATACACTGAATAGTTTATGTATATGTATGTGTGTACTTTCTCTCCTAGTAGTTTTTGCAGTAGACAGAAATCACACACAATATAATAGAGTTACATCACTCCTCCGGGCACCTTCCTTTGCACATCATTAGCTTCCAAAGATAGACACAGCCCTCCCAGACAGAGATGGCAAGTTGTCAGACTTGGGCAAAAATCTTTTTGTATGTGGAAAACACTACTGTCGTAGAGCTGGAGCTGGATCATGGATAGAATGTGATCTGTACGCCTGCTTCAAACACTCCTACATCTCTTAAATGGCCAGTGTCATAAAACCCAACATGAATTATTGCCTTCCAGCCAGCTCAGTATTTTCATCTGCAAACTTTTATTACATTGTTCAGCACTGACGTGAAATACTGGAGAGATTGCCCGGCTGCACAATGTACCCTCTTGTCCCCATCTGCACCAAAGCTGCCAGCTGCTCGTGCACTGACTGAGAGCCCTAAGCGTTTTGCAACTCCAACAACACTGGCATGCCAAGGTGCACAGGTGGTGCCTTGGTACGGCAGCAATGAGGGACAGGTGCTTCCAGTAGGTTGTCAGAGACCAGTATATCTGGACCTACCTCCACACTAACATTCTCCAGGACCTTGAGGCAAAGTGCAAGCACTGGGAGTACTACCATGTTGTAATTGGTATTACAGTGTCTGGTGTAGAGATTTGCACTTCTATTTAATAATAATTTCTTATTTTCTAGTACATGTAAGCCTAGTAATGTTGTCATTAAAGATCAGAGTCCAAATCAAAGACAAGGGCATTACTGCAAAGCAAGAATTAGAAGTTATCTTAAAGACAATTGTCTCTTCCATAGGTAAAAAAGACAATAATGAACTGAACAGAAAGAAAAATATCTATGGGAAGAATTATAGTTGAAAGATGAAAAAAATTTTTGATGTGTTCTGGTTTCTAATATTTTAAGCTGACTTTCTAACCTATCTGAGCCCATTGTTGTGCCATTTTACCTCCATATCAGCTCTCTGGTTCCAAGGGCTGATATTGTGATGTAGCACTCAGCTGAAGCCAGAATGGAATCTGGACCTATGAATTTGAGTTAAATTTAGCCAAAATCAATATACCGGGTTGTCTCCCAGTTCTATCCTGGAACTGTTCTGTAGGATCTGTTCTAATCACTATTCTAATATGAAGCTATGACTGGTTATTTGACTAAATGAGGTATCTAAATCCCATTAAATTAAGGACTTGGTTTCCATTTTTATGGAAACCTATTGAACAACTTGCTTTGACATCAGTGGGAACTAGGTCTGGTCCATGTGCTATATTCTATTCAGGCAGTGAAAATGGCAAGGAGGAGTGATGTTTCTGCCCAAAATTCATAATCTGTTTTTCAGACCTTCACAATATTTCAAACATATCTAATGTTCACCCATATTTCCTGGCTCCTTTTTCCGTGTTTCAATGAGAAGGGGATTAATGGATAAAATCTATTTTGCCATGTGTGCTAGTCCCTTTGAGTGACCATTTGTATATTTGAATGTTAGTAAATGATGAAAAGTTCAGTATCCATGGGAAGGTCATTTGAAAGTCTCAGAAAACAATTTTATATGCAAGAAACAAAAACATGATCCATTTCCCATTTCAATGGGCATCTTTTTAGTACGACAATGACCCACGAGTTTGGGGTTTGTAAAGCTTATTCTCTGTCATACAAAGGCTATTTTCAGTGCAGTTTCAAGGCTACAGGAAGGGTTAACCTCTCGGCTGCCCTCCCACGCTGTGTTTTGATCGGTGCCCCAAGCTACAGGACAGATATCTCTTTGTTTTTAGTCTTTAATATCCAATTCCCAATTCACTTGTGTAGATGATGGGTCTCTACAAAACACCCTTTGTATGAAGTAAGAGATGCAGCACTTACTCCGCAACTGACTTTTAATACTTGACTTTTTCTTCTTACTTCAGAAAGCACCTGCCTGAGGAGCTTGATGACTAAAGAGCCTTTCAAACTCCCTGCCACCATTTTTAGATCTGGTGTACTTCATAAGAGACTGAACACCATTGTGGCTACTGCTAAGTTGCATGGGTAAAAAAGAATTGATGGTGTTGATGCAATTGTTAGAGGATGAGTGGATGTCAGGAACTACTGCAATAATTGGAACAGCTATGGGGAAGTCTGAAACTTGAGGCTGAGACCATGGAGCTTTATGGAAAGGCAGCTGAAAGTGGGATATTCATTCTCATCACTAATGGGCTGGGTATTGCATCCTGGAAAGACAGAAAGTTAGATCGTCATATCTTTATATTTTTGTTTCTTTATTAATCATCAAAGGTTGTGTTCAAGGGTAAAGATAGTATAGGATAGGGCTGAACAGACAGGAGACCAGTTTGTATATAACTTCCGAAAGTTGGTATTGAAGTCTCTTCAACTTAGAGTTATACCAAACTGTCAAAGATCAGTACAGAGCATCAGATCAATATTGATGATGAGGCATCCATACAGAATGAAATTTTCACTTATCTGAGACTGAATTAAACCTTTGACACACCTGAGATGTTACTATTGTCTCTTACTCTGACTCTTATGCAGGAAAGACACAAACATCAGTTGTAGATTGTGGTTAAGAGATTTGATGGAGCAGAAAACAAGCATTGAGAATCAAACTTTAATTTGTAAGTTCATAAGTGAAAAGTAGGTCTTTGTTCTTCCTTCTTGTTTGCAGCATCTAAAGCCTTGAGGAATAAACACTTCTATAGTCAACTTGTTTATAACCTTATGGTAGGTTTTGTTTATTTGGCGCATGTGTAAATCTCACGGTTATAGCAAGAAATAAAAAGAAAAAAAGAAATCAGAGTTGATTACAGACACTGGTGATGTGGCTGGGAAACAATGGATGCTTTGTGAGGAAAATCTCACAGCAGCCCGGAAATACACAGGAAATAAAATAAAATAAAATAAAATAAAATAAAATAAAATAAAATAAAATAAAATAAAATAAAAAGGAAAAGACAAACAAAGCATGAGAGGGAATGAGAGATTTCTTATGCAAACACATTAACCACTTTGCCTTAAGTCTGCATTGCATATAACTGAGTAAAGAAATTTCTCTCAGTGCAAAATGCTCTGTGGTTGTTTATTTCTTTTCATTTGGTGGATGTTCTTTAGCAGGGAAAAAAATGCATAAAGCAGTTCTTCCAGTAACCTCTGACTCTTTCTCGCCATGTCTCTCTCTTGCTTTCGCTCTTGTTCTGTTTTTATTTATTCCCTGCAAATACAATGGAGAATAAAAATGTGGTAGGACCTGCTGGCGGCAACTATGGCCTCCGGATCCAAGCTGACAAAAATGTCAAGAAACTGACAGTAAAATATGCGAATAAAATCCCTGTGAACAAGAAGAAAACTCAGGCTCACACTACTACTCTCTACATTGTGGCTTTTGAGAGTATTCCTATCAGTAGCTATGACTTTCTCATTAAAAAAAAAAAAAAAAAAAAAAAAAAAAAAAACCATATACATTCATAATATGTATTGTCTTCTAAAATCTTTCATCAAAATCTCATGGGGGGAAACAGCACACAGAAAGATAGGAAAGCAAGAGACATTTAGGGCAGAGGGATCAGAGAAGAGCTGACATTCGATGGAGAGAGAGAACTGCATGCCGAGCACCAGACATATGGATCCTGTATGAAGCTGCAAGGCAGACAGACTTCTGCTGCTCCCTTCTGTGATCATGAGATGAGGGAGATGAATAAGAAATGTCTAGGAAAGAAAACTCCTAGGAACACTCAACTATCCAATGAAGAATGTGTTCTTTATCCTACCTAATGGGGAATCTTTGCTTTGAGAAGATCATCACCTTCAGGTGGATCTTGGAGTTAGATAGATGGAAGGGACTGGGATGGTTTAGTCTGAAAGAGATTAACCAAAGCCTGAATGTGGTCTTTCAATACATAGGCATACGTGTAGGGAGATAAAGAATAAAAGATTTCACTACAGGTAGAATGAGAAATAACAGGCTTAAAAAGCTGTGAAGAAGACTTAGTTTGGAAGAAGTTTACTGCCATTAAGATACTTTAATCACCAGAAGAAAATAATTGTGCAGTTTCTACCTTCTAAGTCTTGTAGGAAAAATAAATAAATAAATAGCAGAAGCCTCTTTCTGAAGGACATAGACGCAGTTAATCTTGTTTGGGACAGGGTGGCATGGACTCTGATGTTCTTTACAGTCTTAGTTTCTGCAGAGAATACTGCAGAGAATCGGCTAACTAGGCAGAAGGATTTTACGTTGCTAATCATGGACGAAAACAAGTTCTTGCCATGGAGACATAGAACTGCAGAACAAGAAGGACTAAATTCCCTTCTTGACTCCTACAAACTGTCCCCACAGCTTTGAACAAGCTGTCTCCTGCTCTGTGCACATAGCATGGGAACCGGATCTTCTGCTTCAGAAAGGGAAAGTTAAGGGTGAAAATACTTTCCCGTGCAGAGTACTAGCATGAAAGCCTATATGCCACTTATGTTGTATTTAGAGCTCTTTTGAGACCTAAGAGAAACTGAAGTGGTGCAAAGTCTTTAGCTGGATTTATTTATTTATTTATTTATTTTCAGAAGAAAGTTTCACCCTGCTATCTGAGAGATGTGCAAATATTCACTGAGGGGGTGTCATAAAAAGGTCTATAAATAATCAAATATGAGCCCCCATATGAATTATGCATGGGATACTTATAGAAAACGTGAGCGTCTTGCATTAGAAGAAATCAGAGCAGTGCCACCGAAATCACATTGCTATTTCTATGAGGTATTAACTGAAAGCTACAAGACCTCATTTTTAAAACAGGCTACAACAGGTGCTTGCAGGTCTGTTCAGATAAAAATTATGGCTTTGTGGAGGCAAATATTAAGAAGCCTCTAAAATGTGTTAATTTATTATGAATAGAAAGTAGTTTGATGTTACTTTTTAAGAAAAACAGTCACAATACAACATTCATTAGTCCCTAAGTGAGACAGGGGCTTGTCAGTCAATTAGATTTCTGACCCTTAAATCATGTATGCTCTTCTGAAAATTCTGCATTCTGCACCTGGAGGTGAGAGGTGCAATATTAGTAAAATGTTTTACTTACTATTCATTTTATTGAACTGCCTTGCTATTAGCACTAATACTTCATTTACCCTCACTAAGTTAAACCTAGAAACAGGAAAAAAGAAGGGGGAAGGGGGGTGCATTATAAAACAGTTTATTATGGAACATATCACCAATAAACTTTCCTGATATCTGAACAGAGCCCTGTTGGTACCAAACAAAAAATAATTTATTTACAGAAAGTCCTTGAGTTGAGCTTATTTTCAATTTGATTCAACAAAGTCCAGTGAAGGCAGGAGCTTGCTAGAAGTTTTTCCAAATAACCATTCCCCATCTTCCTCTAGTATCGATACTTTCATTATTTAAATGTTCCACTCCATACTTTATCTAATAGTGACTACAGAATTAAACTTACCCTCTTTTCTGACGGACTACGAATAGGCAGAATGCCCTCTCCTATTGTCCAACAGGTAAATAGCCCAAAGGATGAAAATTCTTATCAGTAAAATGAAGGACAATATTATTAAAGTCTTCCCATCCCTGGTCCACATACTGCCCACAGATAGAACCTTAGTACTAGCTTTTTGGATGGTTGCCTGGGGGTCAAGGTGGTCAAAAATGTACTGCCATGTTTACCACATTTTCGATATCAGCTAAGTAGGACTAGTTATTACTCGCTGACACCAGAGAAAATGAAGAATAATTCCATCAATGTCAATGCCATTACAACATCATAAAATTGGCATAAGTTAGGAAAAAACTGGGCCTACTGCTCTGAGGTTCTTTCATCTCCTCTGCATGTTCCCTAATTTGTCATTACTAGAATAGTTGCTATAACTATCCTGATGAAAATATAAAAGAGAGACTTGCATGGCCCATAAACTCAATGAACCATTAAATAGGTGACAATAATCTTGATAGAAGTTTGGAATATTTAATTAGCACAAAAATGCACTTAGTGAGTGAGTTCAATTGCTATCACGGGTACTCCTCAAAATAATAGCTGAAGATTTTATGTGTCCATGAAATGCCTTAGAAGACATTTAAGAAAAGAAACAGACAATATTTCATGTATTAATTGAGGATCAGACATATCTGTAAGTGCCCAGTAATAAGCATTTCCAAGGAAAGTTAACCTAGATCTCCTGGAATCCCAAAGGTGACTTCGTTACACCTGAAGTCAAATCATTCATTGGCAACTTTTCAGTAGCAGAAGTTCATAAAAATACAGCTGAACAGCAAATACTTTGTCTTTTCAACAAACCAGGGTCCACCTACCAACAGAAGATTTTGTAAAAAATAAAAGAAAATAAAAAATCATTGGAAATGATGTAATAAATTTCCATTTTAGGAACTTTCTTCCCACTTGTAGTTGCCTAACAGAAGGTTTCTGTGCATATAGTTTCAGTACTTCGTATAATTTTCAGTAGCAGGAATCTGTTTATACCAATATTTTCTTCCCGTGTAACATTGCCTCCATTGGTTATGATTGAAAAGACTTGTGTACATCTAGATTAAGCAGTATAGAATAGAAGAGTGTTTTTAATAGTTGTGTCTTTGGCACTTGTGCTGCCACTCTTGAAATATCACACCCACTTTCTGTCATCCACAGGTGAGATTGTGTCTACATTGAAATGTACTGCAGAATAATCAGAAAGGTTCTGTACAGTGAAGCAACTAATGCAGAGCACCTGGTGTCACTTTAGCAGTTGGAGCTCATTAGGGTTGGAGCACTTAGTTATATCCAGAAGGGGAGTCCAGTCTGGGCCTTCTGACATGGCTCACGATGTGATTCAAAGGAGATTAAGTAAGGACGATCAAGCAATTTGCTACAAAAATATTCTGCTGATCTGAAAACAAAACAAAAAACTAATAGCATAGCACCCTGAAGATGCTGAAAAAAAAAATGTTGTTGGGTGAATGGGGGAGGGGAGTAGAGGGAGGAGGTGTTAGAGGATAGCTCATGAATGAACAAAGGATTGCGAAACATTTTGGAGAAAGAGCCTTAAGGAGCTGTTGGAGACAAGATAAAGCACTGACTTGATCTCAGTTAGAAGTAAGTGAGTGTAAGTACTTTGTCAAGTACCAAATGCTGCTACTTTGGCTGGAAATTGAAATTAGAGGAATTTAGACCAGAAACATGATACATGCATGTAAATTTATATATAGCTATGTATGCATGTGTATATGTATGTGTATATGTACATATATATGCATATGTACATGAATACACTTTTACAACAAAGGTAAATTTTAATGTAGAATAACAACATTTACTCCAATTATACTTTTCATTGCCTATTGCTAACAATTTTCTGATTAAAATAATATCTCTCCAATTCCCTTCCATGATAACTTTATGTTAGCCTCAGCTGTTGGACTTAAAACAGAAAAAGAATTCAAAGAAATCTTATGACCTCTAGTATGTGGGCAAGCAGAATAGAGATCTGCAACAATCTTTTTGCTATTAACTTCTGTGAATCTGTCATTCACAAGCTGCAAGCTGAAAGCTGATACCCCATACATTGCGGTGACCGTTCTAGGACATCTCTACTAACAGATGTTTCTATTCTTGTCCAAACACCTTCCTTCGAAGTTCTGTTCTCACTGTGACCTTCATACCATGACTTGTTATCTTTCTGGCAATGTTTCCAGAGTAGTTTCATGGAGCAAAGCTGCTAAAATAATTTGTATATAGGTCAGATAAATATTCATAAATGTTTGCCTGCTCATCAGTACTAGAACAGACTGTCGAACTTCTTGATGATTTGTCACCTTTCTTGTTGCAATAGATACAACATCTGGGCAAAATTTTTTATTTCTCCCTTTTCCTTACAACTACATGGATCTTACAAAACCCAAAGTGATTTCTGTCACAAACTTTACTGTAAAGCTAGGCTCTTCACTCATCATCTACCTTAATTAGATGTTAAATACCTTAACATGATTTTTATCATGTTTATTTTCTTTTTTTTTTCTTTTTTCTTTTTTTTTTTTTTTTCTTTGTGACTATATCAAGTGTTTTTTTCTCTCCTTTTTCTCTTATGCTTGTCAGTGTGCAACAGTCAACTTGAAGCTTTTGCCTGACATTTGGTGGTCCAGATGCTCATATTGCTGCTTGACCTGCAGGTGTTCTTATCATTGGAAATAAATTAGTTACCGTGTTAATACTTACATCATCTTACGGAGTTAGCAAAGTCTTGTCTTACAGTGTCTGTAGTGAGCAGGAGAGGTGTCTGTTGCAGGGACTCTCCTGTGTAGCACAACTAGAGCCCCCAGCAGAACTGATGGGTATTATGGTGGCTTTCAAAGCTTGGTGATTTCCATCTGTCTATATTTGATTGTGTTAAAATTTGAACAATGAAACTTTCTTGTTACTGTAGTCACGCTCGGTTTCATTACAGTTTTTCATGGATCTTTGGAGATAGTGGGAAGAAGGGTTAGAAAAAAATGTTTCTTTGATTTATACCAACAGAAATATTTCAAGAGAAACAACAGTCTGTTTTAGTTAAGCTAGTTACACTTGCATTGCTGATTTATTCATCTGAATTTACTTTTGTTTAAGAAAAAATAAAATGCTTGACTGTATAGCTAAGAAAATGCAGGCATAGCAGACCTAATTGCAGCTTTTCCTCATGACTATAAAATTAGGGGCTAGATTTAGTTTCTCAGAGTCACGCTCTTCTCCAGGCCTTCAGAAGGCATCTATACACCATGGATAAATACTTTAGGAAAGAGGGGTTGAATGGCTAACACTGAAGTGATCTTGAATCTCAGTTAATGGCCATGAGATCTGGAGAAAGAAATGACCACACTTTATTTTCTAACCAGGAACTGCAGCTGTGGGAACAAACAGCATGTAATAAACACTTGAATCAAAGTTTGTGGGAGTTTTGTTATTGACTTTGAAGTAGGCAAGTCTGAGGCCTTTACTATGGAAGCTGTGATTCTGTTTGTGGTTTTTTAATGGCTAAAATATCCCACGGTCAGCTTGAGAGTAAGGATTTCATTTTTGGTCTTAAAAAGAAAGGCATGAAGGAGAATTCCATATTGTTGTGCAGTCTGCCTTTTATTTTGAAGGGCATTTAAAACAAAATAAAATAGCATAACTTGTGTGAAGAGAGTTGTGTTTAGGAAAAAAAAGTTCAAAAAATACCATGCATGATTGATCTCAAGTCTGCTTGCCGATCCAAAGACAACACAGCACGGCAGTCAAATATACATTTTATGGGCTTTTGTCTGTTTTGCAATAACAGTGGAAAGCATTCTTTAATTAAAATTTAAAACCGTAACTGATTAATTTTCTGTGTAAACAATCCCTGTAAACATGGAAAGTCAGCATTTTAAGGGCACAGAGGTATAAATTCTGCTTCCTCTCCCGGCTGCTCAAGGGAAAGATGGCAAGAAGGGAGGGGGAGTTCACAAAGAGACCCAGGAGGGGGGGAAAAAGTTCAAGGCCTTGGTGTTCCGTACTCAGCGTACACCAGCTGCAGGATCTCGCCTGCTGCCCATTTCTCTGTGCAGGAATGTTGGCATAGACTCCCTGGTCTCTCTGGGATATGATTTATTCTCTCTCAGATGCTGGAGGCCCATTTTAGAGCACCCATTCTCCCCACGAAGAGACGCTGTGGCAGTAAGTTGTGCAGAGGGATGTGCAGCTCTTGCAAGATGGGAAGAATGATCTTGGTACATTCTCTGTGGTTATTTCAACTTCTGGTGGTGAGAGTGATAAAATGGGATTAATTGCAGCTCCTTTCTTAGTTGTCTCAGCTTTCATCGGCATTTTGTTATCATCTTCCATAGGGTGTTCATGGAAAGCCTGACAAACGTTAACATCTAGGTTATCAGAAATACTTTTCTGAGGGATCTAGGTAACCACAACATAAGGACTCTGCTGAAGTTGCTAAAGTCTTATGATCAATGCCCACCTTATCCTTCTCTGGGTGAGAAAAACAACCAGTAGCTATTGCTGCGAGTGAGCAGATAAAGTCTGAGGTTTCCCATTGGCACTGCAGGATAGTGGAGTTATCCTTTAGGAAAAGATCTCAACATGCATAATAAGTGGAAGGGCTTCCACCAACAAAAGAAACATTAGATCTGACAATTAGGATCCGCTTTCCCACCCTCCCAAAGTAAGATAATACTTCACACAGCAGTTTTAGCCATATGAGTGACCAATGGCTTTAATGAGACTGATTTTGGAGTAAGATATCACTCTGAGTAAGCATCGCAGTAGTAAGACTATGCTGATATTTCAAAGGTTTTTTCCTTTTTTTCTTTTTTTTTTTTTTTTCTTTTTTTCCTTTTACTTTTTTTCAGTTAGAGGATAAAAACATTCATCAACACTTTTCTATGCTCTGTTTCTTCGCCCAACTCTTGTTAAGTGTGAGCACATCCAATGCAATGATTCAAAAGTGTCAAGTGAAAGCTCTGTGGGTGAGATGAGTTGCAGGCACTCTGTCTTTTATACAAGTGTCTTTCCACCTTATATAAAAGCCTATAGAAATCAATAATAAACAGAAATAAATTATGCTTTTGTTACTACTGCTTTGCCTGCGGACTTAGAGGATTTTTATCAATTATATTAGATTATGTTGTAGGAAAGGAAAGAAAAGGAAAGGAAAAGATGAGTTTGAAATATGTCTCTGATAAGACTGGAAGGCTTTGTTGGCTCACATGAGAGTTATTTCATGTAAATGCATCAGCATTTACCACCGTGGCCATTACAACTCCCTTGCCTTAACTGAACACGAATCTGATTTTTGTTCACACTTTCTTCATTCTTTGTCATTTTGCAGAAACCAGAATGCAATATTTCTCCCTGATAACACTCTTTCCTGCCTCTCCCCAAACAAGATTCCTCAAGAGACAAATTCCTCCGGAGGTCCAGTGCTGTGAAACATTTGTAAGGATGTCTCCCACCACTCCAGTCTTGGAAAGAATCGTGCCATCTCACACAGGCCCTGCAGTTATTTGGTGAAACAGATCCAACTAAAGTCAATGGTAAAACATCTGTTGGAGTTTTACCCAGGAACTTTAATGGAGCCAGGATGTCAGCCACTGAATTTTGGCACTCTGTAGTAGACAAATATTGTGATCTGAGATTCTCAAGACAGCTGGCCTCCAACCTTCCTGTCTGCACACTAGAAATAATTCTGGAGTTTATCAGTTCTATACCATAATCAGTTCATCCAGCCATAAAACCTATTGGTGTCCTTGCTTAACCATTTATCTACCTCCTTACCCTCTAATATGACTATTAACTTTCCTAGTCTAATTAGTTATATTCTTATCAATACAAGGTTGGATTTAAGGGAATAAAGCATTTTCTGCCGAACTATTTGTCCCCAGGGTTTTTAAATCTTCCTTTCTTTATTATCACTGAAAAGGGATCAAAGTGAAACTCAGGAAACATATGTGGAACTTCCTTCTGGAAGCAGGGAATGTAGGTTATATTCAAGGTGTGCTGGGGAGCAATTTAGCTAAGTGGGGACACTAACATATTACAGAGTGCTCCACAGGCAATTTCTCATGGTTGTGCTCCCAGCATTCTGAAATACACATGGGCCAGCAGAGGGTGGAAAATATTGGAAAAACCAAGGCAGAAGTGGTGTAACCCCTAAGGATTGGCTCCTCTATGCTGAGAGAGATTTACTGTAGCTGTTGCAATGGCTGTTTATTGAAGAGAAGATTAAACAGGAGACCCTATTCAGAGTTAGTGGTCACTTAGAAGATCTTGGAAGCATTCCTGGACAAGGACACAGCCAACCAAAGCTCAAGCTGAGCCTTGCAAAGCCATCCCTACTGCACACAAAAGCACCAGGAGCTGTTCCCATCCCATATTCAATTCAGCGTAAGTACTCTTTTAAATGTTAGTGAAAAGGAATATCAGCCAGGCACAAAAAAAGGACAATTACGTTATAGTTTTGAACTAAAAAGCCAATCTTTCTGCATTGAAATGAAACCTGAAAGGCACAAGCAAGGGGGTTAGAAGAGGAGGGACTGGGAAAAGGGGGGTGGGGTGAGGACCGAGATGAGAAAAAGACTTCAGAAGCTCCGGCATTTGCTCAAGAGCCCTTATGTCTCTGAATGGTGCTATTTCTCTCATGCTACAGAGCCACAAAGTTGATTCCACCCCCACCCCCCCTTCCTCTGGCAACGCGAACAAGATCATAAACGTCAGATGCAGTCTTGTCGCTTTAATGGTCTCATGGCTATGAATAAAAATGGCGCGGTAACAGATTTGTTAATTGACTTTATGTGCAACTGGCATACATTAGGCAGCTCCGTTAACACCGCTCACAAAGCTGGATGTGTTGCTGTTCTCTCCCACCACCATCGAATTAAACTTTTAACAGTTGAGAGACCAGAGGGTTAAGCCTAGGAGGCTGGAGTGATATTTTCACTGCCTTTGATGACACACTAAAATACAGAACGTCTCATTTTGCAGCAGAACATTGAGTCTGCGAAGCCGATGTACATGTGGTTACTATTTGCAGAATTTGGCATTTTCTATGAATAGCATAAAACAGGCAGTGGATCAGCTGTCATGTTTTGACAGGGTTGTCCTTTTTTTCCGAATGCCATTCTTTTTTTTTTTTTTTTTTTTTTTCCTTCTTTTTTTCCTCCCTTTTATGCCACAAACCACTTTTTTTTTTTTTTTTCTTTTTTCAGTTTTCCAAAGAAATCTATAAGTTGCTGAATATTATATTAAAGACAGTTTTTGCCCATGGGTCCAAAGGAATGAAAACCCTGCTATTATGAGAGACTGTGAACTCCAGGATGATGGTAGAAGGGAATAGCATCTGTGCATATGGACCAGTATAAAGGATTTGATCAAACATCAAGTTTTTAAAAACAGATTGCACAAATATCCACCAGGATTGATGTCCACCTGAAAATCATCACGCCATGACAGGAGTTTTTTGAGATGTGCCCTTGAGATCTCTACTTGAATCCTATGATTCTTTGATCTCCTTAGGGCTAATGAACTTATCTTGTCCCTTCTTTGAGATCAAGATTGAGAGTCTATTTTTGAGACACTGATGTCTGTGAGGTCTTACACTAAATATTTTAGTATCTCCATTTTTATACACTATTTCTAAAATGATGAGATGTTTTACCCCACAGTTTGATAGTGTCTGTCGAGTTGGACTATAACCTTAATCATGATTATACAAAAAAAAAAAAATCCTGAAAATATCAACACGTATCCAGTGCCCAACTCTTTGGCTGACCCTCCAATCTGCTCACATCATGAATGCATAAACAGTGCATTTGATCATTAATTTCTTTGCTGATGTATTTTGGAAGAGTAGATTTGAAGTGTGCGTCCCTGGGTAAAAAGCCATCAGAGCGCTTCTCTCCTTGCTCCTTGTAGGGGTGGACGGAGCAGCTGGGTCCTGGTCTACATGCATTGTGGATTTGGTGGGATATCAGTGTTGACCCCACACTGGAAACTCATGGCAGTGTGGGCAGGCTTTGCCAACAGCCTTGACATTTCATGTCACAGGACAGCCGGTACCAAAGCATGAGTGAGGGCTCCAGGAAAGCCAGGAAAGACAAAAGAAGTAGATCTAAACAATAGAGTTATTGCTTAAACTCTAAGCACTCTCACTCCCATCTGTTCACCCTCACCTCCTAGGCATCTCCTTCACCTTCACGCACCACAGAGGTTGGCTTGGCTTATTCTCTCTTGAATACATTCATATTTTAGGATGCCAGATTCAGACATTTGTTATGGCTATTGGCACCCTACCTCACATCCAGAGCTAAAGATTCCTGCCTCTATGGATATTTCCCTTTTTCTTCACTCCCATTTTATAAACATCACCATATTTGACCAGATTAAATCTCTCAGTGGTCAGAAGTAAACAGGGAAATTAATTATTTTAATAGTCAATTTTCACGTCAGTGTGGTTTTTGTTTGTTTGTTTGTTTTGTTTTCGGTGGATCAGGTAGTGACATGGTGATCTTAGAGGTCTGTTCCAACCTAAATTATTTTCTGATTCTACAGATTGACCATAATATTCTGCTCTCGGTGCTATTCCTCAGATCCTCTGATTCTCTCTTAAACTTTTGCTAGAAGTTTCCTATGGTGGTTTGAAGAAACAAAATGATTTAATAAGTGGTAAGAGAAATGCAAAAGGAAATAAATAGTCTACTTTAAAATGACTGTCTTAGTGGTACTTTTGGAAATAAGATAGTTCCTTCCATTCCACAGCCAGAAGCACTTTTATTCCTGAAAACAATTGCATGATGTCTGCAACCAGGAGACATGTGTCTGTAAGAGGTGATTCCTTCCAATTCAGCTTTTTGCCCAACAATTTTTGCTGCTTCCTTATCATCTTTCTTTCTGTTTTAAATTTTCTAGATAGCTTGTCTTGGTAAAAGCACATTTCAGGTCAGATGCAGGCTGATCATGGAAGCTTTTAAACCCTCTTGCTGACCTGGAATTAGTAGATTCATGCAACTTTCCACCAAAACCAGTACACCATAAAATAAGTGTTTTACGCTACAGTGGTATTGCTGGCAATGCATAAAATAAATGTGTGTGCAATGCCATAACTTCAGTCTAAAATACTACCTACAAATTTAATAGAAGAATAGATATTGCTTCAGTTGTACAGTGTCTAACATGGTAAGTTTTTTCTTGGTTGTTCTTTATACATTATTCGTCTAAACGCTTAGTGACACTGAACAGACAAGACACCTACATGGATATACATGCAGTAAACTTCCACAGCTCCATGACATCCCATATCATTGTAACAGTAAAATACAGCCCTGTTACCCACTTAGCTGTGGACTGGAATAAACTTTCTGTTTATCGTCTATTCACTCATCTTCCAAATGTCTCATTAATGTTGTTTTTCTCAGTGTCTTGATGTTAATCTTTCAGCATTTTATCCCAGAACTTATGATAATGAAAAATGAGTCTGAATCCTAACTAATACAGCAGATTCTGAATATTTAGAGGACTGCATTCTAGTAGACAGGTTCAAAGTAACCTTCACTTTCAAACTTGAAAAGAAAGTTGTGTTTCCTTCTATCTGGTTTAGAATAACCAGAAATAAAACTGGCCAGAAGCGTGTTCAGCTATGCACCAACTATGCTCACCAAAACATCACAATGCCCACACCTAGTCCTCTATGTCTGAATAGGAGGGTTTTCCTCCTGGTTTAGCAGAAAAAGGAAATTAGCTGTTGGCAATGGATGAGTGGGGCATATAAGACAATGGAGAAGGAAATACTTGGAAGTTAGGGTGTGTGTGTTTTCTTTTCTTTTTTTTTTTTTTTAATTTTATTTATTTATTTATTTTCTGAAAACGCATTTTATTGTGAAACTTTTCTTACATTTTAGATCATATATTCAATTGTTTAAATTTCATATCTGAAAAGGCAATAAAATATTTTCACTTGAATGTATTTTTCCATATATCAGTAACAAAATCAAAACAACAGCGACAACAACAACAACAACAAAAAGAAAAAATACAACCTTTTGGTTTTATTGATGAACCAATGGAAATAAATTTGCCATCCTTCAACAACCTTTAGTTTCCTCTTTACCTCAAACCTATGTGGACCCCTCCCATGTGTAGCTGGGTTCTTAGAATTAATTAAAAAAATAAAAATAACTGGGTGATAGGAACTGGAGTACCCCTTTGTGTCCTATTTTTCAGAGAAAAAAAAATCTGTAATGCTTCCTTTTTTCTTGTAATAGGTGAAAGCTGTTTCCAAGAGGTTGGTCATGGAGTGAGATGAGAGAGAGCTTTCATTTCCTGCCATGTAGAGGCTCTCCAGACCTGAACTGAGTGTAGATGGGTTTTGCATCATTCCTCTCCTGCATATTCAAGTTCCGCTTTCTTGATATTACACACAAAGATCTTTGCCTTTTGTTGTCCTCAAAATGGCCTCTCTTTGTTTCTCTCTCCCTCTCTTTTTTTTCTTTTTTTTAAATTATTATTTATTTATTTATTTATTTTGGGGGGGAGGCTCTTCCTCCTTCATTCATGGATCCAGAAGGAAAAAGGAATAGAGTGGGAGGAATGGGATGGAAAGAAGGGAGATGAAGGGAATGTGAGCGCGTGGGGGGATGCCTTGTCCTCCAGGGAAGCAGTTCCTGTCAAGAAGATTACAATGGTTGTCACTTGAGCGATCAAAAAAAGAGGGAAACACTAAGGATGAGTTCGTACAGCTGTGAAGGGCTGCTAATGACACCACCACGTGTACCCACACCACCACCCATACCACAATTTGTGTGAAGAGTGCAGCAGAAATCTCTGCACAAATTAGCACAATGGGCTGCCTGTGACCTGGGCACTGCAGGCACTGAGTGGCCAAAACCAGACAAAGACCACCCCCACTCCAGCAGCAAGGACTTTTATCCTCCTCACTTTTTGCTTCTGCATGGTAATTATTCTTTTTAACAACAGAATATTTGGGAAAGGAACAAGTATTGCAGCAGGAAAAAAAAAAAAAAAAAAAAAAAAAGTGTTTATGAATAATGGAACATTTCAAATCCATCTGGTTTCTGAGACATTTTTTAGTTTCTTGCTACAGCCAATTATATAGCATGCTTGAGTGATAACTGGTTTTATCCTCAGGCTCATTCTGCACACTAATTTCTACACTGATAGTTGCTACCAACCTCTGAGGTTAGTAGCCATATGGTAGTCCAATATGGCACTTAATACTACACTTGTTATACAGTAGGCAATATTCCGGCAATCATAAATCCACATTGTAGTAGGCACTGTAAAAAAGCTGTGAGTCCTTTTCTGAGTTTTGGCAGTGATGGCTATTTTTAATTTAATTTCAAGGACATTATAGAATCATTTGCAACTCTTTTTTATTTTTTTCTTCTCTGTTTTATTGCTGATGAAAGTCAAATTGCTGGCACCAATACTTCCTGTAAATGGCAAAGACAGTGGAGAGCGATAGTTCTTTTCCTAGCAGAGGATCTCCTGATACCGATGCTTCTGTCAAATTGATCCCATCCAGTAGGAATTGGAAAGCCTCCTCTAAATTGTGCTCTGTGTTGCTAAACAAATGCCAGTCACTAGAAATAGCAAAGTGGCATTTTGTGGGCTACCCATCTTGCAAAATAATAATCACCCTTAGCATTAATTCAAGGATTTTATCATGCTATTCTCCTCTGATGAGCCATACTGCAGCCTTACTAGGGCAAGGTCAGTCATTATTGTACCTATCACAAACATTAGAGGCACAGGAAGATAAACAGTCATCAATGTAAATGCAAATCCCTTCCAGACTGGGGAAGGAAATGTAGGTGCACAGAATGCATCCCTCTACAAGCAATAAGACAAAGACTTTCACAGGGAAGGGGGCAAATACTCACATGCAAATGTACAGGAAATCTCACAGAAAACAAATCCATCCTTTCATCAACCTATTCTCATTTCAGCACCATATTTCCTATGAGGTTGAAAAATCTGCTGCATGAGAGCATATGTTTCTTCAAAACTCATTTCAGATGTAACTTTTTTTAGGCTTCACCTCCTCTTCATGCTTTCTTTCCATAAATTGCTTTTGGACTGTTGTTTTTCCTGTTTATTTGCTCAGCAGTCACTGAGAGATCTGTCTGTTTCAAAGAGGACTTTTCAAAAAATGAGGAGAATAATACAACAGATAGTTTGGTGTAAGAAATAAATTCATTATTTTAAATTTTTAAATTATATTAGAAAGAAAGAAAGAAAGAAAGAAAGAAAGAAAGAAAGAAAGAAAGAAAGAAAGAAAGAAAGAAAGAAAGAAAGAAAGAAAGAGAGTTGCCTTGTATTCTATTTACACCTCTCCCTTCCCAAATCTAGCAAGACATGTTTTTTTATTCTTTTTTTCTTTCCCCTCATGCTTCAAGTAATTAATCAGTAAGTCTAACTTCTAAGGAAGTTTTATGGTGCATGGACAGCTTTCTACTACAGAGGACAGCTAGTCTACATGAAGCTCAGATGGAGGAGGTAGAATAAATAGACTCAAAATCTTATCTCTGACAGACAAGTTGACTGAGGGATTTAGGGAAATTGATATGATGGTTAGGGCCAACCTGACCCAATGGCCTGAAAGAGGATGGAGAATTAGCTGTCTCTTATCCCAGATCAAGTCTGAAAACAGAGGAGAAAAGCTACATAGCTACATAAAAGCTACAAAGTGGACGTGATTTCTTGATATAATAACACCATGTTATCTTAAGTGGTAGCTAAAACCACAGAGTCATTACAGAGCTAAGTAATGTAGCTAGCAAGTTAAAACTGTATTAACAGGAGGAAAGAGAAACTTAAAGGATAAAAAGTACAATCATATTCTTATATGCTTCGAGATTGGTACCCAAGGCTAAAGAGCCTGTTATCAGAATTCCTGAACATGTTTTCGTATGATCTTTATAGTGAAATCTTGAATTGGAAAGTAGGCATAGACACAAAGAGTTTCCATAATTACTTTTGATTTGATTCCGAAAAGAGAAATAAAATAGCCTCCACTGACATGTTTGCTTTGTTTGTATGATCATCAGTACCACAGCCCAATTTGCAACATTCCATACCTTTCTTATTACGTGTACTAGATACTCCATTACCAATTTAGAAGTGTCAGTTTGTAGTATAGAATACCTGGTCTCTATCTGAACATTGAAGTCTTCAAGTTATTTAACTTCAAAAGTTCACAAATGGATATGCATTTGATGTAGCCTCTTCCTGCAATGAAATTATTGAACTCCTCAGGAATACTGGGACAACCATGAGTCTCCTTCAAGCAGAAGACTTTGCTCTTCTTATCTGAGAGCATCCATATCTGAACAATCTGATTTTTAATTTGGTCTTTACCTCTACAGTAAAGAGAATTTGCAGAATTTGTACTGGATAGTTTGCCTGGGTTTCTGTACCTGTATCTAAGTTCTGTGTTGGAAAAATGAAGCCAAACTTTTTTTTTTTTTTTTAATTTATTTTATTTTTTTTTCCAAAACAGAAAATTCCTCTTCTGGCTCATCTATTTGGATGCTTGCCAGCAAACCTTTCCTTTAGCTAGCTTATTTCACCTACAAATTAAATTGGTAAAAGGCAATCCAGAAAAAGAGTGTATACTGGGGGAAGGAAAAGGGGGTCTTTTATAGTAACGGATGCCAAATGCTCTAGAATCTCTATTCAAATACATTTCCAAGTGTAAACAAGCTTTTGTGAAAAGCTCTTGCAAAGTTTGGGACTTGGCAGCATTGCGTGTGTATCACCACTACTATCTCCTTCTCTTGCTAGCTGAGAGGGTGAAAAATGCATATATTTTTAAAATAGTCCTCTTTTCTTGGCCATGGAGTGTCATATATATATATGTATATATATATATACACACACATACACATATATATATATTTCTTAAATGCAAATTCCCCCAGTAGTGACTTCTGTGATCTCTGTGTTTAATAAGCTATCAGTTAAGTAGCCCATATTCAAATCTGAAGATAACTTGATTGGGTTCCTCAGGAAACTAGAAAATGCAGAATCATCTTGCTATGAAGAGCCTCTGTTCCAGCTGACACAAGGAGGAAAGTCAAAAATGGCACAAAGAATCTAAGTAAATGTATTTGAAAGCTCAAAGGGAGGGGGAGCGATGGGGAGAGAAAAGGGAAAAACAAAAAAAAAAAAAAAAAAGAGAGAGAGAGAGATTGATAGAAAATAGTTTTCAGTATTCACCAGCTCTGCTCATCACTCTGGTCCAGGGCTTTGGAATAGACCCAGTGGAGGGCAGCCTCCTATCCACGTTTCTGACAGACGGGGCATGATGCTCACCTTTCCTGCCATCTAGTTTGTGTTTTGACAATTCAGTATGGAAACTCCAGCAAATGTATGCAGAGAGTGAAGATCCCGGCTCCCATTCTCTTCTTGAGGAAGTTAGCCAGGCATCGCAGAAATGTGATGCGTGAATAACACAGAGTCTAAGCAGAAAATGAGTACGTTTTAAACAAGTCCACCGGAAAAGAATTAGCAGTGAAACTGAAAAGAGCCATATGCCAATAAGGGGGAAAGTGACTCAAAGTGACACGCTGTAATAATATAATTGAGTTAGGATTAAATTGCAGAAGGATAAAAGCAAGGACAGAGCTAAAAAGGTAGAGACTGCGACATGTGCTGCCTTGTTAAGTGGGAGATGGTCAACAGGAGGGGATTCTCTTGCCGTTTTCCTTTCATTTATAATTAGGCAGTGAAAGTACCAGGGGCATGTCAAGCCATTTGAGGGTTTAAATAAAACAGCACTTCCCTGAACCATCATGGCTCAGTTTCAGCATCTTCCCATCCCCCATGACTCCTCGGAGGCAGTGGGAGTCTACAGCTATCTCCTCCTGTGGGAAACCCTCCCTGGCAGACAGCATCCGGACCTTCTCTGTCTCCCACCCTCAATCTTTATTGTTAAGGGAAAAGGGGAGGTGGGAAGGGTGTGAGGCACCCTGAAGAAATCCCCTGTTTATTTAAGAGTTTTTTGCAGGCAGGGGTATGGGGGAGGGTGCCTTTCTTCCTCCTCTGAATTCTCCTCTATTAATATATTCCATTTAAATTGCTCACGGCACCATGTACTAATTAGGACTAGAATGACAGTTTGAGGAGAACAACTGAACCCACTTGAACTCTTGGAGTTCAGAGTTCATGCACATATGGGAAAAACATCTTCCCATTTATTTCTGCAAATATGCTGCACGTATCATGGAAAATATAGGTGATATGGACAGAGCTCATCCTAATGGCTCCTGGAAATGTTTCAGATTGCAGCCAAAGAGATTTAAAATGCTCATTTAAAGAAAGTACACACTGAACCAGTTCCACTGATGACCATACACAGAGTTGTACTGGTTTAAATGAAACAGTTAATTTGATACTGGTTTAGACCTAAAGAACAAAAGCACAATGAACGTCCTAAGGAATGTTAAAGTAGGCAGTTCAGTATAAGGCAAAGAGGAATAGTTTACAGCTACACTAAAACAAGAAAAGTCCACAAAGCTACATGGAGCTGTGCATGAAATAAATGAAACTAGAACATGTTTGAGTCCTGGCAAGGCCCTCCTGTTAGCTAACATCAGACCAGACACCTCAGCACTTACCTTCAGTCAAAAGTCAGTGTTTTTGCAACGTTCATGTAATAATAGCAATACTTAGTGATTGTAAGCATATATCTTACAGCATTTTAGCCAGGTGTGTAAATTGTACTAGGCGCACACATTGATTTAACTTCCCAAAATCAATTTTCTTATTTTGATGACTTTTATTTTGCCCATTTAAAACTACACTTCAGGTGCTGGCTTTCAGCCACTTCCATTCCCAGTATAGAGCATCCAAATATTGACTTGTACCAGCTTAATGAAATTGATTTTGACTTCTCACCTTTTATTATTTTGGCGGGAGGTTGTGTGCAGACCAACTCTATAATGAAACTTGATGATTTACTCAGTACTACACAGCAAATCAGTCCCACAGCTGGAGATGAGCAGGTTTTTACACAAACCCACCATACAAATTTGACTACATGTCCTGAAAAGCAGCATGCCTGGATTGTCTGAAGACTCCAGTTTATGTATTGTTTTCTCTCAGATCTCTTAAGCAGAGATGTTGTAAGAATGACTTGGATGAAATGTCTGTTACTGATCCATTCCATTCTGTTCCATTCTTTTTAATGTTCTTATTGCTATGATATCTCACTTATGACACTATAAGGACATTAGTTGCTGTCAGTCACGTGTGGTTCATTTGCTTTCTTTTACTCCCATATTCTTTCAGCCTGAGGAGTTTAGAAATGGTTTGATGGAAGTGTGTGGCAGGTCTTTGGAGACACAAGCGATTCAAACCCAATCAATGCATCTATAAATCCTTGTAAAGCTCAGATCCTAGATACCTGGTTACTCTTTCATTATGCGTTGACCCAGCAAATGAGGCTGGGATATTCCTAAGACACTCTTCATTTTTCACTGTGCTGCATTCTGCGTAATTTCTCCATGGCATGTACGAAGGAAAAAATGTATCCTGTAAACACTGATCTACTTATTATTCTGTTTGTTTGGATAGCCTTAAAAATGGGCATTTATCTATTCTCTCAGACAAAGACGGGTTAGCCAGACATACACAAATGTGGTCATACAGAGACCATCTATGACGACCATTTCAAGAGTACTCTTCTCACCATTTCCTAAAACTGACTTTTACATCCCAAGGGAGACTGCAATTTAGTGTAACTACTTCAGGAGCACAGAGTTCTGCAAAGCCCTCCATGAAAAGCTACCATTCTTCAGGTATTAATGTTTGAGGGCAACTGTTTTGTTTTCTGGAGGATGGAAGGAGCAAACTGTAAGGACTTCAGGCAATATATATGTAATGACTGACAGCCGAAATATAGAGACATAAAGAAATGGATGTCAGGGCTAATGCAGTTCTGCACATCTCCATCACACAGTTCAGACATGGACATTTTTCTTTTTCAGCCTCTGTGTTTTAAAACAAACCGGATTGGGGCCATTGCTGCCTGTAGATTATGGCCCTCGAAGTGATAAACATGCTGTTCCATTGCTATTTGCCCCATGAGATAAACATTTCTGATGGATTTTTCTGACAAAGCTGAGAAACCTAATAATCGCAACGTCAGAAAAAAACTGAAAACTGATTCAGTTTGATCCCCAAAGGACAGGAGAGGGAAAACTGCAATAGGAGATACAGTTCTGTAAGACTGAACTTGTCAAAGCTTTTTTGACTGCTTTGAATAAGCATATCCGCTTGGTATTATAAATAAAGGCATCAGACAGTAATTTGCATGGATTAGGATTGTTAACGTTTATCAATTGCTGGGTTTTAAAGAACTCCCAAATTCTTGATAGGAGTATCTCTTTGTAGTGAAAGATTCATGGTGGGAGTGAAAAAAAATATCTGATGAATTTAAAGCTACAGATGAGAGAAAGCAAAGCCATCCAGATCTAAACTGAGATACCATTAGTGGTTCCCATAAATCAAATCATGTTTATAGCAGGGATACAGTTGAATTACCATCTGGACTTTTTAACCTCGACATTTATTTCCGAACCCTCCTCCAATATTGAAAGTAAACTTAACCCTTCCTTTCATCTTCAGGACTTTGACACAGTGCCAGTTCTTATTTTGAAGGAATGATCTGATTTTTGATGCAGACAGAATGGCACACGTGGCTCGAGGTTGGAAAGACTGGGAGTTTCTTGCAGAAGACAAAGTCATAAAAGAAATAAAATACACTCAGTCTTAAATGAGATCAGCTGAATAGAGGGTCAGTGGGAATGAAGTCAGAGGGAGGATAAAGAAAGGAGGGTTCATTTTAATTCAGGTAGAGGACGCAGATGGGGTCCAAGGACAATGTAGCAAAACATATAATAGTCAAAGGAAACCTATATTCCCTCAAGATTGGTGGGATTATCAGGAGGGTAGATGGGTGATGAAGAGCTAGATCCTGTTTTCATTTGTGCTAATAACAATACTGTCATTGCCTCTAATAGTGCAGCCACTTACTTCAGTGCAAATGAGCACTTTAACCCTTTACTGACCAAAAAAAATCAAGCTACTGTTACAGGAAAAAAAAAAAAAAAAAAAAAAAAAAAAAACCTACAAAGATATTTGGATCTTGTCTTCTCTTTTTCCTTTTTTTTTTTTTTTTTTTTTTTTTTCCTCTCTGTGTCTGAACTTCCTGATTCAGACAAGGAGCTGCCAAAGTAGTTAATAAAGGATATTGTGCTATTTCCAGCTCGAACTGAAAGGAGAAAATTTTCAGGAGAGACTGGCTCTGCTCTGCAAGACACTTGGCCCCTTCTGCAGAGGTCGCTGGTCTGAGTGACCAAGTGGGCCAGGGTTTGCTCAGAGGCAAACAGGAGATATTTATGATTGCAGTTTCCCAGGTCACAGGTCCAGCGTTTTTCTTTCTTTCTTCTATTTGGGCCCATAGGCAGCTTGGCACTGGGACTGCAGGACCTGGCCAGCAGTCTCTGGTTCTCCAGAGACTTTCCACATGAACATGTGCTTCTTGTGCATCTCTGCAACACAGGGAGAGGAGCATTTCTGTACATCACACAGTGTTTAAAGAATAATTGTATTAACTCTGAGGTTCTCCAGAGAAAGGTAACAGTTCTTACATAAATATATACCCAGACAACATGAGGCATGCTAGTGAAACTGCACTGCATGCATGTGCGGCTGTGATACATGCTTCTGGTGCTAAGAAATGTGATCAGAGGGCCTTTAGTTGGCCAAGAGGATCAGGAAGCTCATCCTGAAGTCATAGCATTTATCAAGGTGAGCCAACCTGGCCATCTTATCCTTGAATAAAGAACAAGATGCTTTTCTTTGAAGGCTAGCTTCCCTGAAGGAAAAATGTCTTCCCACCTTCCCTCCAAAGCTGTTTCCGTAAAAGCGTTTGGTGTCATGCATTTCAATGTGAGCTGAAGTCCTTATTAGAGACAACCTCATATTTCACACCCAGGCTGGTGCCAGGATCTCTTAGTCTATTGGTGACATTACTGTCATTTCCTATCTCTCTCCTTCCTGAATTTACCTAACCCAAAGCTCCAGCCTTTTGTTGAAATGATTTTCTGCCTTCCGGCCCTGCGTGCCATGTGTCAGATTATGTGCAAAAGGTCGCAACCCACTTCCCCTGACTTTAGACACAGGATGAGGAAATGAAGAGGAGTGAAGTTACTGATTTCATTCTGGAGGTCAGGGTGGGTCTTCTTGGGGTAGAAGTGGAGTCTGAAGAGCACACATTGCCATTTGTTATCCATATTTTGTCAAACAAACAAAAAACCTCAGCAATTACTCATGCTGCTGAATCGGAAATACTTCTCAAAACAGCTGACAAATAGAACAGAAGGACAATAGGTGGACGGTGAGGAGAGATTATATATATACCCATATGTATATATATAGCACAGATACAGACACCCAGTTCTGTTAGAAACAAAGTGAAGACGTGCGGAGGGATCCTAGGATCATCTCTGAGGCACCCAAAGGGCAGGCAAGCTGCCTTGCTTGCTTGGTAATTCTCTTTTAGCATTGCACAGTCTAATTATGTGCTAACCCACATTCAAAAATTGTAACGTCAAAAGGGTAAGTGTCTGAAAGAGTGCCAGGAGAATGTTTTCCAGCACTAGGGAATCCCAAACTTTGCCCAGTACAGGACTGCACTGGCTCCCAGCCAGTAGCCTGAGGCCACACTGAAAGCATATGCAGAAGAAAACATCTTTGCCAACCTCCACTTCTATTAGGGGATAAATATACGTATCCCCCTGTGTGCTGTTAGGACATGTTCTGAGTGGCCTTCTGGTGGGCAGAGACAGGACACTTCTGCCTGGAGCTGCTGAGGGCAGCCATCCCATGCAAAGGACCAGGAACCACCACAGATAGTGCAATGGGAAATCTACAACTGATGGTTTGGGGATCAGCAAGCATAGACCTTGGTGGGTTGGAGACAGTGAACTCCTCCCCCAGTGTCCAACAGCTACCTGACCCACTGTTTCACGCCCCTTGCACAATTCCAATAGTGGTTCAGTGTGCTCCAAATCTGCCTGTTTCCTCTCAGATCTGTTGAATTAATCCTGAACTGGAGAGGGTGCAAAAACAAAGAAAAAAGCAAACAAACAGAAAGGCAAAAACCCCAAAGCACTTCCTTTCTGCAGGTTGTTGGCTGTACCTCGAGCTTTCTTTGGTTTATGTATGCATTCAGAGTAAGTCCTCTGAGGAGTATCCTGCAGTCATTTCTCAGCGAGTGTGAACAAACTCATTAACAGCTCCTTTACTGGAATGATAAGTTGTTTCTTAATGAAGGGAAAAATAAATACCCTCACTAACCCAGGCTCCATCACTAGAAGTCACACATCATTCTTAAAGACTCCTTATTTTCCACCAGAGACATTTGTGTACAGCCTTTAAACAAAATGAGAGAGCTTGCTTCTCCTTCTTAGACACTCTTTCAGATACTTAAATTGCACAGCATTTGTAGATGCTTTTCAGAATTTTACCCCAGATATGAGCAGCTTAGGTACAACAAAATAAAAAATGTAATCTGAGTCTTCACCCATTTTAAGAAAGGAAAGTTTGTAGCACTTTAAACAGGGGACCAGGACCCCAGGGACTGAGGATCTATTCCAAGTGCTGTGATTGACCTGCTATGTAGTTTTACTTGTAGGGAAGTCACTTAAGCTCTTTGTGTTTCAATGTGCCCATTTGTGAAATGGAGATAATAATGCCAAGCTCACAAGGGGGCTGTAAAGGTTAATTAAATAGAGTTTTTAGGTGATTTTCCTTCTCTGGATGAAAAGTGTGACAGAAGTATTGTTTATTAATGGAGCCAGTGCAAAACTGATAGTACTGAAATTTTTCAGTACAGAAATACATGGTGATTTTTGTATACATGGTGATTTTTGTACGTATGAAAAATGACCACATAGCAACTTTTTTTTTTTTCTTTTTTTTCCTTTAGCACTGTCATTTATTCAAGGAAAATTGATCCTCCAAAATATGGGGCTGTTTTGTACTTGTTTCTACCTTTTTACTTGTAACTACATGATGATGTTAGTATAGGCAAGAATAATGACCAGGCATCACCATAAGGACTGTGAAAAAAATCAATTAAAATAATATTTTGGTCTCTTTAAAAGCTCACATGCTTCAGGACATAAAACCACTTCTAAATTTTGAATGTCAGGAGGAGGTACTGCAAGCCATTAGATTCATCTGGTTCTTGATGTCTTTATAGGGCTTGATGCTGGCCATTTTCAAATGCAGATGTTTGGTTACTCTCATCCAGTCTCATATTTCTAACTCCATGTTTCTCTAGAAAAGGAAATGATAATACACCCAGGAAGATCTTATCCTTGCAAGTTTTCAGACTTTACTGCAAACTGCACTGACCCAGCAGTGTGATTGCATGATTTGTTGCAGGTTGGCACAGCAGGGTTGGGTCAGACCCACATATGTGGGGAATTGGGATGTGCTCTGCATTCCCACCCTAGTGTGTACGAATGTGGGAACCTATGTTAAGCCTGGTTCCAGCATTGAGCCATGTGCTTTGCAGAGACCAAATCTGCTCATGTCCCTCACTCAAGTCACTGGTGGGAATTTTCACTTTCATGCCATGTATGTGAACACAGTGGATTATTTTTATGTTTATTTTCATTACTGTTGGGGCCCTTGCATCACTATTCTGTAAAGGGATGCCCCAAGAAATTACAAGATAACAAGAGAAGAAATATAAATTCAGCTTCTCTGAAAGTTGCTTACACTGGAGCTTGAGTTTGGGCTGAAGATTTACATGCTTTCCCTCTCTCATTGAACAAGGTGACCTACCCCATAACCACAGAAATTCCAAATGAATAAGAGCTATTAAGTTATCTTGTCCACCTGCCCCCTCCAGCACAAGATTGAGAGGGTGACATGGTTTCTGGCAGTGGGCTGCGCACAACCCATGACAGAGGCTGCACACAAGTATGAATCATGTTGTACTTAAAAGGCCCAAATGAGTTTACTCTGGGCTCTTCACCCTTCGTTGTAGCTGGTCAGAATGGGGCCCTGGAACTTAAACAGGTTGACAAAGCAGAGATTGAATCAATCCCTGAAAACAATAGTTTTAACCCTGTGAACTCCTCAGATGCTCTATTGGCTGCTAGTGCTTCTTGTGCTGTTTTTGCCACGGAGAGATTCCCCTAGGATGCTGCTTTTAAGAAAAACATATATAAAAACTATCCACTGTGTAAATCTAACATCAGTTAGTGGTTTCCCAAGTACAGCTTGTGGGATGGCTGCCCGAGTCTCAGATGAGAAAACAGTTCACTGCAGATTGGAGAGCCTTGTAAATGGAAAAGAGAACCTGGAAAGACAAAGAAAAATGAGTCTTTTCAATAGCATCGAGGGAAATAGCATCTTGATTTTTTTCTAGCTATGTAAAGGCTCCTCTCATCCTCCTCCATCTCTTTCTAACTACTATGTGCCTGCATACCTGGAAATATTCCCTTTGATATTAAAGACTGAGATTTGTTCAGACTGCTCCAAACAAACAAACAAACAAACAAACTTGACATGAGCTTTGGGCTCTCTGACAAACTCTTAAAAAGGTAATTCATGTGTAAACAGTCTCTGGAAGTTACCCACTGATGGCAACAGGAATTGAACCAAAATATAGTAAACCCCACCAAGACTGTCATGGTGGACACTTGCCTCAGACATCTGCTTGTTCTCTGTAGGTCAGGGAGAAATGAAGTTCCTCTACCAAGCCTGGGAAGCTAACAGGTATGAGCAGCCCTGGACCAAAGCAGAAAGAGATTTTCAAAGTCAAGCCCCTAGCTAACATCTTTTCTCTCTCATTTTAACTGAAATTATCTCATCTGATGACAGTGCCTGCAGCAATGTCACTGGCAGTGTAAGGAGGAGGACAGCACCTCACCTGGCCCCAGTTTTCTATGAATTCATTTCTAAGAAAGACTGCAGCATCTTTACAGTTTCCTCTCTGGTGTCATGGACTTTCCCCTACACATTTCCCTCCTCAAGAGTCCAGCTAGATCTCATTTTTCCAGACCAGTAGGCTTAGGCCTGCATTCAAAGAGGACCAAACATCAGCAATTTTAAGATCAGAATTTGGGAGTCACTGACCATGGCAGAGTTGTTGCAAGAGTTGTGCTGGCCTTGTTGCACGGGTACCATCTGGGGGGTAAAACTCCTTAGTGTACACTGTGTAAATCTGCTTGTTCAGAGGGTGTTTTGAGAAAAAGATTCACAAATATCCTATCCATTGGGAACGCCCTAAAATGTCCCTCATTGCTTTCTCATACACTAGCCAGAAGCATGACTTTATTGAGATTATTTGTATTGAAGATGTCCACTTTTTCTTGGGCTGTCACTGACAAATACTCATGTACAGTTTGAGAAAATGCCTAGCTTCACTCAATATTTGTCCCCAGAAATATCTTCAGTAACAATTATTGGCTGATGCTTCTGAAATCTTTGCCTAAAGATCTTTGCCTAATCTGAATGTTGCTGGATCAGGATTTCACATATGATTCCTGAGCATTCATCTTTTATCTCTAGTTCTTAAACAAAATGTGTATTGAAAATTTCCACAGTGAATATCACTGTCCTTAGAGATAAGCAACTGTACTTCAGTTGTGCCAATGACACTCACTGGCTTCACTGAGTGTTAAGTGATTGCTGTGGGAGGAAAAAATGCTGAAAAAAATCACAACCAACAAGCCTGCTGCATGTACTTGAGCTATGGAGAGTGACAGAGACCTAAGCAGTTTGCACAGGTGAGGTCAAAATTTTGGCTGCCTCGCACATATGTTAGGACATGTGGGTGCATGTAGATATGTATTACTGTGAACATCTTCTGTGCTTCTAAAGAGAAGTTTATAGAGTTGCTGACATGATTTGCTCTAAGCTGTGATCTGCAGAGTGTCAGCTGGGAGACCATTTTCTTTTGGAAATGAAACAGAACAAAATAAATGCATTTGGTTGTTTCACTAAATTCTGAGATGTAAAACAGGTTTCCCCAGCAAAGTATGAGAAGCTGTGCTTATTCCAGCAGCAGAGACTTAACTAAAATACCTATCAGTCTTAGTGGGGTTTGAGCACAGTGCTTATTAATTTAAATTTACATATCTCCCATCGAAATGGAAGGGGGGGGTTACAAAGTGATCTGAATTAACACGAGCTGACAGTTGCTGTGCTTACAGACCTTCAATGCGCTGTGTACAAGGAAAATAGTTTCCTTACCAGTCTTTGACATTCTCTGTTCAGAAGATTTTTTATTTTAACCCCAGTCCTAATTGCCCTTCAGTATCAAAATTAATTGTGTTTTCTGCTAAAAGGCCAGTGCAGTTTAAGGTTACTCCAGGGTCCCAGCAGCCGATGCATCTTCTGTAAATGGCTTGATTGCCGTCTGTGGAGAGGAGTGCTGGGAGAGATTTGCTTGACCGAGGCTATACATTACAGTCCAATTAGTGTGAAGATCACTACATGAGTCTTTAACTTTATCTAGTAACTGTCGGCATCTCTAATGCTGAGAGCAGGGTGAGGAAGAGGGATGCAGAGCCCACCTGGGCAGCCATGCAGGGGCCACGCAGCTTGTTGGCTCCCCTCCAGCCACCTCACAGGCAGCAGAGGGAGCAGTCAGAGGAAGAAAATACCCAGTGAGCTGCACTTTTCCTCTGAGAAATACTGAGATAGATGTCCCTTTTTTCTCCTTTACTTCTTGGCTGTTCTACTGAGATATTATTATATCATTTTGTTTTTGTTTTGTTTTTGTTTTTCTTTGTTGTTGGTGGTGGTGGTGTGTTTTTTGTTTGTTTGGGTTTGTTTTTTTTTTCTATTTTTCTTTTTGGAACTCTGCTGATCATAGGTATGGACTCATTTAATCTAACCCAAGGCTATAGACTGAAGAGCATGGGAATCTGCTAGGCCTGGGTCCTCTGAGCTAAGGGAGAAAGATGAACACATCCAGAAAATGAATGAAATTCTCATGATGAAATTCAGAACTGGTTCTCACCTGGTATTGTCCCTCTGCCATACAGCCAGGACTCCAGGCTCAGATGCTTCATTTAAGTACCTCAGAGTAAGCAAGAGTTAGATCTTTCACTGGTCTTTGCAAGATCTCAGAAGTCCCTGCATGATTCATAGGAAAAATATAATTCCCAAGCAGAAAAAAATAATTCCAGACAGAAATGCACTCCATAGATCATAGAGTAGATCTAGGAGACAAGTAGTACAAGTAATCCCCTATAGAATAGAAATTACTCTCTTTTTGATCTGCAGGGATGAAGACAGGCTGTGATTTACAAGTATAATAATAACAGTGAATGGTCATCAACTGAAAACATCTCAGTCTAGTCTTGAAGGGATAGTGGCCTTATAGCCCACATCTTGTGCAAGCACCAAAATATAAATGTCCTCAAAAATTAGTGTAAAGTATTTCATTGCTACAGTTATGTTCATACAAGTTTAGTCCATCATTTACATAATCACAGTCTCTGTATTGTTGTCAATGGTTATTACAACTTTTGTGTTGAAACTCCAGGTTCTGCCTTATCAGCTAGAGTACAGAAGCCTCAAACATGCGGAATTGATTTTCAGTTGGTCTGTGCCCCAAGTTATTAGGCTTCTTGTCTGAAGTATATAGGTTTCATGTCTTCCAAAATGTCTTCTAATAGTAGCTGGAACAACAAGTATTAAACAAGATTATTAAGAAATGTTGAAAAAAGTTTGAAAGCTCATGAATGTAAAGTCCCTGACATTTTTCACATCTCCACCCTTTATTTTTCAGCTAATTTTAATGCTTAATGTCTTCATTTCTGAGTCAGTCTCCAAACCAGGAAATGAAGAGGCAGCTGCAAAAGTGGGAAAAACATGGGGAGCAAAACTTGTTATTTGACACCATCTCACAGAAGTTCCAAAACAGTGAACTTTCTGTAACAACTCCAGTTCTCATTACAATCTCATTTGACACTGAAGCAATCACGATTAAAACCAAATAAAAATAAAAATCTACCTCATTATTTCAGCATTTGGGAGGTTATATGGCACCATAATATGCTAGACAGCACACCCCTTCTTTAATTTATTTTTTGCTTTGTGAATATTAGTGACATTAATGCACTTATGGTACCCATCACACTAATTCTCTGCTGTTCTCATTTCTGTGCTCCTTCAGTAACTGTGACTCAGCCTTAGACCCCAACCGTTATTTTCAGTTCTGTTTTACCTGCTGGATTCACATACTTAGGATTCCACACACCACCATTTTTTCTACATTGTTCACTACAGATCTTGCATCAATGTGCAGTGTTGTGCTTGCCCAACTTGGAGATGAGGGAGTCTCTCTCTCTGAGGCATTTAAGATTAAATAAAGCTGGTAATGGGATGAGAGCTGAGCCTCATTCTCTGCTCTTCTAAAGGTCCTTTAAAATGACAGCAAATTGAAACTCATCTTCAGCTGGTTGAAGTAGCACAACCATACCAAACAACATTTATTTTTCCAATGGTAACCAAAATTGCAGATGGCTCAAAGTAGAAGCAACTAACACTTACCTTACCACAACATATTAAATTTAATATCCAAAGAGAAATAATAATGTATAACATAATTATTCAATAGGGTTCACCACCACATAATAACTTAAAAGAAACAATTCTTTGGTAAATAGGTAACAAAAATAATGGTCAGGCTATCTCACCTTTCAGATATACATACCACAGGCTAAGCCCTGTGGTTCTCAAATTAGCAGCAGGTAAATTTCTTCTATTTGGGATTCCCATCAATACTTCCAAGGGCTAAGTTGAGCAGGAATGTAAGGCTGTGAAAGAAACTTTCCTGTCTGTAAGGTCCTTGTCAATGGTTAACAAAATTGATTTCTTGGTCCTTTTTGTAAAATCCTGACCTAGCTTCTTTCAAACGCAGGAAGCTGGAACTTGGGGCCTTTAGTCTGATCTCCTCTGCAATGAGAACACGAATAATAATTAAAAATTGCTATAATATACCACTTATTTGTGGCTGCAGCATTTCCAACCTTTCTGTCTTAACAGCTTGGAAGGAATACAAAGGAAAATTCCGCATGTCAGAAAGTTATGAAACAAAGGCAAAGTGGAGAGAAGATGGAAATATAAAGTCAAAATGAAACCCTCCATCTTTCTGTCAAACTGAAACAATAAATAATAATGGCATCTTGCATTTATATAGTGGCTTTCATCCAGAAAGCCTGGAAAGCTCTTTGGAAACTTTACAAACTACTGTGGAGGAATAGGAATGATTTCATACACTGATCTATTGAAGGCTCCCACTTCTGTAAACAGTTACAGTCTACAGCAACATTACACCTCAGACTGGGACAGGTAAAGACTGATCCTGAGAGATATTAGAAAGATCTGTAGTTAATCAGAGTAAATCTTCAAAGTCCTTTGGGAGTTTACACTGCTGACAGTTATTGTTTCTCATGATCAGGCACTTGGTAAAGAAATAAAATTACAAATAGATGAAATAGCTACTGATCTTAGTCGGTGGAGTGTGGCAATAGCAGCCAAAGATTTACAATTAAAATCCCTAGTAATTCATCAATCTCAGTAAACATACGAGTAAACATACTCCTTTGAAAAAGTCAGATCTTCTGTCCAGACATTTGGCATTCTTATTATATGTCTGACATCCTTTCTTTCTTGTCTTAAACCATGTGCATATAGAAAAAGGTGTTTTCAGAGGTGGTTGAAAGCAATGCAAACCTCCCAGTTTTATGTCTCCGTCACATTCAGTTGTCAGGCAAAGCACAGAAAAAAAAAAAAAAAAAAAAAAAAAGGCAACAAAGAATGAATAATTAGTAATCTAAGGAAACTTGATTAAGCTTTCCATTTCTATCATATGTTTCACTTAAAAAAAAAAAAATCACACCAGATACTTGAGAAGTCTGTTGGATATTAAGAGATGGCACAGATTTCCAGATCCTCAATGGAGGAAAATTCTTTCTGATTTTCATGGTCTTTTTGTTCCAGGAAGGATCACATAATTTTGGCTCTTGAATAATATTTCTAAAACTAACAGTCGGCTCAGGAATTCCCTGTGTGTGAATGTATTTCTCTATCAGCTGGCGCGCTGTATTTCTGCACTGGAGTACCACATTTAAAGCATCCATCCAGCACCTCCTAATGGTGGCAGCAGAAGGAAAATGAGGAAAATGAATGAAACTGAGAAAGAAACAGCTCCAGGAACAAGAGAATTAAGAAATTGCCTTCAGATTTATGTCTCTTCATTTTATTGGCCTCTGGCAGGGTATTTTGATAGGATCACATATTACTAGGGTAAATAAGCCTCTGACTCAGCCTGGCAACCAAGTCATGAAATTTCAAGAAATTCTCCCTTGTGCCAAATTTAGTTGAATTTGGCCAGTCTGGAAGCTGTTGCATGGAGCCACATGCAGAGATGGACACATAAAACCAATAAGCACTTTTTCCTACTGTTGCAGGAAACAAAGCTAGAAATTGAGCTTCAAAGCAGAGAGGTCTAAGCAACCCTCAGAACCTGTTTTGATATCCTGGCTGTTTCAGAAAGCTGCTTCACCTGCTATTGCAAGATGTGACAATATGGCATTTGAATAAGACTCATATTGCACACCAGTACAGCACACACATGCATAATATACATGTACTATATATATATACATGTGTATAAAATTCTCTTTTCCATTTATAAATTTTCTTGTCTCTGAAGACTTTCAGCCTCACTCCTGGTGCCCTGCTCTAGAAGACTCTGTAATCTCCAGGACAGTGTCCACACTAGAGAGCCTGGGAAGTTCTCTAGCTCTCTTCCCATCCCCATCCATGCCAATCCATCTGCTCTGAGATCAAACTTTGTGGCAGCCAGCCAAACTGGTACGTAGCATTGCTGTAGCTAGTAAATGGAACCACAGTACTTGCTTTCCCACCTTTTACACCCAAACTTTGCATTGCCCAATATATTTAAGGGGAGATGGGGAAAAGGGAAAAGGAGAGGGCATGTGTACTGCCTTCACCAGTGACTGGAGCAATGATTAAACATGTTCTAGCTTTACTTATCAGCCTCTCCTATCAACGCTTGGCAAAATTGCAGCATAAATACAATGCAGCCCAAGAAAGAAATGTTTGTATCCTGCCGTTGAACTAAGAGCAGCTCTCCAGAGTTCAGCTAAGAAATGGCTAACTCCTCTGTGGGGAGATTTAGCACCAAAAGAAGGTGAGACAGGGGCAGTGTGTCTGCATTTATTTAAAATGTTTTCAATATTCTGTGAGAATAGGAAATTGTGGAAAGGAGTCTGTAGGCTTCTCAGTATCAGTGTTGTTTTAGGCTTTTAGGAATGTATTTCTATGCCCTCTAAGGTTTTCTTAAGTCACAGTGGTCTCCTGAGAGAGGAAATTTTACATCAGTGCTGTAAGTCTCTGGACCAGTAATTCTCATTTACATTAGAATATAAGCTCCAGAAAAGCCTCACAGCTATACTTTGTTGCAAATATGAGACATTTAGCTACCCTGATAGACACCCTAGATTTCGCACATTAAATGATGGGATCTCCAGCTTCACAAAAATATCATTCTCCCTAAGCAGTAGGAGCAATGTTGGATATTAAGAAAAAAACTCTTTTGTTCAAGTGAGTAGTTTAAGGTTATGTTAAATTATTTTGAATTTCTCACTGATGGTCTTTCAGGTGATTATTGTGGGAGCTCAGAGAGTTCATTATGCAAAAGCTAGTTTGCTGGTGGAATATAGGTTGATATGTTCAAAGGCACACAGGGTTGTGATAGGACAAACTTTTGTTGAAAGTGAGTGAAAGTCGGGTGCTTACTTCACGCTTTTCAAAAATCTCCTGCTGCTTTTACTTCTTGAACATGAGAGGGAGGTTGGTCAGAGCAGCTATTACAGGCTACTGATAACGAATGCTTCAAATCACTGATGACTGGGAGCCCCCAAGAGTTCTTGTCCCACATTTTTTGCCTAGCAATTAAATAGGCCGAGTTATAATTTACGCCCCATATTCTCTGTGTCGAAGGCAGTAGGCTTCTTCATTTTTAGCCTAACTCTTCTGTCACCTTCGCCAGTTTTACATTATTTGTGTTAACTCTGTGGCCTAGAGGTGGGAGGGAGAGGGGAATTATTCCTAATTTACTGAAAGTGAGAGAAGAATCAGTCACTTCTTTCTTTAAATTTTTGTGGAGGATTGTTAATCAAAGTTAAAACAAATCTGTGTTCCAACGCAGAGGTGGGCGAAGAAATGTGTGCCTAACACATATGCACTTTGGGGCTCCTGCAGAAGGAAACAGAGTTCTGGAAAGTGTTGTGAGAAAAACATTAAAGACACCAGACTGGATGCAATGCCGCTGACTGGAAATGAAGCCTCGGACAAAATCCAACTATGTTTGAACCTGTTGGAAGAATTGCTTTTTATTCTCTGTCCTGGGATGAACACCGTAAATTATCTCCCTTTCTTATTTGCCTCATGTGGAGGAGAGCCTGGCATGGAGTTGGACAATGACTTAAAGTAGGAGCTGGGCAGGGAATACATCAGGTATTCGACCTGCAGGCCTGTGAAATGCAGTGTCATCATAACCCAAAGGGCGTATCATTAGTCACTGAAGGAAGGAAGTGCAAGCATGCCTAGAGAAATCAATAGAAGGTCCTTGTCTAGTAACACGAAAAGAACAGCACCAATGTTTATGTCTTTGCCCTTCACATACTTTGCTCTTCCTTCCTCTCCAGTCACCTTTTTACTTTATCCAGAATTTCATTTTCCTGATTCCTGACTATAAACGGACGGACATCTTAACCACGACTCAGGCTGCAATCCAGTCTTTTCTCAGAAATAAATATCCATCAGGCCCAATGTTTCTGTATGGTGGTTATCTGATTTGGCTCCTGCTAACTAAAAACATATGCAACTGGTTATCTCCATCAACACAGTTTAATTCAGCTCTGGTCCGTATTAGTGCGATTTCTGCAACTGATGTCTCTTACTGCCACGGGTGAACTGTGACTGTTAAAATCATGTTTAAATATGAAGATCAAACAAATGGTCCAGAGGTTTCTTGCATCTAAAGATTCATTAAGAATACAAAAATACTTTGCCATGTTTTAATTTAACATAGTAATTCTTCCCCGAAATACCATGTTGTAGATAAATGAGGAACCATATTGATATAAGATTTCAGAGTTTTGCTAGAATATGGGATTGTCTTTCAAAATTGTCAAAACTTCTTCTATTTTTGTAGCCTACACTCGACCTGTTTTGTTTTCACTGTTTGTCCCTCAGTTTACCCATCCATGAAATGAGCAAAATAGTAGTAATGTACAGACAAGGGAAGCTACAAAGCACTACTCATTACTCTCAGGAAAATGCTTTGAAATTATTCAGCTCTATTCATGGCAAAATAATAAGGAATTAACAAAATATGTTCAGGCAATGCACATTTGTTGGTTTACAGGACAAAACTTTGAAGAATTATGAATAATATGGTTTGTGGTGACTGTTTGTTCTAACAATCCTGTTTTGTACCTTACAAAAAAAATAAATAAATCTTTTTGTGCTCAGTTTGACCGTTCCATGCACTGGCCCTGGTTTGTTTCCATTCTGGCTCTTGACAAGAGTGCAAAATACACATCAAGGACAAGAATAACTTTTTAGACTGTGATAACATTTGTATTATTAGAAGAGGTTGGGGTGGGCCTGGGAGGGCAGGAGGTAAATCTGCTGAACAGTCTAAAAGCTTTATTTATAGAAATGTTCCTTTTTTTTTTTTTTTTTTTTTTTTTCTTCTTCTTTTAAGAACAAAGAAGAAATAATACTGCTAATATCATAATAATCTCTGAGATACCAAATCAGCCACGTTGTGCCTGTGCATACACATTCATACACACTCCAGAAAAGGTTTATCTTAGTATATCAAGCTCAGACCTTGGATCAATTGTCCAGATAAAGCAAATCAGCATAAGTCTATGAAAATCAAAGGAATAATGACAATGTTACCTAGCTGAGGACTTGTGACAATGTCTCATTATTTCAAGTAGGAAAATCAGAGGTGTGTTCTATGGTACTGGACACAGTTAGTTCCAATGGGAAGAAGTAAAATATCTTTCCTGACAAGTCTGAATGGGAAGAAGTAAAATATCTTTCCTGACAAGTCTGAGAGCTTCTGACACTGTTTCTTTGGTCATTTACCTAATAACCTACTTACCAGTGGAAAACCCTGAAATCAACATCTTCAAGGTCAGCAGAACTACCCAGAACTTCCTGAAGGGAACAAAGAATCTTCCAAGCTTTTCTCAAGATTATTATTATTTTATTTTATTTTTTTTTTAATAACAATGGGTACGTTTTGAACCTGCTTGTATGATTTAGGAACCAACACTTATTTTTTTTTTTTTCTTCCAGGCTTTACTTAGCTTGGCCTCCTTTAACCATTTTTAATAACCACTCCTATTAAACAGTTTTGTGGGACTTTCTACAGTTAGTGAGACTTGTCCCTTTATAAAACCGAGTCCAGGCTGGTAACTCATATTCCCCAAAGATTTCGTAGAATATTACTGCTGCCCTATCAAGGCACAAATGGTATGAAACTGTAGCATTGGCTGCTGTTCTGTACTTGGAGCATAAGAGTGCACTGTAAAGGGGCAAAGGCCAGGTTGAGAAAACAACAAAAGAAAGCAAAGCAAAACCTCCCACTGAAACACCTTTAGAAAAGGCTGCCTTCAAATGTTATTCATGGTATGCTTTAAAGAGCCTACCCCCACAGCTAGCAGTTTTGTAGGTGCTGATCCAACACCTAAAAAGGGGCAAAGAGATAAAATTCTAAGTATTGGTATCTGACTCCTCAGCTGAGATCTGTCCACCCTTTTGAGACGGAATTCAGGATCAGGAAAATGAAAGTCTGGCAAATCTATGGGAATTCAACTGCATCATCTTGCTCACAGATAAAAAAGCTAAATCAATAAATAAACAAGACATCATTTAGGAGGTATTTTTGCATAGTATTTTATAGCCACATAAAAATAATACAGTGAAATATGACTTTTCTCTCACAACAGAGGGTTTGGGCTGTCTCTTTTAAATATGCACTGCAAACATACTGGGAGCTTTGCATAGTTGGCTTTGCACAGTAGAAATGTAATGTGCACTATTATTTTTCACTACACATGTACCACCATGCCATATTTTTAACGTAATGGTGTCTGCACATCAGTGGCTTCACTTCACAGAATGCCCTAGTGTGGAGCAGAAGTTAACTGGGCTCATAATGCATGGAAATCAAAACCCTGCTAACAGCATCTAAAATCAAAACAGAGAAGTTTTTTGACACCCGCTGGATAGTGAAAATGAAGCTTTGTGAAATACTTGTGTACATCACTTAGGAAAAAATATATATTTTTTTAATTTTAGCCAATCTGAATCTTCTGGATTTTTAGATAATGTATATGTATCCTTTTTGTAGACAGCTGACCCTTTAAGGATAATAATGTCATCACTCCTCATATATTTGACCTTTTTGTGCCACACTCCACAATATAAATGTTGCCTGGAAAGATGGAGGAAGATGTTCCAGTGGCATAAGACATACTGCCCATATACAACATCTCTCTCGTATTTACATGTCAGTTTTATTAATAATTAGATTTTATTGTGATGTTTTAGACACCATCTAAAGACATTAAAATACACAGTCTTTGCCCCAAAGTGCTTACAACAGGAAAGACAAGTAGTGAATGAATTGACTGTTAAATCTGGATGATCCCTGGCTTTCTCAGTTTATCAGCACATCCAAAAATTGCAAATATTTTACGGACATTAAAATATCTTTTAGGGATACATTTTCAGCATATGAAAAAGGAAAAAAAAAATAATAAGAGATTTATCTGGACACACACTATTCCATATTCCAGTTGTTTTTGCATATTTTAATGGTTTGAAAAAACAAACAACAACAACAACAAAAGCCGCAAGCTTGCCACCTTTAAAGGTGAATATTGGAATAATCAATTTCCACTGTAAAAATAAATATTTGAGTTGAGTTTTAGGCCTGAATGATTGAGTTTAACTGGGACAAATCCTGTAAATATGTTTTGTTTTTTTTTTTTGTCCCCCCTTTCAAAAGTTGTTTTTAACACTTCTCCAAACTCTGCCATAGGTGGAAAAACAGGAGAAAGCCCTGGAGCCAAGAGACTGCTCTGAGATTCATAGTTCAGTGTTATTTGTTTGGTTGGGGGCGCTTTCTTTTTCTTTTAATAAACTATCCCCAAAAGCCTATCTACCTAATGAGTATTATCTGCTTAATTTCCTGCAGGCTTCAATGCAGAAGCAGGTCAGTTGGTTTAATTATCAGCTATGGAGACGTGAAGGAACTTGAAATTCAGTTGAAATATACAGCGGCTTTTTCCCCTGGATTCCTTAGCATTAACAAAAATACCTGTTCAAAGAACAGATTGAGTCAGCCGTGACTTAGAGAAAGATAAGATTCTGTGGCAGGAAAGTAATAATACTATTATTGTCCACTGGACAGGGTATATTTGCTTGATGATTAGTGATGGCTAATACAGTGAAATGTTATACATAAAGAAACAGGCTGGAATTTACCTTCTGACTATCAAATCTCTTTGATTTTAAAAAGCAGTTCTACTCTTTCTGCTTATATTGTGCTGTTGATTAAGAAATGACTTTTGAATTTCATGGTGTTAAATGCCTATGATACTATTCAGACAGAAGGACTCTCCATCTCTGTGACAGGCACACAACGCTTACTCCAATGATTGGATCCTTCACTGGGAGTTTTTTGGCACAGGAGGGAAAAGCTTTTTCTTTTAAAATAGCCTTTTTCTGTGCCCTAGATAAAGTGTGAGGAAGGCTAAATAAGCAATAGTAGGTTGTCATGCCTTCCAAATTCACTTCTTTTCTCTCTCTCTCCCTCTCTCTTTTAAATCTTTATAATTCTGGGAGTTATTATTGGTAAGTCTTTATTCAGAGATAGTCTTGTAGAGGGCGCATTCATAAGGAAGGAAATCCAATTAATTTTGTTAGAAATCCAATAGTCTCCTGGTGAACACAGTCTTCCACCACAAATCTGCAAGTTTATAGAGCTGCTAAGGCACTTGGAGCATCTGCACAGCTGAAAGACGGGGCTTGGGCTTAGTATGGCTAGAGTGATATCTGTAATATCCCATAGAAATCCATTGAGAACACTTAAGAAAGTGCAATATCCTTTAAATGTAACCTTGATAATGAAAGGAAAGGGCTCCTGTTCCTAAATAAAAAACAACAAGCCCCGACAGGTCAGAATTGATACCAGCATTTGCTGCTGCCTGAAACTCCTGCCGAGCACTGAATGCTGCAAAAGTGTCTATTATTTTTAACTGTTGGGTTATTGTCCATCTTTAAGGATGGGGGAATTTTAGGAGCAGCAATTAATAAAAATAATAAATAAATAAATAAAAAAGTTTAGTGTTATTGCAGACCTCTAGACAAAATACCTAAGGGGCAAAGGGTGAGCAAACAAAGGAAGCCAAAGGAAAAAGCAGGCTCGTTTTGGATAGAACAGCTTAGAAAACCCTGAACGGAGGGTTCTTTATATATAGCACCACATTGAGTGACAAAATGGTAGCTGTCATAATGTGCCAGTTAACATGTCCAATATGAGCCGATCGTTTAGTGTCCCCTGGGATTAGAAGACAGAAACATGACAAAGAACAAAGAACTTGGATCAATAATGCTTGGGGAAATAAGACAGAGAAGGTTATTTACTCTGCATTGATCCGTTGCTGCAGTCGCGTAAACTTGGCCTGTTTTTCTTTTGTTAACCTTTAAGCTTGAGTATACTCACAAGCAACTAGGGAGCCAACTAACAGGTGTAGATTAAGGATCGAAGGAGGTCACCTTACCTCTGTCACCACTAGGCACCCATGTAACAACATCCCTGAAGAAATTTAAACATCAATAGCTATAATAAGGGCAAATTTATCAAGCTTGGCCTACTTTTGCTGGGAGCCTGGCTGTGTCCAGTCAGTTTGCCCTTGCTAAAGCTCAATTGATTTGGACATTCTTTTACTAGAGTTGATTATCAATTGTGACACAACAAATTTGTTAGCTTCCAAGCACTGGAGTTGTTGTTGCCATTGGAGCCTCTGAAGTGAAAACACCTGGCTGTGTTCAAGTTTTACTCTTGTTGAGGCAAAGGGAAAAAAAAAGAAAAAAAGGAAAAAAGAAAAAGGAAAAAAGAAAAGAGGAAGAATAGAAAAGCAGAGAAGCCCTCTCATAATCTCTCCATAGATGCTGGTTGTGTTGTAGATACCTGTACTTTGCAGCTGGAACATCTGGATTGCCATTTTTAGAAAATTAGGAGCATGAGGAAATATTAACTTGAAGGAAACCGTTTTCAGCAGGAAAAGTCCCAACAGCTGTTAGCTATTCATTTTTTGTGTTTTATGATTTGTCACCTAAGTCATATGGAATCATTCCTGTTCCCTGTGTGGATGACAGACGTTTGAAACAGAGAAGTAATGAATACCGTATGATGGGCAGCAATATTCTATAAGCATGGCCATTCAAAAGAAATAATCATTCTTGCTGAACTTCACATAACTTGTTAAATGTGAAAATCCACTCACCGATGCTCAGGAGCTGTAGTTAATTAGACTAAGTGGACATTTTGTGTAGAATCATGATGGGATAGAATTTATTTGTTTTAAATAATGACCCTGTCTTTTTCAGTCTAACAGTAAACGTTTCATGTTGTGCCAACAGGATTAGCAGTACATTAAAACTGTAATTCTGGAAATATTTATCTTATTTACTTCAAAATCAAAAGGCTTATTTATTATTTAGCATCACTATAGTAGCTTTTCTACTTTTCTGAAAGTATACGCCCCTTGTCATGCTATAAAACATTTCTACTTGTGAATCACAGAATAAGTTAAAACAATCAAATAGCATAAAAGTGAAATACCTTACACTTAAAATTTGAAAGTCACTTTTAAAATTCAGAAAATAAAAAGTTAATAATGTATGGAAGCCTCTCTAAAACAAATACTTTATCCAGAATTTTGGGATTGGAAGAGTGGCCAAACTGAAACATTTCCTTTAAGAATTATATTTTGGGTTTTGATCAACCCTCTAAAATACTTGTGCAGTATGAACATGCATATGTCTGAAGTACAGGGGCATAAAATCAATTTACCACAAATGCAGGCAGTTGCAAATAAATTGCATTTGCTTGTTTGTCTGTTTGTTTTTTCTCTTCACTTTTACCTGGCACCTACTGCTACCTGATAGTGAAGGTGGATGAAATTACAAACATGGTCCTACTCATCTGCCACTCTGCAGTACTTTGGGTCATTGCTGGTACTCAGGCATTGTCTGGCATAGGCAAGGCTCAGCTTAGTGTTTTCTGATGGATTCTAGAAAGGAACCCCCTGTATTACATTTCCTCTGTAGCTTGATTTCACATCGCAGAGACACTTGCACCACAGTTGCTTGGGCTATCCTTTATCCTGGCAATCAGAAATCCTCAAATTCAACTGAAGAAAAGTTGCATCTTTCTTTTTGTTTATTTGTAATAATGAGACACAAACAAGGAACATATTGACAAAGGAAATGAGACTTCACTTTCCTCTAAGAGATGGGAATCTGCCATTTGAATCTCTTGGCGTGCAAAGATTCAGCATGTGACCCTTGCCCCATCACCCGTAAAAGTGTCACCACAGTTTTTAAGAGCATTTAAGGCATTTAAGAGCATGGGAGGGAGAAGGCAGCAGCTTTTAGGGCATCAGAAATGACAGTAATGTGCACTGGAACTGTCTGCACAAGCGAAGTGCGCTGAGGCAGTTGTATTAGATCAATCTGTGGCAGAAGAGAAGTCACTGACAGTTTATTTCTGTGTTGGAGAATAAGCTACAAAGTGCATACTCCTCATTAGGATAAATGGAGAACAGCTCAGTTTTGTCCACACCAAAACTTTTTACCAGCTAATGGCTATTCAGAGCTCTATGTGAAATGAGTTAGGACTCTCTTAGCCCTGCCACTATGATAAAAAATAGCACCCCGGTTAGCAATAATAAGCATCCTTGGCCGAGGGTCTATGGATTGAGTGAGCATGGAGAATGAATTACCTTCTTTCCACGAGATGTGGTCCCTTTAGGTCAGGGCTCAGGTGAGGGGGAAAAAATGTTATGGAGTTGCTCTGATTTACAGCTGAGGACCTGGTCTTAATGGCTCAATGGGGTCTTGAAGGTGCTTATCTGCACTGGGAGCCTGAGAGCAGACCTGCCTTATGGAGGCAGAGCAAGCCTGTCTTGTGGGAAGGCCAAGGGGGCACCTGCTCTTGGCACTGTCCCCTGCCCCATGAGGAGGGTGGGACCACAGCACAGGACCTTGTCCCCCTCCCAGGCAGGTTCCAGCCACATGCAGCCCTCATCATGCAGCTCTGAAACATCCAAACCTCCATGTGAGGCTTCTGAGCACTGTACAAGAAAAAGTTTGGGAAGGAGGACCTAAGATCAAGCTGGGGTGGAAACATTTCCCCAGACTAAACAGGGCAAACTTGTGGCTACTCTAAGGAATCTGCCTTAGTGCTTGCCTCTGCAGTAGACTGCTCCAAAATAATGGGGAGTCCATGAGCAGAACTGGAATGAATGTGGGATCAGGTCTTCCTCTGGCCAAAGAATAACTCATTATAAAAACAACATGAAAAGAAACAAGAGAAAATAAAGAGAAGAAAAAGGAGAGAGGGAATGGCACGCAAGCAATGCTCTATTTGCTGAAAGGCTTGTGCAAAAAAAACTCCAGCACACCTTATGAAGGGACTTAAACACAAACATAAGCAATGTAAATCTTTCAGACTGGGCTTTGGAGCCAGAAAATCAAAGCACATGACGCTATATCAAGACATCACATTTCCTGGTTGCATGCTTATGCTAGCATGCCTTCCTCACCCAGAGGCCTTGTCCACCCTGACCTGTTCCCTTGTATTGGCCAGTTGGCCACTTGGCTCCTCTCCCAGCAGCCAGCGCTCTCCAAGTGTGACATCGATCATTGCAGTAGTGAGGAAGATGGCACTTACCTGATGGGGTAGGCGGAAGCTCCCTCTCTTACCATATGCTGGGAATTGTCAGTGGCTGCTTGAAGCCAAGGCTGGCTTTTTCTCCTGCCAGGAAACAAGCCTTTTTCCAGAGCTTGCCAAAAATACATTAAAAAAAAATAAAAAATAAAAAAAAAAGAGAGAGAGAAAAGAACTTTTTGCATATTACGTTTCACACTGAGCAGTTTTACTGCAGGCTGGGCAGCACCAGGAATTATGGATCACAGTTTCCTTTGGCGCTGAGGACAGACAGCAGACATTGAAATAAGCACTACAATGAGGAAAAAAAAAAAAAAAAAAAAAAAAAAGGAAAGACAGAAAGACAAAAGAAAGTGTTTATATTGATTCTCTCCAGAAATACAAGATCTGCCACAGCCAAGTAGACTACTGAGTCATTAAAGGCAGCATCCTGACTCCAGGGGTGCTTCAGAGGAAGAGGAGGGGAGGAGGCACGCTGCCAATTGTTCCATGTCCTTTGGAGAGAATCGCCTTCCTGATCCTGGCCTGACTGTGTCCTGGCACATAGCACTTCAATTCTCAGTAATATTTCTCAGTTGCAAAGACCCATTTCCCTTTTCACTGTTAGGCTAGAAGGAGCCTAGTGTCCATGCATGCTTGCACCACTGCTCCAGATAGACTGACAGTGAGACCAGCTTCCTGGTCCTTTTGGCCCTACACTAAAAGACTAAAGCCAACATGGATAACAGAGACATTAATCCTTTATAAACAAGACCTGAAAATAGAATTTTCCTTGGGAAAGTTTGGAAAGTATCCTCAAATGGGTAAATTGGACGAACATAATTGTAATGTCTCACACCACAACATGTAGTTTCCTGTAGATGCCATCACTATATGATAGTCCAAAAACATTAATTCCTAAAATGCTGTGACAACCCCCTGACTTTCTGGAGAATGTAGTTTGCTCTGTTGGGTACAGCAGCTTCAATATTCTCCTGCTGGCAGTGGGCAGACCTGACTCAAAGAAAGGAAGGACAACATCTCTGTAAAGGATCTAGAAATTTTAAAGATAGAAATAAATAAAAGCACTGGGGGAAAGGGCATTGGAGAAAAAAAAAAAAAAAAAAAAAAAAAAAAAGTCTGCTCTTTCAGTATCTGGCAGTGCAAAACCTGATGCTGTATCAGAAGAAATCAGTTTTTGAAACAGATCACTTCCTCCTCTTCATAAATATCCCTTCTTTCCTTCTTTATACCTTTATACCATTTTTAACACACACACAAAAAAAAAGAAGAAAAAAAAAAAAAAAAAAAAAGCCATCCAGACAGTGATCTCTTCTGAATTACAAATCACAAAAAAAGTTTTTCTTTCAGTGAGGGGGTGGAGTTGATGTGTTAGAAATCCAGGCCAAGGGATTACTTCACATTTCTTCTAAGGAATGAAACCTTTTTTTTTTTTTAAAAAAAAAAAAAAAAAAGTTTATTTTGTATTACTCAGCAGTTCTTTTTGCTTTTTATTCTTCTATGGAAAGTTCTCTCTTTTTTTTTTTTTTTTTTTCCCCCTAATAAAGTGTTTATTACACAGTCCTGCACACTCACACATACACATGCGTACACACAAATGACAGAGCTCTTTATAAAGAGAAAACCAGGCTGGCGCTGCAAAAGTGCAGAGAAGATCTTTCGCTAAAATGATCTCAAGGTCAGTTTTGGGGGTCTTTAGGTTTCTATATTCAATCCAACCACGTTTCATGTCTCTGCTTTGCTTGCTTAACTTACAAGAAACTTGGGCACAATTTTGCTTGTGTTGGCAGTTTTTAGGTGTGGATTCATGCAGGCTATTTACAAGATGCCAAGGGATGTCAAATCCTGAACATGTGTTTTTGTCCTACAGTCATTCTCTGACAGCAGAAATAGTCTGCAGCTTATCAGATCCATTTGCTGATATTTAACATCTTTTTTTCCCGACAAAGGTTTGGGGTGAGATGAATTTTAATGTTTTCTGTGCTGAAGCTGACAAAAAAAAAAAAAAAAAAAAAAGTCTTTACGCATCTAAGTTAGAAAGTGGAGCTTTAAGCTGTGACAGAAAAAAAAAAAAAAAAAAAAAACTACTCCCTTATTTACAAAATTTTTACTTTTCATACTTATATGTAATTTGTTTTATTTAAAACACTAAAGGTATTTGTTAAACATTTTACTCAATCAAGAGGTACAGATACTTTGTTACAGACTGAGACATACAGTTTAAGGAAAAGAATTCATTTTAATGTATATTCCTGATATAATTGACGAAACACTAAAAAGTCTGATTGTGTTTTTTTTTACTGTGGTTATATTTCAATAAACTTGAGATAGATACAAAATTACATGTCCTCCTTTAAATATTAATTTGATAACAAACAACAACAAGAAAAGTAGTTTTTAAAACACAAAGATTTTGGTAAAACTGTCAAGTAAAATAGTGCTATCTGAGGCTATAATCCTAGACAATTTTAGGAAGCAGTGAACTCCCAAAATTGAGGGTTTTATAAAAATATATATGTTCTTGGATACAAGAAGAACTACACAGGGAAGAGACTAGAAACTTAAACAAGCATTTATATAGATATAGAAAGAGAGGTAGCATTTTGTAGAATATTTGCATATTATGAATACAAGCACAATGAGTGAGTTTAATTTTTCAGGCAAAAATTGCTAATGAAAAGGGGGAAATTTTTCATGAACCTGAGTCATAATAAATATTTGAACTGTGCCTACTATGTGAGACACCTTTTAAATTCATGGTGCCATATACCTATGTTTTCATGTAACAGCAGATTTGTCATCCTTGGTTTATGCAGACATCATTCTGTTATTCTGCTATTTTTCTTCACTAACCACCTTCATCAAGTTCTTTGTTTCAGCATAGCCTGTATGTTAAAACATGTCCAGTGCTATAACCTTATGCCTAGAGGTATTACGCAGCAGAAATAAGTTCCTAATTTTTTTCTGGCAGTGACAGAGAAAGCTAATCTGTAAGTCTGAACGCTTGGTGTCTTCTCCAAAATTATCCAGACTACTTTTGTGCGCAGAAGTTGGGTTGTGCAAGCTGATGGTGTGTGGCTTGCCCCAGTAAGTTACGAAGAACAATCTACTTGAGAGGTTCCCAATTATTCTTACTTCTGGTCAGGTTAGATGTACAATTAGATCAAATCCCTGACAGATTTTTGGCTTCTCCAGTGTCAGGCCAAGCCTGTATTAGTCAAAGCGTACACAGATGGAAGTGATTTTTTTTTTTTTTTTTTTTTGTTAGCTCTTACATGAATTTGATTGTCAACAAAATCTTTCTCAGCTTTCAGCAAACTTTGGAGTTGGCCTTCATATCTGAGGTGGGGTGTCCATTTCCACCATATGAGTTTGGCTTGGCAGAGGCAGTTCAGCTGATCAAAACTCATAGAATTTAAAACCAAATAGTTTGTACAGACCTCATAAACTAAACATTTCAAAGGAAAGGGACGTATGGGCAGAGGTGACTCCTGGGATCCTTCCTGCTCACGGTTTCCTCTTCTGCTGCTGTGCCGCCAGCTCTTCTCAATCTATTGCTGTTCCACTGGGCCTTGTCCTCTACTTTGTTGGCAAATAAGGTAAATGACCCCTATTCTGGCTGCCCATATGCTGCTAACATCACTGGTTTTGTTTCAGCAAACTGCATGAGGATGGTATAGACAGATGCCAAAAAAGAGGGCCCCCATAAGCCCAGTAGGCCCTGCTGTGAATCACCAGCATGCCAGGGTGAGTGGCAGCCGGCATCTCCTTGGTTATTGAAGAGAGCAGCTGTGTCACGTTCAGTTAGTTTACATCATAATCTAAATCAACCATGAAGGATGAAGATGCATAGAAGGAAAAACACAACAAAACAAAACAAAAACAATAAACTGAAGGGATGTGTTCAAACGAAGTCCTGTACACACTGCCTTTGGGTTCAGTCCTAACTAAACAGAGTGATTGCAGGAAAGGGATGGCTCGGTTGCCAATGCCTTACAAAGTGTCAGCCTAACATAAGAGAGAGCAGATTTGTCCTCTGCACGCAGATGCTTGTATTCTTATTATTCTTTCCCTCTGCTTCCACGTCCTTGTCTTCCTCGTGTAGCCCTGATATTTCATTAGTTCTCACCTCAGACTGCAAGCAGGTCCATGGAGAACACACAAATTCGTTACACTTTGGCACAAGGACTTGTGTTAATTGTGATACAGCTAAAGGCTGTTACTGCAGATTAAAGGACTCTGACACCTGTCCCCAAATCAGGGGTGCTGTTAGCTCAGCCTTTGGCTCCAAGAACTCTGATCATGCAGCAGTTTATTTTTCACAAAAGTATGATAAAATATGAAATGGCTTTATTTCTTGTATGTAAGGGGTTAATTAATTAATTAATTTCCTCTCCATGTGAAGCTGTGGGTTCACAGACCAAAAAAGAGGGCAAGGAAAGGGGCTATAAAAGGATGAGTGTGTGCTATGGGAACCATTTTGCTTTGAGTCAGGGAGGCTGAGGTGTTTTTACCACTCTTTGTGCTCATGTATGTAGCTTGGATGCAGATATGTAGGTTCTATAGAGTGTGGTTTATAGATAGCGTTATAAAATAGGCTGAAAAGGTTTAGGTGTTGCTTCTCTTTTATACAATCCTGTGTTTTGAGGATTAGAACTTTTCAGTGTGACATCTGGGAAGATTTGGAACAAAGCTCTGGTATGAGAAAAATCACTTAATGAGCTCTAAAACGGGCCTTACAGAATTCTGTAATGAGATACCTTGAAGAGACTTTGAAAATGATAAGGATACAGTGAGCAGGATATAACACATAATCCTAGCTAAATTCTTTACTTTATTTCCTAAAAGAAGAGGGCAAATTTCCTTGTGACTGCTAGAAAGAAGTCCAGCTGTTTCAAACCACAGTGATTCCCAGCTCATCATAGCTAGTGTAGATTCCAGAAGCGGAGGTGAAACAGGCTGGTGGAGGTCTTGCTGGGGTGGCCAGGTTGTCATGCCAGCCCTTAAAGCATAGGTAGACTTATTTTTAAATTTATATTTTTCTGGCTGGGACTTGAGCTGTATTTCAGATGAACTCCATAACCTAGAGACATGGTGGAGACCAAGAAGGAAGAAGCAGCAGCAGGAAGAGGCAGCAGCAGGAAGAGCAGCAGTTGATCATCCTCTCACAGATGCAGCTGCTGAAAAACAAATGGAAGTCAGCAGTAGCTGAAGGCCTGCATTGGTTGAACGATCTGCTGAGGACTGTTACAGGATGCTCCCGAGAAAATGATGAGGTTTGACAACTTTATTTCAAATATTTTGGTGGGCAGAATAGAATTCTCAATAGTGTATGTACCCTGTGGTATGGCACAGAACAGAGAGGTACTTAGTGGGTGTCCCTTGCAGCTTAGTGCTCTTCTGAGTGAAACATGGACCAGTGCCTACCCTAAATCTATTACTGAGTTTGGATGAGTTAGACAGGTCCTTGTCCACACTTATTGCTTACAAATTTTTCTCAGCGAGCTGCCTGTTAGAAACATCTTACTTCTCTGAGGGCCTAAGGGGGGAGCACAAGGTACAATGGCTCCCTGGGGCTGGAGTAGAACAAACATTGCATGGATACAAGTTTGGCTTGTTTCAAGAAGCTCCTTACAAAACTACAAAAACAAAACAAACAAACAAAAAATGCTTTTCTGTTTTGAGTGATATCTATTTGAGGAGATGTTGATTTTGTTGGTCCTTGGGGTGGTAACTCTAGTGCCAGGTTACACCAGCTGGTATTGTAGGTAAATGGGCTGCTTGTAGCAAAAGCTGTATCTGCAGAGTGCTGTGGGAAGCTGGGTTACTTCTCATCTCCTGTGAAAAGTTTTCAGATATGAAGACAAAGAATATTTACTCCAGATACCTCTCACTTTCCAAGCACAATACATACTTTCCCTTCTTTCTTCAAATGTGGTTCCTTTTACAAATCTCTGTGGAGAACAATACAATAATCAGCTCTTAACATCTAATTATGCCTTTCCCTTTATAAAAGAAACTCATATTCTTAAATAACACTTCCTGGCAGCAAAGAGCTTTGTGTCTCACTTTGAAAGAGGGGGAAAAACAATGCAACCCAACCCAAATATCTTCAGATCATTAATGTACAGGGAATTGGGTGCAGAATCCTTTCTTAGCTTCATCACTAGATGAAAATAATACTTAGCCTTAAGCACTTTACTGTGTTCTTGTACTGAATGCCAACAATAATCTAATCAGTTAACAATTCTTATTCTGATGATCATTTTCCTGTGAATTGTTTCAATGGTAGGGGGAAAAAAAAAAAAAGAATATAAATAAATGAGACATTTTTTGCTGGAAAGATGACGGCCAACCAAGAGTCCACTCTTTTGCTCTTGGCTCCTTGTAACAATTCAGATTCTTCTCCCTGCTGGGTGAAATGTCAACCTGAAGGGCAGTAAGCTAAAAAAGGCCCTTTACTCTGAAATATTACCCCTGTTTTGCCCAGAGGCATTTTGTAGCCTAAGCAAAACACTTGAGGTCTGCAACTACTGGCCTACATGGCAACTTCCCTTTGTCTGTGCTGCAGGAATAAGGTTGGGTTTTGTTTCTTAATATAAGAATGATTGTGTTTTTTTCTTCTTGTGGAGTAAATTTCAGCCCCAAAAATGTATGATATGTGCTGCATTTGGTGCGCTCTCCCCGAGGCAAACCAGGGGATCTGTAAGTGGTACTATTTTTCCTATCAGCCCTGGAGAGTAGTGTGGCAGCCCTGCGTGTTATTAATGGATAAAATCTGAGCAGCAGCCAACCCCAAGGTGAACCCTATGCATTTAAAACATTTCATCAGACAGCTAAGTATTTTTTTTTTCCTTCACTACAGCGGATATCTCTACTGCCACCACTCAATAGATCCCGATAGAAGAGAGCAATAGCTGGACTCACTAATGTGAAAATTGATAGTATGAGCTCTCCAATGAAATATAAACAGCTCTGTGTTTCTTAAGTGTCAATATCACGGGGCTGGACTGAGGAGGTGGTGTGGTGGATTAACCCTAGAATTATCCAGGAGGGGAGAGAAGCTGATAAATAGGAAATATTTGTCCAATCAGCCAGGGATCATTTCTGAAGTGGATAAGATGGGCTGCTGTTGACTCCCAGCTGCTGCCAGCTAGAAACTCAGCTACAGTTTACAGCTCCTGTTATTGGAGTGTTTCCGGAGGTAGGAGGAAGGTCAGACTGGACTCTTCTCTCCTCTCCCCCTCCCCTTTTGTCTGGAAGAATTGAGTAAAAGAAGGGAAGATGAATGGTGTGAGAATTAGGACTGCAACTCTGCAGATGCCTTTGCAGATGCACAGATGCAGGCACCCTGCACTGGGAGCAGTTCCTGGCAAGCTGCAACACTGCTGTCGAAACAGCATTTATTGGAAGAGCAGCTTACACTCAGGGGAAAACCTGCAATACGTGGAATATGCATGCTCACTTATGGAGAACTGAGACCTTGCCCACTCACTCCCTTTTACAGAAACACTTACCATAATCAGAAGAGACCCTGCAAGGGGCCCTACCTGCCTGCAAGGGCAGGGAGGTAGGCTGCCATTTGGATGTTTTCAGGGGTCAGATTACCTAAACCATTCCACTGTTACTGTCTCCATTCATGGATAATGAAGGAATGTTCCTGGCTCCTTCTGTTCTGGCTGAGAAACTGAAATCAGCCAAGTTGATTCCTTTGGTGTCATCAGAGTCACCTCCTGGTCCTACGCTGGACTTGACCAGGTGTGAGTTACAAATAACCCAGAGCAATGTTGTTCTTTTGTCAAAGAAATGGTTTCCATGGAAACTCTAAATATATCCAGGATTATGTAAGTTTATATCCAATATACCTCTGGAACATTTTTATAGGTAGGTTGCAGAAAGGCATTTTTGAAAAGAATTCATGTAACTTTCCTTGACATTTGTTCTTTTTGCAAAAAACAAGCAATTCTGCATAGTGGTTTTCAGTATTTAACTAGTAAGATTATGGAGTTAAATATGGGCAAACTGGTACAAATAAGCTTATCTTTGACTAGGAAGGGTTGTAGAAGGGTAAAAATTTAAAAGGTGTAAAACATACATACTATAAATCATCACAAAGTCACTGAAAACCTCCTTGTAAATACATATTATATAAAGTGCTTTTCATGCCTATGTGGCTGGAGACTTGGACTTCTTAAGTTTCTTTTCTTCAGCTTGTTTACTGAGTTTTCAATCTGCTTGTTGAGGCTTAAGGACTCTTCTACTTGTGAGTCAACCCTAGAACCAAAGCACGTGGTGGAGGATCATACCGAAGTTGAGGGTACTTAACCCTGAGTGGGCAGACTGAAGATTTAGTAAACAAGCCGAAAAAGACTTGAGGTAAGGTGGCAGAGCAGCCCTTTGGGAGAAGGGAGAAAGGGAAATGTTATCAGGAGGGAATCTCAGCTGCACTGCAATAAATGTGTGAGGGAGGCCCTCCCTCCAAGCACTCTCAAATCAGCAGGGATTTTTTCTTCTTCTTTTAACTTAAGCAAGCTTCAGACATTTTCAGTGCCCTAACTCAAAGCTTTGTCACCAAGGTTTGAAAACAGCTGTTGGAACCCAAGACCTTACTCGGTGCCTCTTCCAGTCCCCAGTTTTGCCCAGGCCTGTTTTGATATTGCTGTAGGCTTTGTAGATATACAGTTTCCCCAGCCACAGCACTGGCAAACTGCAGGACTGAGCAGCTGAGACTTCAGAACAAGGCAGAGGTAATAAATAAATAAATAAATAAAAATTAAAAAAAAAATCATGAAGTGTCCTAATAAATGAGAACTGGCAGCACCCAGCTAATTAAGACTGGTCTGGGAAGCAAAGACTAGAAATTGTTTTGGAGCTCAAAGAATACAATGCACCACTCAGAGCTTCGTTGGTCTTGCTTACAGTTAGAACTGGCCAAGTCACTCCCTCTTTTGCCGCCTTCTTACCATCTTCAAAATATACTGTTATTTGAAGATAAAATAAATAAATAAAATAATAATAATAGAACAACATCCTTGCTGAATTTTTTTCCGCATTATTTGGTTAAGAATTTGACATGCCAAATAAAATTTTAAAATCTGCATTTGGAAGATTTTAGGTTGGATTTAAGGTATAACTTAATTTTCATAAAATGAAATACAGAATTCAGATTTATACAAACAAAATATTTTTTTAGATTTCAAACTTCCATTTTCCCATGCACAAGCTACAAATCTTTAATGTAGTCTGAGCATCTTATGTAATTCCATGACATCAAGAGCAGAGTTAAAAGACAAGAAATGAGTATCATGACAAAAAAAAAAAAAAAAAAAAAAAAAAGACTGGAAGACCTTAAATCTGTGTCCATAGATCTGATCAAGGGGACTCTACAAAATCCTAGGACTGGCTGACTGCTTTTGGTCTACATGAACTTGTTATAGGTGGGGAACTTCTTTCTTTGAGAGGTCTCTCTGCTTGAGGAGGCTGGAATTCTTTAATGAAATATTGAAGATATATATATGAAAACATTTCATTATCTATTTTTATATTAACAATGCTTTTTTGAGAAAGCAATCCCCGTTTTCTGACAAACTAATGAGAGCTTAGTTTTCTGTTTATTATTAATGAGTATGTCCAAAAGTTTTGCTGACATGTTTATTATCAGTGGATCAAAGCTAGATTGATAAAATAAACTAATGTCATGAGTTGAGCTGTTTGGAAAGTTTTTCTGAGTAGCTGATGTAAAACTGAAGAGAAAGACATCCTGTGCCAGCTCTCCCTTTTTGGTTGGATAGAAAAGGCCATCAGATAGCAAATTCCTCTCCCCTCAGAGGGTAATGTTGAGAAAACCTGTGCATCCAAATAAGAGCAAAGCCAGGAACTGTCTGTGAGGAATAGTGTATACAGCTGAAACCAGGGCTTCTCTATCCTAGTAACAGCACATGAGATGACATGTATTGCTACCTCACTTGATTTTGCTTTGCTTCCTTCTCCTATAACTTTTCCATGGGCTGGAGTAGATATATGGGTACCAGGCTCTGAAAGTGGCACTGGGTTGGAAAAGGAAGGAAAGAAAAAAAAATAAACGGTAGCCTTATATGAAGGCTGGAAAAATTTTGGTGCTTTGGGAGGATGCCTTGCTCTTAAGTGACGGTGCACTGTCACCAGTACGGTGTGTGTTTTCTCAGTTAAGTGCTTCTCTGGCTAGCAGTGGCAATGCAAACCTAGCAGGAGTGAGTGCTGGAGTGCCCTGAAGTTCATTAATGTGTGATCTGATTAAATAACTGTTCCAAGAAAAGGACACATTTATTGCTTGACTTCTCTGAGCCCCAAGACGGGGTCCTTAAATCTGGCAGGCTTCTCCCTGAATTTAACTCTCAGGTACTTGACAAAAGAAAATAACAGTGACATTACTTACCAGGAAGTCTAATTAATTAACTGCACTCTCCGCGCTAGGGAAGGGATGTTTCTGGGTGGCAAAACCATCTTTCAATTTAGTCCCATTTGATTCTCTCCAAAAACCATGTTTAAGGCCAGTAGTGAACTTTAACTACTCTCTTTAAGGATGAAGAAACTTCATCTGGCTTTAAGAAGCATGTGAAGATGAGGGAGGATAGTTTTGCCTTTCATGAGGCAAACCAAGGACAGGAGGCTTTGTATGTGTGCTGTGGAAAGTTTTTGAAACATCTCTCTTCCAAAAAGTCTGTAAAAATGCTGAGCTGAAAGACTCAAAGTAACTCACTTGAGACTCATTTTCAGTACAGCTAAAGTTCTGAAACCCAGACTGCAAAATCTCAGGAAGCAGCTGGGTTCCTAATTAAAACAAAACGTTAATAGATTTAGCAGGCCAAATTTATGCTTTTCAATTAAAAATGCTATTGGTCTTGGTATCTGCTTGTGTGCATGTGTGCACTCACGAGTGCTGGAGATAGGTATAAAGTGGTGCTGGAATGCACCAAGGGCTTGGGTCAAACCTCTTGTCCATGCTGTGTGCTAAGGGATTTGGAACATCTTGGTACCCAGAGCATAACTTCAGAGCAGTAGAGTATGTGTCAAGACAAACGCAGTGTCAAGGGTTCTTCATGCATTTATTTCCTGACTACAGACTGTCCTTCTTCATGAAGGCATTTTTCTCACAATAAGTTTTTGATTTGAAAGCTACAAATATTTTACAGTCCGCATGATGAGTCCAAGCTATTTATTGACTGGTAGTAACCAGGAAGAATTTGTCCTTCAATTAGCCCTGCTGTTGATTGTGTTTTTTTGTTTTTTCCTCCACATACTGCTGAATTTCACACATCAGACCAGAGAATCCATTTGCTTCACTAGGGTGGCTCTTTCACAGACATTTCACTAAAACTGGGGCAAAAGCAATTTTGTTGTTGGTGTTATTAAAATTATTTTTATAGCTTGACAATATTTCTCATTATGCCAAATTTGATGAACTGATTTTATTTCCGTCTTTTTTTTTTTGTACTGAGACAAAGATTGCATCTGTATGTTTTTATCACAAGAAAGAAAGAAAAAAGCCATGTGTTGCCTCAAAACACTAAGCTGCCGAAAAGTACTTTTGTTGCTTCAAAAAATGAGGCTAGGATCTCACATAGTTGCTTTTGAACAAGAATAAGCTAAATACTGCTGTAATTTGGTAAAAGCTAATTTCTCTTTTCAAGTTAAATAGAGGGCTACTTCTATAGATAATTCCTGTTCCACAAATAAATAAATAAATAAATCCAATTCTGTGTTTTCAAAAGCTGATGAGAAGAGAAACTTCTCCCTGCAGTGAAATGTGAGGTAATTTTTAAAATCAGAAAACCTTCACACACACACACACACACACACACACACACACACACAAAAAAAAAAAAAAAAAAAAGACAGGAGGAGACCATGTATCTCCCAGATCCTGTCCTCAGCTGATCACGGGACTTTCACTGTGCCTGACCCCTGCATGGTGTTCAAATGAAAATAGAAGCTTCAGTCCCACCTCCAGTCCTCTGAATATATAGATATTTATTCATTTGTGCTATAAATGGGGATCTTGGGGTTATCGGTTCACTGTAGCAGATTCCAAGGCAAAATTGGGCCCCTCTCTATATACAAACATTTGTAACAGCAAAAGACTCTGTGGGCGCTATGGCTAAATGCAGGCTGGCTGCTCCATCTGCCTAAAGATTTGCTGCAATGCTCATATTTAGTACATTGCTTTGCAAAGTGTTTTCTGAGATATCTTGACGGCAAGCAAACAAATTTCTCTTATATTGTATTATAATGGGCAGCACTGACCTGATTTATCCTTGCTACACAGAGTCACGCAGTGAAGATGAAGTGGTTTTGCATATTCTAGAAATGCAGCAGTCCCTGAGATGCATTTCGGGTTGTCATGCTGGCAGCCAGGGGAAAGGGGGAAAAGCTGTGTGAATTCCACAGTGCTGCACTGAAACCCTGGGAAGCTCATTTAGTCAGAGATTAAGTTATGGAGCTAAATCTGAAAGTGAGAAAGGAGAGGAAAAGCTATTGAAAACTGAGATTCTACTGCTGACTATAGAGGCCACATGACCCTGACACATAACTTTTACTGAGTTGACTATATCTCACTTCCTTTAAGTGCCTGTCCCTCCTGCTCACTCTCAAGGACTTGGCCAATCTCCTTTTGTAAATAGAACAATGCTTTATATTTCTCTATTACTCTGGAGTGACTATATCAATAATGCAGGAAAGGCATCTGTCCAGCACAATGAGATTATTTTTCTGATTTCGGTTGACAGTTATGGTAATAGTTTGGCAAACAATCTACTCCACCATCAATGACCACAGATTACAGCTGTTTTTAAAAATCTCAGCTGCTCCTGGAAACTTAGAAGATTGATTACATGGACAGAAAGAGACAGAAAGATGTGTCAAAAGCTTTTATGGCTGAAACTTTTAACTCTGTCTTGCTCCCTTTTTTGCCCTGATTCTGAAAGTCGATGTGCAGTCAGTCCCATAGTCGCCTTACGTGAGTGCAGAACATAATGAGTGGAGCAAGTAAACAAATGATCATGCTTCAAAGGGAATCGAGGAGCTGCTTTGCACCAAACCATTCAAAAACCAGAGTGGGAGCTGTAAAATAACTGGCAAGGCTTTTACATTACTGAAAATGCAAAGTTTTGCATATTATTTCCTCTGCAATACAAGGAAGGTGCTGTATGCAGGATCAGAGCTTTCCTGGATCAGGCTCAGAGGGCTGAGCAAACCCTGAAAACTTCAGCCAGCTCTGGGTGGGGTGAAGATGTTGGTGTACCCTCCTGACTGAGGTGCTGGGGAAGGTGGCCAGGGCTTGCCCTTTTTTCCACTTACAATCTGAATTTGCTCTCATGGCTTTCTTAAGGTCTCATTGGGCAGCTAATGGATTCGACTGGGAGGTACCTCCAGGGTGATAAGAAAATCCCTGACAAAAAGCCTTATTTCCTTTCGTTATACATGTTATTTATCTCATGTGAATCAGAACTGGGGCCTTACAATCAAATATGAACCTTACAGAGCTTAACACTACATTAAAGGGCTCATAACTTCCAATAGTTAGAGTGGAAAATGAACTGTTTCATATGTATATGCCCTTTATGCAAAGAACAGGAATAACACCATGAGATCTGTGTGTCTGACTAGCCCTGGAATTTCAGATACTGAACGTTCACAGTGAACTGCTCAGGGACAAATTTGCAGAACAAGAATTATCCTTAGAAATTATTCAGTAGATATTTTCAATTTGAGTAACAACAGAGGAGAGAATATCAGAGGCTGCTTGTGGACAGGGCCATGGACAGGGAGAAGGAAAAAAAAAAAAAAAGGTTGATTCATAAAATAAATTATTCCCTATGAATTATTCACGCAGGGCTATCTTAACTGTTATACCTACTTTCCTGGCCTCCCTACAGGGGTTGACAATAATGCAGCTTTGTCAGTTTCTAGACTTTGATTTTAGCAGGAATAAAATCTCGGAGTGTGCAGTTAGGTCTACCAGAGTCAGTCAGGAGGTGAATTTGGTCCTACGAGTTGATTTTTCTCATTGGCCATGACAGTGGTATGTTATCAGCAATCATGAACCCAGAAGATGCAGTCAAGAATATTAGTCAGAAAAAAAAAGCAAAAAAAGTCCATTACAGCAATCTCCTGATGTTTCTTTTCCTTTCTAGTTAAAGAGCAAAAACACTCAAAGCAGTGGTGAATGTGGATTAAGAATCTGGCTGTTCAAGCTCTCAAAATTCAGGTGGGTTCATCTGTTTTATGAACTCTTCACCTAGGCCCCAATTAGTATTATATTAACCTCCTTAAATATCAGATTGCTGTGATCTTACAATACTCCAAAATGGTCTATTAGCTACCCTATTTCCTGGCTCTGTCAGATGAAAATGTCTACAGTAGGTCACCTGAAAGCATTACTCAATTAATTCAGTGAGCTGCAGTGGGTACCCAGGATGTCTACCAAGCACAGGGAGCTCAGAGGGTTTCTATTAGAAAGCCTTACGTTTTTACATTACAAGTGCATGTAAACATGATCTGAGGACTCATGCACCTGGATCCTTGAAAGAACTAAACCTTGACCTCCTGCTGAAATTGATAAGAATTAGGTGCTTAAGTCCCATGAAGAAGTAGTGCCACAATATCTTCAGTGGCTTTGGATTAAGTCTCAGGCAAATTAAATTATTAATTTTGGATAGTGTGAACACCATATTGAGCCATCAAATATTCTGTGCATATTGCAGTTTACAAGAAAGGAATGAGATATTTCAATTTTTGGAGTTCCAGAGATGCAGGAGATTTTGCAGGTGGGCTTGGGGGAAAATCTCATTTTGTTTTCTAAGCCTATCCAATCATCTCCTACTGAAAGTTACTCAAGCTGTTGCTTTGAAAAAGCCTTCTGGGTAACTAGCTGTATATTTCAGAATCTGGCTTTAAATAGGCTTTGAAAATGCAAGTTAAGCTCCCAAGCCAGCAAGACATTTTGTAGGTTTTACCTGAGGTGCCTGTTATATAATTCTATGACACCACATAAAACCTACCGCTGCTTGTGGAGTCATGGCATTTCCTTTACTGAATCCTTGCTAAATCAATCCAAAGTGCCATTTCCCATCTCCTTTCCCAATCATGGCTCATTAAGCATTGTGCAGAATGTAATCTATTAGCAGTGATTTCCCTGGCTGGTGAGAGAATCATTATGAGTCGCTACCTTTTATAAAACAAACAAACCAAACAAACAAACCCCCCCAACATTATAAGGCCTGCCACCATTAAAGAGATTGAATGCAGGAGGTGTGTATTTATGCCATTGAGCCAACTTAAATGTTCATAAAGACGATGAAACTTCAGTATCCTGAGTCGTTGATTTCGAGCTTCAGGTCAGAGACAGATGACTTCATGCTGAGATTTATTACTAAGAGGCGAAGCTTTGGAGTTTGTGTCAAGGTGGGCTCATCCATCACAGGAAGAATTCTGCCATAATATTCTGCTGTCAGATCCCATCTACCCTTGATCAATCTATCAGTCGGCCTACTTAGGAAATTGTACATAAACCCAATATAATCTGATTAGACATCCAAAACCACCGTCAATGGTTAATCATGCAGGTAAATTGTACTGTGCTAAATATGATTCCTTTCCTAGAGCATGCACATGGTGTAAGACATGGCAGGGAATGTCCCCAGATAGCTGTCTGCCTGAGGAAATTCTCAGTCCTCTGTGCCTGGGGAGCACGTGTTAGTGCAGTATATCCCTGTTAAAAATCCAAATCGTCCAAAATCATCTGCTTCTTGTGTATGTGTGGAAAAGCAATAGTTTGTACTTCTAAAGTCTGGGTATCAAATTTTAGCACGTTTTGCAGGTGAAAATGTTGGTGTTTATCAGCAGGTACAGAGAATAGGCTATTTCAAGTTAGTATGGTAATGTTAGCATCATTTAGTGGTATCTAGTTGTGGGCTCTGTGATATAAATATCTGAACTCTGATTCAGGAAGGTGGACTTAGTGAATTTTTGGTTAGATTTTTAAACGTGGATTTCTGAACCTTAGGGGACTTTCAGACAAAGAAATCACTGCTTCACTGGACAGATTTGTAAAATTACTATAAAGTCTTGAGTGTCCCTTATTAGAAAAGCTCCATAGGGTAAGGCAATCATTTAAATATCAATCAATAATAAATATCAATCAAATAAAATTGAGCATTCTTGTACAGTAGCACTTACACAATGAAATCATAAAATGGTAATTTCCCTCTGATTTGAATCGCATCACATTCCACTTTATTTCCAAAGAAATACTCAGATCATACAGTTGAACAGAACCTTGATCCCATTATGCCAATTTGAATATTTGGTCCTTCCAGGGCGCAGCTGAGATTTGGGACTGCTGGGTTACAATGCTGAGCTCCCATGGTTTAGCAACTGATGCTGAGCTTCAGTGTGGCTGAGACATTAAGAGAGATGAATTTTCCAAAATGGGGCAGACCAGTGAACTGTGCTGGCAGTGTAATTCCATTACTTTCAAGGAGTTGAGTCTGTTATAGCCAGTCAAGCTGAACAATGCTGTACCTTAAAGAAAAAGAAAAAAAAAAAGAAAAAAAAAAAAAGTTTGATTTCTATTATTGTTATTAAAACTATTATTATTATCATCATTCATTCAGTGAAAGAACACCAAGAAATGGAGAAATATGTAGAGTTAAATAACAAATATGATACCCAATGGAAAGAATATTTGTTGTTATGGGGTGTCAAAAAAGTCTGATCATAGCTGAAAAAGCATCTGACAATGATTCCCAGATAAATTGTTCTGAAATGGAGTTGGGAAACACTTCACTCTTTGGTGCTTTGCCCATATGGGGTGTCTTCCATGCCAAGTGATATCTTATAAGTTTCCATTAACTAAGGGTTCAAACTCAATAAATAACCAAAGGGAAGAAGACTGAGGTTAAGGTAAGATGGGAAGAGCTACTGAAAGGAACTAGAAGCTCGCCCCAAAGTCTTTTGCCTCAAGTGTCTCAGACTTGCCTGTTTGGATAAGGAAAACTATGCAGATTGTCTAGACATGCAGAAAGTGACCACATCCTTCAGCTTTATCTGAATTTCCCTGAAGTTGCATAGGTGCAAGACGTTGACAGTGTTGTGATAAGAGAAGATATTTCTCATCTCTTCTTTCCATTTCCCATCCTGAGTTTAGAATATATGGAAAGTCTCATAAAAGAAGACTTGAGGGGAATTATTCAGAGATGGGTTAACAGAAAGCCTCTGCAGGTACAGATGATGAGTAAAGAGAAAGTGGAGCTCAGCAGAATTTGTAGTAAAAATGACCAGAATGGAAACACGGTTTCTGCTCTTATACAACAAGGTCTTTGTAAACTTTTATCTGCTTACGTGCAGGAAGATCAGACACTATGCACCTGCCAGCTACAGCTCTGGGCTTGGATTTATTTTTTCTTGCAAGTTGTTTCATATCATAGCAATGCTGTCCCTTGGCTTCTGGTCAGATTGGACAATGTGCCAAAGCACCTTCTGTCTCATGCAAATAGACACCAAAACACCACAAGTTTTATTGGGCATCAGGTATGCCTGTTTCAGAGGGAAGGCATATGGTATTTAGATAAGAACAGAGAAGTAGAGATCCAAGGTCGATGGGGAGATATGTCCCAATAGCTTTCTTTAACCTTTAGGCAATGCTCCTTTCCCATGGAGAGATCTATGTTCAGGCTTTGCTGGGATATGAGATTTGTTAACCCAGCTCTTTCCATTGTACTACTCAGCACATCACAACCCAAGCACTGGAAATGCCCTGAACAGTTCATAGTTAGGGGGGAAAAAATGTCAATATTTATAATATCCTGAAGCCTGCAAAACACCAAGTTGTTTGAAAATCCAGCAGGAAGGTGCACTGAAGCTTAGCATCTATGTTTCGAAATACTGGAGGGAAGGCACAGAGAGCCAGGGACATTTTCCCTGGAGCCCAGCTCTGAAATGCCAAGCTTTAATGATTTGGAAAGAAACACATTTCCGCACTCCTGTGGCCCAGAGTACAACAGAGTTGTAGTCTGGAGTGTGAGTAGGTCTTTCTCCTAAATACCTAAGGGGAAGTTTGTAGCCACTCTGACCTGCGCATGTACCTCCCAAGGGCAAAGTGTTAACAGTGCGGTGGCCTTGTTGGGGTCAGGTGATACCGTGTATTACACCACCAAAATTGTACCAAAGCAGCTATGGGGGGATTAGGCGATGGTATTTGACAGCTGCTGTTAGGTTGAACTTTACTTTTACTACTGTGGGTTGAAAATGAACACTAAGTCAAGCACTATTGTTATATGAAGCCATTACCTCAGTTCTGGGTTACTGACCTGACAGGCCCTCCTTTGTTAGAGATCAAATTATTTGGATTTTTTTCAATGGCTCCATTAAGTCAGGGTGTTGTGGTTGCTTTTTCAAGTGTCTTGTTAATTGTTTGTTCCCTTCAGGGCATTTTTTTTAAAAAAACTTCCTTGTACATCTTTAGCCAAAATAAGTACAGTCCATGGTAAGTATTGCCTGGGCATGTGATCAATTTTATTTATTTATTTATTTAGGTTTTACTGTAGCAGTTGGTTTTGTCTCTGACCAGTTTAAAATAGTGTAAGAGCCAGGCAGTCTTACAATCAAATGACCATTATAGAAGTGCTTGAATTCTGAGAACATTTGCAAAGGCTAGACAGCCTTCGCTCAAAGCAAAGCATTTTGTTTTCTTCAGGTAGGCCCCAGGCCTTCCCAGGTAAACTGATTTCTTCCAAGACTGCTACCCCACCCTTGCCAGAACCAGGAAAGAACATGAACTTAACATTCCAGTACAAGGACTTGGTATTTCCAAGATGTGCCTTGCTTGAAAGAATTCATATATATCTTTCCTCTCCCAACCACTCACTTCTGGCTATTTGTTTGCCTATTTCTCAAGAGACCAGTTGCCTGGAAAATATGATGGATGAACAAATAAACTTTTTTTTTTTTTTTTTTTTTTTTTTAAGGGTTTTCTACCTTCTACAGATATTTTTCAAACATGAGAAAAACATTTGTTCTCCTCAGTTTAATTTAATGACTGGGTGGTGCATACACCTGTACCATCATGCTGCGCCATGTGAACTTTCCCTTTCATGTTACGATGGTGTAATACAAGTAACTCTGCACAGGTCAAATGCAAGTGTCACCAGACTCAACCACACCACTCACCATATATTATCTGTGTTTATGGTAAGGCTGCACCAGATTTTTTGATATGTTTCCAACTCTGACTAATAGTGTGTTTCTCTATTTCTTGTGCCCTTCTGGGAAGCCCTTCTATTTCTTAAAACACAGGTAAATTTATATACTTTCTTATAACTTTGTGAGGATGGTGTAGAATAAAGGTGTTGTTGTTCAACAGCAACTACAATAAGGTTTCAACAGTGCTGAAGTCTGACTTTAGGATACAATAGCACAGAATTAACTACGGATAACTAACTTCAGGTGCAAATTTAGTAGCGGAAGGTGAAAGGGCCTTTTGCTTTCCAATTAGTATCAGTCATTGGATCCAACCCTCATTATTAAATTTAATAAGAGGCTTGCCCAGGATCACAAAGGCGGTAAGAGTACATCACAGCAAGAATTGGCTCCCAGTCCTCAGTCCCAGCCATTTCCTCTTCATCCACACCAGCCTTCCCTTTTGTACTTGTATTACTTTTTTCTGTACAAGTGAATATCTGGCATCAGTATCAGTATTTGTGCATATCTGGAGATCACCAGGCCAGTTGGGTTTTGCATTAAAACAAAAGAAAACAAAACAGAACATTTAACCTTCCCCCACCCTGACACCCCCAAAATATGTTCTCTACCCTGTTGTGGCATGCTGAACTCATTTGTTTTTATTAACCAAACTCAAGTTTAGTAGGACAGCTAAAGAGGAGGAGGCAGTTACCAATAGATAATCATGCTGCTGTGGATTAGAGGCACTTAGCTATGTATTGTACCTTTGCTCTCCCAAGGGTATGATTATATCCCTTGGCTATGCTTTAGATGATGTTAAAAACACACCAAAGCAACTGATTCCAACCCCATGACACATACTAAAAGGGGAAATTAATCTCCTTTGGCAGCTGATCACCTACCTGGTAGCAAGCCACTTTGATTAGAAGAGGAAGGGCAGGGCTGTGTTATATATACTTGCTGCTAACTATACAAGCATGGGAGGCATGCTGCTTCACTGACTCTGCACTGTCCCTTGCAGCCTTGTTCATGGGTAATTTTGCCTGTTTATTGAAAAATGCTTAGAGGCAGGAGAGAGAGAAGCACATGAGGGAAGTATGATATGGGATAGCTAAAAACCAAAGTATCCTGGCCATCTACCAGATTCCACTGCAGTCATAAAAATCCATCTTGTACATGCGTTCATGTGAGTGTGGCAAAAGGCTTTTGTCAGTGCAATAGATGCAGAAGAGAGATGCAGAACAATCTGATTTTTTCCCTATGGGCAGGGTAGTCAAGAGCCCCTTGATCTCATCTCAGTTTCAACTCCTGCTGCGGCCTTTAGAAGGTCACTCCACCATTTTTTCTCCATCTGGAAAATGGGAATAAAAATAAATCATATGCTTATCTAACTATCTCCTGGGGTTGGTGTGAAGTTGTTCATAAAACACTTTAAACATTGAGCATGCTGTGTAGGGCTTGCCTTTCTTATGAACTTCATAAGTGTGTCCCAGATGAACTGCTGCTGATGGGAGGATATTACTCCCACAAATTTTTCTGCCTGTGGAATCTGGCAATGTAAGGGGACAAGAAGGCAAACGATGAAAATACAGGGGAAAAAGAATACTCATGAATATCCTCAGAATAATTCTAGATACTTTAGTTCGTAGCTCTGCCTTACTCATTGGATTCAGCTTCCTTTCATGCTGTCATTATATGCTGTGACCACCAGCCTCTTGCCATTTCCTTCTGATGCACATCCCCACCCCCAGTCTGTACAGGTATATTTCCAGTGAAAACAGCTCTCAAGGCCATCTAACAGCCATGTAATCTTCCTTACAAGACAGGATGCACAAGCATCAACCATCTTCCATTCTGTCTGCCAGTACTGATTGCCTTCTTCACCAGATAGCTTTTGCTCCAGCCCTTTCTAATGTTTCAAATGGTAACAAAGACACGGGTGTCCTTTATCTGGCTTCTTCTATGTACAGCATATTTTCAGACACTGAATTTAAACTTTTTTTTCTTTTTTTAATTCAAGCACACAATTTGGATGCAAGGATATTATTTCATAAAGGAAATAATCAATAAAGGGCTCGATTATTATTATTATTATTATTATTATTATTATTATTATTATTATTATTATTATTTATTCTCTCCCCACCTTTTCACTGTCATTGGAGAGAACCAAACCTTTTAATACCCAGAATCCTTCTGACCCATCACTAATTGTCCCTATTTTTTAGGGGAGCTTGGCAGGTCTGGTGACATTATAGAAAAAGTCCTCCCTAAAGAGCACTGCCAATTTCAGCTTTAATTCCATCAGTAAACAACTTTGACTGTGTTGGGAAAATTCCATTAATCATTCATGTTCTGTGAAGAATGATACACAAAGGAGCTGTCAAAATCAAGCAGCTACTCTCCATTTGTTTGGTAATTAAGAAACTACAGGCCATTCTGATGGCACAGGGATGCAAATTCCAGGACCAGCTAGAACCACTTCAAATGAAACAACACAGAATCACCTGCACTTAAAATCTAGAGGCCAGACTTTAAAGCCCTCTTTCCATTTCTGTACTCTCAGTGGGTATATTTAAGGTCACTTGCACATCTAAGTGCTCTATCAGGTATTTTGATGTCTAAATGATGTCAGCTGCCCTTACAATTACTTGTGGGTATACACAACAATTTGCTACAGCCTGAGCAAAGAACACAATTTATGATTTAAAAAATAAATAAATAAATAAAATTAAATTAAATTAAACCAAATGGGCAAAACCTCAGACTGGGGGATTTGGTCCTGACATTTTACTTAGTCAGATAGGCTAGTTTTCCTAGGAGGCAGACCTCTCTTTCTGCTCATTTTCTTCACTGCCTTTCTTATTATAGGACATCTGCTTCTTGGTAGCCTTAAAGATTTTGGTGCAATTTGTTCTGGAACAGTGCAATACAGAAAGGGAAGTAAAACAAACTACTTTTCAGATGTTAACTGTGGTTGGCTTTTGAGATATAGCCAATGATGTCTTACTTGTGGTATGAACCCCTTTATTCAAGTTTTAATGTGGGCAGGAGTTGCTTACATGTTAAAGGTATTTCAGGAATATGGCAGAGTTGTCTGGATGTGTATCTGAGAATGATCTCCACCTTGTTTGAAATAAAAGGCTTTAGAAGGAAAGCCACATTCTGCCAGGACACTCCTCCAGAACCACTGTTGAGCATCCAGCCCACATTCACATGCAAACCTTGTCCAGGGGATCAGCAAAGCAGCACAAGGAGCAAAACTTTAATATGTTTGGCTTATCTTGATGATGTCAGCGTAGCCAATCCTAGTTTATCCTGAAGTTATATATCCTGATAAAGCTATTCTTAACAGGGACAAAAAATGGCAGGGAGGACGGTTAATAATGTGTTGCAACAGACTATAAGTTCATGCACAGATTTGCTCCCCGTGGTACTTTGCACATAGAATAAAATAGTAAACATGGGTTGCTGAATCAAGCCAGTAACATTCAGAAAGCAATGGGCTGAACAAGGATCAATTGATGGATTGACTGGTTTAATCACAGATTTTCCCTTCTAATCAAACTGGATCTAGAGGCTTATAAATGAAGACTTTATTAAACCGTCGTATAACAGGAAATGACTTCTGGTTTTATTATTGTAGAACAAATATTATTATGTTTTCTCCTATACAATAAACAACTATATTCAACGTTTTATATGTAACTTTATTTATTTATTTATTTATTATTACTTTTATTATAGAAATAACCTATCTACTACAGATGTAAAAGTATTCTGTGCTACCTAAGTGTCTAACTGCTATCTAGACAGCTACCTGGAAACTGCAAATCAGGCAATTAAATGCTGTGAAACCCATGCACTTTTAACTGATGGTACAAGCTCAACTGAGGCCCTTCAGAAGAAATCTGTGCCTTCGGGGTTAGTAGTACTTCATGCTGCCGACTTGGCTGCCTGAAGCTGAAGGCGATGTATTATTTATGAGATTATTATTAGATCAGTAATGATGATCAGTAATTCACTAGTGGTGCTTGATTCTGGGCAGATGTTCTGGAATCAAAGGTGTTCGGAGAGATGTGTGCAATGGCCTAATTTTCACACTGAGGTCAGTTTGCCTTGCAGATTTTCCAAGCAGTCTCACCCAGCTGACCTGGTAATTGTGATTGGAATCTCCTAGGAAATTTCCCAGGACCCTCACTCTCCTGCCCCTCTGCTCTCCCCATTCCTAGGGTACTCCATTCAAATGTCACCTGAAAAGTTCCCTCCCAGGTGGGACTGAACACTAGCAAAAGACTAGAGATTTTATTATTATTAATTATTATTATTATTATATTGAAGATTTAATAATCCCACTCATTTGTAAGAACATAGAACCAGAAGCACGAACCCTTTATGACATTTACATGTGACCTTTTCTTAAAACCACAATGTACTCTCTTGCTTACATGACACTGGCTTTGACACTTTTAACCCATTTATATCAGACCGGTATAGTTGCAGAGAATCCACTGACATAACAAACAACATTTTAAGAAGTTTCAGAATTTTTTTAATCTAAAACCAGGGCCTCACATCTGTTCTGTGAAGTCTTCATAAGTGCTTCATATTTGCCAACATGGACTTTATGACTTTCACCCTTCTACGTGGTCATTTAGACTCTTCAGCTAACTGGACTTTACATCTTTCTTGTCCTAATATTGATTTCAGGGGAAATCATTCTGAAACTATAAACTAGATTTTAGGAGCAGGGAAAGAAGATAACTGGCTGATTACTTCTTAATCTAAATTCAAAAATCAATCAATCAATTAATCAATCAATAAGCATGTAATGGGCCTCATTTATTTTGGATTAATTAGGGTGGTGTTTTCCAATTATTTCAAAAATGGTGTTTCCCATCCGCAAACAGGCTAGACAAGTATGTTTTGTAATTGCTATCATGGAACTGTAGCTGTGTCAGCTGAGCTGCAGAAACTTACTGCAAGTGCATTCTTCTGCCTGGGGCATATGCAAAATAATACACTTCACTTTGCCCTCTTTCAAGGCATCCTGAGCTATACCGTATGAGCTAGCATTTGCTTTCAGATAAAAGCATGCCCAGGGATCGTTGCTGCAGTTCAGCTGACTCATGGTGACTTGTCGAACTGTTGTGATTTGATCACCTCTACTTATTTTTTTAATGACAGCTGACTTTTCACGCTCCTCGTTCTCTGGAGCTGATGTAGAAACACCATCTATCATGAAACTAGTGACTTAATCCCAAGACTAGGCAAAACTACTGTTCTGCACATTCTCATCACTTATGGAAGGACTTTAATAAATTCTGTAATACCACACAGCTTTAATCTACAGAACTGGTAATTAAGATCGTTATTTGGCATATAGTCATCCTGCATCTCATCTCTCCTATGTCTGTCACATAATGTCTTAATTAGAAAAATGAGCAGGTCTGACTTGAAATACACTAGGAACATACATTTGGAGAAAATAAAGAAACAAACAAAACAACCCAAAGTCCAGTTTCATACTCCCTTTCTTTTGACTATAGAGGAAAGATCAGAAGTGGTAGCATGTACCACATAGACCTTCATATTTCTATTGTATAATACTAGATGTTCATTCAAGAAAGAATGATCAGCCTTTTAATACCTGACTATCAACTTGTTGAAATTACTGAGAAGCTGAGGTTTTGTTGTATTCCAACAAGTCTGGAACTGTATTTGGAGGATAAGTCAGCCCTGTAGCCCAACATGAAGGATCAGATGAAATCAGGTGTGGGTTTGCAGACTCAGACCTAAACCTAGGAGTTTACAGGCCCATGAAGGCATCTCAGCATACCAACATGGAAAAAACAATCCAAAATAGAAATAAAAACTCTTTGTGCTGAATAGGTCTTCAGCATTTTCCTTACCAAGAAACATCTTAACTCTCCTAACTGCAGCCTTACAGAAGCAGGGAAGCTTTCATTAAAAACGTACTACACTTCCACAGATTTAGGGCCTCATTTTCACAAGTATCTTTAGCTACCCTTTTATTTTCCAACCCTTAGGGCAAAATGATTATAGCTGATTAAATTCCCCATAATTTCATAAACCCAAATATAGGGAAATGTGAAGTCTAACAGCCAGTCTAGGACCTTGAGTGGCAGCCAGAATGTTGACAGGGATAAAGCTAAAGGAAAGTATCATTCAGACTGAGTAATGACTACTGAATCTGTGCTTGAAGGACAGCTGTAACCTTAAGCAGATATCCTCCAGGGGGGTAATATAGGAGGTGATCACTGGCCAGCACTGGCATTTGGGGGTTACCTCCTCTGCCTTGGCTCATGCTAGTACAACCCGAATGGTCTCCAAGGAATAAAGGGATTTCGAGGGATTGCTGGGTTGTCCTTCACAGAAGGCCAACACAGAGACTTCTGCATCGCGTAAGCTCTATTTGGATGGCTTACGTGGTTGGAAATAGCTGTCTGCTGGCACTGCACTCAGCAGCGGATTTCATTTAATGAAGGCAAAACCAGTCCCTTAAAGCTGCATTGCTGCTGGGTGGTATGATAGTCTCATTCAGAGCACTCTTCCCTTGGTCTCCTTTCAACCACTCCTGCCTTTTCTTAGGCACACAAGAAAGCTTGTGATTTTTTATTTTATTTTATTTTTTTAATGCCCTGCTTTCAGTAGGGCACCTTAAAGGTCAAGTAAGACATTTGATATATTTTAACACAGGCGGCTTTGGAGATGAACAGATTTGACATATTTAAATAAAACATCCTAATAGCATGTTCTGGCCTTGAAGGCCTCAGGCAGCATACATTGTATTTGTTAGACACTATGGCTTAATTACTCTCATAAATGAATTATACCCATTTCAATTTAAAACCATAAGTGTTGCATTTGAACTAGGGTCAAATTAAACTTTCTGTCAATTATGCAGATTACTTAAGCAATTATGTAAATTGTTAATAAATTCTTAAATGGAAATAATTTTTTTTCTTGTAAAAATATATATTTTATGCATTATCAAGCTTAAACAGTTTTAGAGGACAGAAGTACGAGAGAAAAAGAGTATGGCTTTAAATAGCTGCCTTGGGATTTGGTGCACTATCTCCACCTTCTATGCTGGTAGGAAAAGCTCAGCTGCTCTTGGGCTCATTCAGGAGAAGTGGGCCATTGAGTGAATGCTATTTGATGGTTTTCTTTCCTCCCATTTCAGGGGAAGTGTCCTGGTCTTAAGGCAGGATGTTCTGGTGGTGACAGCCAGTTCTGTCGCAGGCTGTTGTACAGTCTTAGGGATGCTAGAGTAAGCTCCCTACCTGTCCCATACCGTGTAATGCATTTCCACAGACAGAAAACATTTGGAAGTAGTGACCATGATTTCCATTAGCTTTACCATTTGAGGTGTGTTTCTACCAGAGAGAAAGAATTGGGATTATTGTCATTGACTTAAGTCTATTCTCGTTGCAGTAATGAACAATTTAAACATTTGTACATAATAATCAAAGTAAAATCATCCCCTTTTCTAGACTTGCATTTGCTTCTGTACTCCAGCCACTGAAAGCAAAATCCTGATCTTGCTTCCATAAGGAAGAGGGTGGAATTACACAGTTATGTCCAGGGAAGAATCCTGCAGTATTTAGGCCACTGCCTGCTCAATGCATTTTGATGCAATTACACTGAATTTATTGCAGTGCAAGAATGATCAGAATTTTCAGGGTCCAATTTTAGTCCTGTCATTAGGAAACTCAACTCTCACAAGACCTGCTAGTCCTCTCACATACACCAGTTTTATGCTATTGTAACTCTATTGACTTAATTAGAAGTACTCCCTGCAATGAGAAGAGAATCAGGTCCATTAACTTCAATGGAAACTTTCATTAGGACTCAATTCAGTCTCCAGGGACTTCCAAATGAATTAAAGCTACATCCATTTTGCAACCCCACAAAATACCAGAAGGGTGCAAGTTGCATTTCTGCATCACCTCTGCCCATTTAACACCAACTTGCACACTGCTGTTATTGAATCTTACTGATCTGCGTTCCTCCCAGACTTGATTTGTGCCTGTCAAAAAGCACAGAGGTGTCCAACTATCTTTAGAGAAATGTCCGTGATCTATCTTAGCCAGGCACTCAACTCAGAGCCCATCTTGTTTCTACCGTGATGCAAGTTGTTCCAGTGCTGGGCGGGGTGAGAACTGGAAATCCCACCAGGAAAAACAGGAAAATGAACCCGTAGTTGGGTTTGGGAGTTCAGGAGCTTTTGCATCTCAGCTTTGGCAAGGGCAGCGTTCAAACCCAGAACTTGGGCGTTCCCATCTTGGCCCGTGACTAATTGAAATCCTAATAAAGAAAAGGCCTCTGCCCTCAATCCTCCGGGCCACTTACCTTGTGCAAATTAACATTTTAACATCAGTTATAAAATGTGCTACATCTCTGGGAGGTGGGTGGAAGGGGGCATGAGGGAGGGGGACGCATCTAATGCAGTGAAATATGCATATCAAAGCCTAAAAAGAAATGGGAAAATTCAATGAATGCTAAATTATGGATCTACAGAGGGCCGTCTTTGTTAAAATCTACATGGCAGTATCTTTAAACTCCAGAGTATTAAACCAAAGGCGTAGGGGCAAACATACCTGGCAATCCTTTACTTTTTATTCTTTGTGACACAGAGAAAATACTTTATAAAATATTAGATGAAAAGGTCCTTTCAAAGCTACTTTGCTTTTATGGTGCCTTTCTCTTCAGCTGTTCTGCATACTTAAAAGTCAGAGCCACCTTGAGTGGATTACATTTTTTTTAAGTGCATTATAGCTTGTTCGCAGCAGCCGACGTAACAGCCACCCGACCTGCGTTCCCAATGCCTTGTTGTCATCATGATAAGCATTTACTGTGATAGGAAGGCAAAGAGAATCAACCTTTTTAAACACACACAAAACCCTCGCTGCTTTGTTGAAGCAAGCGGCAGCCCCAGCTCACAGGGATACATAGGGACTGTAGACAGAAAGCTATTTAGTGCATTGAAAACAGGCTTATTACCCAGCTATTTTTTTGTGCACAGGGTTTTTTTTTCCCCCCCTCTCTCTCTGTCTCTCTCTCTCTCCCTCTCTCTCCTTTTTTTTTTTTTTTTTTTTTTTTTTTTTTTTTCCCGTGACATTAGAGAGTCCGAAGTGACATACATTTTTTATAGCTTCATAAAGTCGTCTCCTGACCGGGTCACCCTTCTCATAACTAGGGAGCAGAACGCTTGAAAAAAGCCATTCATCAACGTGAAAGGAGCCGCTGTCTACTGGCTCCAATATGCACACAGTCTGGCAAGATTCAGCTCAGTGCAAATGCTAAGTTACTCCTTTGCTAATGCCAAATGACCCGCTCACTTCTATTAGCACACAGAAGGGGACAAGAAGGGCATGGCTGCTGTCCGTGTCTGCATAAATGCCTCTCAAGATGCAGACCAGGATCAACACTTCTTGCTAAATGTACTGAACACATAAAAAAATTAGTTTCATATTTATACTAATTAAATATTCAATTAAACAAAGATAAAATTACGGGAAGAAAATTTGTTCTTGCCTAATGGGCTATGTCCCGTTTATTACTTTTCCTCACATATACCATTAAAATCCCTGCAAAGGGATGCAGGATTGTTACTCCTGGTGTATGTCTTCCTCTCGCTGCCCTGCAGCTCTTTGTTCTGATGTGAGCCCGTAGGACTGGGTAGGTAAAATTGGATGGACAAACAGCCTTTCCTTTGTGCTGCAGGAAAGGACCCCAGTTAAAGACCGTTCTGCAAAATACAGATATTTTCAAAGAGCTTGCATACAGGAATATACTGGTACATGGGGGGAAAAGGAATGATTATCCTGGATGCGGCCTCTCTTTGCTATTAATGATGACCAAGACCAGATGACTTCAAGGAACACCCTGGAGACCCTCTAGCGGGCAACTCTGGGATAACCTGCCAAGAGAAGTTTCTTCCTGACCCTAAATAATTAGAGTTTAGACTTCTGCCAAGAAGCCCGAGGGTTTTTCCCACTCCTTGGAAAAAAGAAAAAAAGAAAAAAAAAAAAGTGTGTTAGAGATCAATAGATTTCGTCATTATCAAAATAAATGTTAAATGGATTTTTCATTCCTGCAAAGTTCTTGATTTCAGAGACCTTGCAGAAATTAATCTCACAGGTTAGTATGTCACTGGGATAAAAAAATAAAATAAAATTAAAAAATAAACTGTTTATTCTTGCAAAATTAAATGAACTTCATTGTTCTGATAATGTTCTGATAATGTTCTGATAATAAGGACATGTGACAAATCATTCCTTGATTTTGCTTCTCTATTCTGTTCATTATTTTGTAAAACTCTTTCACTTGTCTTCTCTCTGACTCCATCTTCTCCCTATGCTAAAAGCTCCTTGGGGTTTTCCCCTTTGATTTTAAGAAAGTATTTCTCTACCTTTTTTAATTTTTGAGACATTTATTCAAAGTTCCACATCTATTTTGCACATTTTTTTTTTATTTATTTATTTTTATTATTTTTTGAAAATAGAGAGACAACAAATTGTTTATTCATGCAGTGGAGTGATACCACTTTTGTTGCATGTTAGTTTCAAATCTTGATTTGTTTTCTTTTGTTTTCCATGCTGCTGTACATTTAACCATGGGTTTTGTTCACCTTTCCCTAATGCCCCAAACTGTTGTGTTTTTTTTTTCCTCCATTGAAAGATTATACATACCAGGGAACTTCTGGAAAATCTGGGTCTATGTAATCAGAGCTTATAAGGGTTTTCCCTTTTACAAAATCTGAAGGTTTACAACAGCTGCAACCTTGTTTTACTTTTGAGAGCAGAATGCTTTTGTGGGATGAATGCAATGAAGTTCTTTACCTAGGGAAACCTGAGTTCACCGTAAAATTTCATTTGTACAAATATTTCGTTGAGCACTTTTCTCATTATTAGCCAGAACGAATTGTCTTCATCTCTCTCCTGAACAGGGCACTAACCTTTCCAATAATATTTATCAGAAAATAGTTTTCTCAGAAACAGACTGGGAGTGTATCAGCAGCAAGTCAGTCCAGAAGAAAATTAAAGTGCATTGTTAGCACTTCCTGGATAATGTTCTTTCCAGAACCCGCCTAAGCAGATCTCTGATATTGAGTGGAGGATGTAAGCTAGTTAAAATAAATGCTAAAGGTTTTTTTTAAAGGCAATCATCCATGTTTCATGTGGGTCTTACAAGAACTGTCAGTCAGCCATAGCTTCACAAACCAAATGGATGTGCATAGCACTAAGTCTATGCTATGAAATTCAGAGGTCCAACCAGAGAAAAAAATTAAGCTTTCTTCTCCCAGGCTTCGTGTCAGAAGTCCCAACAGAAAATTGTGAAGGCCTTATTTACCTTTCTTCTTTTGTTGTTGCTGTTTAGGAACCTTCTGCAAGAAATAGCACTTCTTTCTTTCTTTCAAGAGACATTTTCCAGTTAGATACATGAAGGTCAAAGAAAGGCAAACATTTGGCTAAAGTTCAAGTACGGAGTCAATGGCTAACCCGAAAATGATGACCCCATTCTCTAAATGCAGATACACTGATGGTGCATTATTCTGTCTGCACAGACCAACACACATGGAGATGCTTGGGTGTCAAGGCAGTCAGGCTGTAATTGCCAATTATAAAAGGAGACATTGAGGCTGCAATATTGATTGAGTTTTTGGAAAAGGAACTAAAGTAAACGTACTACTTTCTACAAGCATCATATCTTCATTGTGCCAAGTCAGATAAAACAGGGCCAGAGGATTTGTGCTATAGAAGTTTGTCAAATGCTTCCCTTGACAGTTGAAAGTCTTTCCCAAAATGGTGTCTCAGGAGGTTTTGCTTCTTTTCTGTACCATTTGCCATGAAGCAACAAACTCACAAAGAGAGAACAACAACAAAAAAGTCCTGATTGGTTTTGAAACAGAGACTCTCTAAAATCCCAAATGGTTTCCAACCACTTCAGTTTCGAAGTATTTCCAAGTGTATGTGGAATTTAAAGCATGGAAACAATCGGACAGGACAAATGGGTGGAGTTTAAGGATCTCTTGTTGCTTTTCTTCTATCATCCTGGTGAATGCAGCACGACACTGAAACTATGAAGAAGGACACTACCAGGCTTTAGCAAAGGTTGAATGTCTGCTTGGATCAGCTAGGTTACAATTCACCTGCAGGCTGCCTGTGCCATCCCTATGCTTCCCCAGCCTACAGTGGTTGCAGATGACTCCCTGTCTTTTTCTGGGCAGATTAACATCACATAAGAAATCAGCAGGAAACAGACCCTCTCGATTCCTTCAGTCTAATCTTAAAATACAAACCATAAAGAGGAGTGATCTGTGAAGCAGAAGGGAATCTGGGGTTTCTTGGTCACTACCAAGGAAACCTTCAGAAGTTTCAAAAAGTCAGTTTCCAAAAGCGATGAAAACGTAGTTTCTTTTGCTAGCCCCCACATCCTCTGTGCTGGATGTTTTAGGGAATGTGTTTTCTTGTAAGATTTGCTGAACAGTCTAGTTACAGCCAGTTTCATATTTACAATTTCCTTTGGTTTCACTGTGACATATATGAATTTGTGGGCAGAACTGGATGGCTGAGTAATTTATAGAGAAGGTCAATACTAGATTTGTGTGAATAATTGATTTTTCAGCTTGTTTGTGATTTTTTTTTTTAAATAGACTGTTTAGAGTCCAGCTGAAAAAGAGCCTTTGTTAATGTCCTGAATGCCTCAGTGAGTTGGAGAAAAAAACAATCCACACTGAAATATTTTATTCTTGAGAAGTCCTAACTTTAATCAACTTAAAGCATACTGAGAAAACAGCATTGCAAGTTGAAAAAGAAAATTAACAAGACATTTGAGTTCTTCTTAGACTTCTTCAAAAGAAACAATTTGGTCCATAGGACTTTTCTGTTTCCTTTTTTTTTTTTTTTTTTTTTTTTTTTTTTTTTTTTTTTCTGGTAAACCAAAATGGCATTTTGAAAGAAGCATTTACAGCCTAAATATTTGTGTAGTTGTAACTATTGCTGAAAATTACTGCCAAGCATGAAGAAATTGAATTTTGTCTTTTCTGTAATTTCTGTTAAAGTCTTTGTGTTTGTCCTCTTAATTTGAATGTCAAAATATATTGAAATTTAAACTGATCTGAAAGAAAATATTGATTGTGTTCTGAGGAACCTTGGTTGCACCAAGGGGGACTATTTTTACTTGTTTTAATACAATCTCAGCTTCTCAAGATAACTGAAACTCTGTTAACAAACAAGCAGATGAAAACCCTTGCAAGTAGGAAATGAAGTAGCATTACTTTAATAACACTTCTTTCTCACAATCTGAGATCTATTCTCTTTTCAAAGGGCACTCAAATATTCCCAATGACATTAGGTTTCCTTTCCCCACATCCCAACCTAGACTACTATATTGTCGTATCCAGCCTCTATATATGTTTCAGCCATGAGCTCCCAACAAGTCTGATGTCTCTCAAGCATTCAGTACCGTACCCTTCCGTTAGAATGGCTTTGTCCCAACCTCTCATTTCCATTCTTCCACAGCCTGAAACACTTTTCCCTGACACATTGTCCTATCTTTTCCCTCCCTATCACATCTTGCTGTTGGATCACTTCATGCTGCATCCCATTTGCATACTGAATACCAGAGGAGACAAGGTAACCAATGTCGTGGGACATGACCCGCAACATTTAGATTGAGATGCACATTTTTGGATCACTCACCCTAATCCCAATTGAGATGAAATGCATCTGAGCCACAACTTTGGCAGATGGCTCACAAATCAGGTGTTTGCAAAATCCCCCCTAAAAGTGGGAAGCATTTGTGTATGCTTTGTAAACTCCAACACTACTCTCCTTGAGCACCCAGGTGGGGCTCGGTTTTCAGGGTATTTTCCAGAAAACATAAAAGCTGTTTTCTACCAGCTTGAATTCTGTGGGGCAAGGATTTTATGCAGTCATTTTGGGAGTGGGTTTTTTGCTTTTTTTTTTTTTTTTTTTTTCTTCTTCCCATCTGATTTTTGGAGCTCACCTAAACCCCTTGCTCAGTCTCCTGTAGATAATTAGCTTAAATGCCATTTCCATCCATTGTGTTAATGTGAAATTAGACAGCACAATGTCAGGAACTGATAGAATGAGTTTTGAAATGAGATTGCTTACTTTTTGGGTGTGCAGAGGGGATTTATTTTTTTCCAGGACTTGGGGAGCAACTGGGGAGATTGCTTCAGCATATCTTTTCACTTTTTTTTATTAACTGCACTGCACAGAATTTGCATCATGTCTAGAGCAATACACGAATAACTATGAGAGGGAAAAAAAATGCTTGCTCCCTTCACTCAAACATCAGTAGGAGGGTTACAAAGGGTAGTTATGAATCATTTGGAAACCCTTGTTTTGCAACCCTCTTTTAATAGTTGCATTTCCCCCGACAGTTGCTGCCTGCCCTCTTCCTGGTGGTATATGTATCAGGCAGAGATGTGTTAATCAGCTTTATGAAGTTTGACCGTAGTGAGCCTCCTGCCTGTATTCAGTCAATCAGCGTTCGGCCTGATGGTGCAGTTCTCCTCTTCTGTTCCACTGGTTGAGTTCATTGTTCCAATATCCTTGGTGGAGTCATCCGGGAAGGGATCTGCATGAGGTCAGAGTGCCTCTGTTTCATCCTTCTCGTAAAGTTTGAATGAAGCTCAGCTGAATTAGGCTTCTTAATAAAGTGGCTTTTTTTTTTTTGCTTTTTGCTTTTTTTTTTTTTTTTTTCTCTTCTGATTTGCCTTCAGATTCCTGGGAACAAGGGGCTTAAGTTTTGCCCTGCCAGTGCTGGAAGTCATGAGGGACAGCAAGAAACTCAGAGATTTGCACAGGTGGAAAAGGAGTGGAAGTGAAACCAGAGCCTCCTGTTCTTTTATGCCAAATTCAATGCCCTTTTGACTTTCCTCCACTTTCTACTGAAAAGCAAGATCTCTAATCCCACCATTACAATACTTTTCCACCACCTGATTACTCCTCTGAACACTTCTTGCTTTACCATTTCAATGAGAAACAGCTCCAAAATATTCGCAACCACTCTTTTGTCTGGAAGGAAGGAGAGGAACACTGCAAGGTGCCAGGTGCACTCACATGACCTCCAAGCCCTCCAATTTCTGGGGAAATGTGCTTAATACTGGGCTGAAGCCTGTCCTTGAGATGTGATGCTGCAATGACATATGTGGGTCTCTGCCCCACTCCTGGCTGAAGCCCTGCACCAGAGCACTTCCATGCCTGACCCCTGCCCACACCGAGGCTACGGAAACCCTGCAAGCACAACCCAATCTTCACCAGCATTCCATGCACACACAGTGATTTGTTAAATTTCTACATATGACACCTCCTTCCCCCAGCTCCCCTCCCCACTTCTCCTCTCAGCGTAGTTGAACTTTAAAGGGCCCAGGAGAAAAAAGAAATAAGACTTTAAATAATTTATTTTGGAGAAACAGTCAGTGAAGAGGAACAAATAATGTTTCACTAAAAGAAGCGGGACCTTTGACACTCCCCTTTTCGCTCAGGTACCTGAAGGCCTAGCCGGATTGCATTAGTGAAATTTTCATTTGATGGCATTTTAATATTCTGCCTTGATGACTTTTTAGCAACATTTACTTTCAGAGGTCTTGAGTGCTCCCTCGGAGGAAATGAAACATGTCAAAGCCCATTACAAAAATCAAAATTTAAATACCTCGGCCACGTTGGGGCTCACACACAATCCCATCAGCGCTTAAACCGAGGCTCACAACTACTCATTCACTTGTTCAGTTGGTAATGAGTACATTTGATGAAGCATTCTGGGGTCATGGAACATACGTTAGTGATCTAAACTTAACCCATTGATTGCTTATACACTGAGGGGAGGGGGCATTTTATTGAAATGTAATGTTAGAATAATTTCCGCCAGTGCTGAAATAACTTTTTTTTTTTTTTTTTTTTTTTTTAACAATTGCTTTGATGAATTGGAATGTTAATAAGCATGATGGGAGGGCTTTGTTTAAGGTAGGGAGGAAGAAGCCAAGCTAGGAATACAGAGCAGTTAGCTGAGCTCTCCAGCCACTGAAAAGCAAGCACAAGACAATACTAGGGCTCTCTCTCCTTATTAAATTTGCATTTGGACTTTCTTGGAAATCTTCCCTGTTCTATCATCTGGTTGGTTTTTGTGGTTTTGTTTTATTTGTTTGTTTGTTTTTCCCTGCTGGTGCCGTTAAATCAATTGGTGTCTTAGAGGCAAATGGAGATGTCCAGTGCAGGATGGTAATGGGGTAGCAAGTACTAAATCATAAATATTATCTTAGCTAAACTTCAGTAATAACATGTCTATACAGTATCTGTGCTGTATAAATCAATCTGTACATAAAGTGTATGCGTTTGGTTCTGGTGTAGACCATTCTCATTTTTTTTCCTTATTTTACAAGGTATCTAGCACAAATGGATGGAAATGCTTATTTTTCACTTCTTTTTGCTCCTTCCCCTCTCTCCCTTGTTCCTTTCCCCTCCCCCCCCCCAAAAAAAAAAAAAAAAAAAAAAAAGAACCCTTTTTCTGCTGTATGTTAACCTCGCCCATGAGATAACCTTGTCAATCTGCAAATGTAAGATTTTTTGTTGCCATCATCTTGAGCTTGAGAATATGATATATTCTCAGCAGCTCAGCAGCATTTCCAGGAGTCCTCCTGGGCAATGCTTTTCCATGCCCAAGGAAGTCTGGCTCTAAACTGTGCTCTTTGGCATCACAATGCAATCAGCAGAAGTCTGCTTGATTCATCCAGCAATTGGTGTCCTTTCAGTCAGGCAGCTTTTCTCCATCCTTTTCCTTTTAATTGCAGTATAAAAAACAGCATTCAGAAGGTAAATATAATGCAGAACCCAAGAGTTCATTATGATCCAAAATAATCCATGATTTATTCAGGCCAGGCCAGACATTACAAAATAACTGGAGACAACTTTGCATCTATGAAAGCCACTTTCTTCCAGCCAAAGACTGGTACTTCAGGACTGAAGTTCTTGTTTCTGCACTAACTTTAGTCCTCTTCCATTTTTATTTTAAATATGCTTCTACAACAGTCCAGATAAGATGCACTACCAACAAATTTTGGGAATCAAGCATTGGCACTGGGGATTACAGGAGGAACAAAAATCATTTTAATGAATTAATTTGTTGAAATAACCACTAGCAAGCTGAAAATTGCTCCAAGTTAAAATCTAAATAAAATCCTAAAATCTGGGGAACTTTGCAAATGCACTGAGCAAAACCAGGGCTCACACTGAAGTTCCCAGAGGACTCTCACTTTTAGAGCTGATTTCACATGTGAGTGGTAAGATGCCAAACAGCCCTTGAAGACGAAGGAATGATCAAACTTTGGAAAACAGCTTGGCTCTCACCTGAATATCAATGACCCTTTGAGCTGATGGGAGACTTTCTCCCTCACACACAATTAGATAGAGATTAGGCTGGGCTGGAAATTCCCAAAGGCAAAATACAATAAAAACATTGTACATGGGGAAGGTTGTAACCCTTTCTTTTGTTGATGAAAGAGTAGCATAGCTCTAAGGATTCATAACATTAAACAGTTGTAGGTATTGTGAGGAGACCACTATTAAATTGAATCAGGCCTACCACTATTTTGTTGTGGGCTTTTATTGCTAGGAGGAACACAGAATGCAGGAAGCATCTTGAGTGTAAAAGCACTTTCTGGGATTATGAAGGACAAGTGGTTCAGTGCAATTTATATGTGCTATAAATGTTGTCAAAAGTCCAGTTGCAGCCTCTGACCAATTACTCTGCATCACACTAACCACTAGATGAGGAGGGTAAAATGCCAGTTGTTGTAAACAAACTCCAGGAGTTCCCGTTATTCCATCTTGGCTTCTCTTAGGGTATGCCACAATTCATTGTGAATAATCTAACTGTAAACAGTTTTGAACTTTTTTTTAGTTTTCTTCTGGAAATGTGCTTGCAATCAAGTTTTACAAGTAAGAATAGTGAGCAGGAGCCAGTTTTAACCACATATATTTAGATGATGTCAAATAACAAGGCAGACGGTTAGAAAACTGAGGGGAATTCTTCAGTGAATTTGTGTAATGAATAATTTTGATATTCTGTGAGGAGAAAAAGAAGGCAAATTCACAGAACTTGCTACAGATTCTTTGCTCAGCTCTGCTAGTAACTAAGCAAAATCAATACAACATGAATGAGGGATCCTGAAATCAGGTAAACAAGACAAAAATAAGCAGGCTTTAGAATGTGCTTCTTACTCCTGTTGAGCAGCATTGGACTTTTTGCTTTTGCAGATCTTGTCAGTATCTCCATTACAGAAAGAGGGAGCAGAAATTGATCTGCAAGAGCTGTCCTCATCACATAGTAGGAATGTAAAGTAAAGGACCTCATGTGCACTCCAGACTTTGATGTCTTCGTGCTCGAGCCCACAGAAAACAGCAGCCAAGCAATTTGACTGTTATATGATAGATAGTCACTCTCAGACAACATCACCATTGAAAAGCAGTCTGGTTGCATTTGCCCCAGTTCTGCCAATCCGACTCAAGACCTGTCTATGAATCTGTTGACCCATTTCTTCCTCGTTCTGGTGCCTGTCCTGCACACCACGTATGCTATAAATCCATCGCGCGGTATGCTGCACTGCTCTTCTGTAACATGAATTTATGCTAATGGCTGTCTGCATATGCTTATATCACATATCTATATTAAACTTAATAGTCTGTTACATTGCTTCTTAACCCTGTGTCCACACATGATTAACTTTTCTGATTTCTTTCAAAACCGTTATTAACACAGTGTAGCATTTCACTCAACATGTCACTAACTTTCCCTGCCTGATGCGGGAGTTGGGGTAATTATGCAGCCCTATAGCTCTTCCAAGTAACACAAAGAGTTATGAGTTTATTCAGAGATTTGAGGATTTGTGTGGATGTGTGTTTGTGTATGCTTGCTTTTGTTTAAAAACAGCAAGAGGTAAGAGACAATGCATCAAAGACAGATTCTTATTTATATGGTTGTTAACTAAGTTCAGTACTTTTGGGCACAGATGTCAAATTCAGAGGAAAGATCATCAGCATGCTTGCATATGTAGAGATATGCATGAAAGCCACTTGAAAGTCAAAGCTTGGATTTAAAGAATAGTTCAGATGTTATGGAACTTGCTTTCAAAACTTTTCTGCAGACCTACAAAGAGTCAAACTTGGAGGACTTCTCTGACAATGCAATGACCACAATTATTTTTATGTATATAATGCACTAATAAAAGATTAATTGCTCTGGTTGAAAATATTCTATGTGCTTTCAGATATATAAAATCATTGGCACAGATGCAGACTTCTCAGCTTTCTGCTTAAGGGAGCACCAGCACATTTTTGTACCTCAGTCATGGCTCTGGCAGTGACTGCTAAAAGCAATGATGTTTGAGCTTGGATGTTCTGCCACATAGCATACTTTCTCAAGTCAGAATTGCATAGCAAATGCTCCAGGATTTCTTTTCATTTTCATGAAACATTTTAAGGTCAAAATGCCACTGTCATGAAGTTGTGCTGGAATCAAAAGAACTTCGGAAAGCTTTACCTCTTGAAACTCCCACAAATATAAAGGTGAGTTTATTTCCCTCCCTTCCCTCCCTTCCTCTTTTTTTTTTTTTTTTTTTTTTTTTTTTTTTTTTTTTTAACTAGTTGGAAGATGGGAGAGCAAAGAGAAAAATCACAGTGCACCAATTGTATGTTGATGGTTGATGGCAGATCATTCTAACCTTATGTACTTGTTACATTAAATAATGGGAGTAACAGGCATAGTCACTCATTTTGTTGAATGAAGGTGATTAATCCTAAGGATGTTGAGAGAGTGGTCTTCAAATCAGCAAGTAAATCAGGAGCAGCAGTCAGGAGTACCTAGTTTTAGACCTGACCCCCCTTGGCTTTCACTTCTTCTTGACCCGAAAACTTCCAGAAAAAGGAGAGTTTTGCATAGGTTTAAATAACAAAGCAAATGCTGAACTATTATAAGATAACAACCACAGGTCATGCTGGTATACAGCTGAATAGATGTATGAGTCAGACACAAATTTAGCACTGGAAATTTTTTTACTCCTATTTTCTTAGTCTGATGGCCTTGTGTTGTTTTTCTTCATTCTCCATACCTTCACCACTTTGAACCTCCAGTGTGCTCGTCATGATATCATGCAAAACAAATGGTCTTTAGAAAATTTTCACACAACATTACATTAACAGGGCCATAAGTTTTTACAGACTTTTTTAATAGCTGCATGCTAATTTCAAAGTGTTTTTCAAATTTCCTGTTTATCCTGTTGTAAAGCCTTTTGACATCATGGTAGAGCAATGCAAAGTAATAATAATAGTAATAATAATAGTAATAATAGTGAATGACAGTGGTGATCATTTTAATGGCACAAAATTAGATTCAATATGTCCCTGTGTATGTTCAGCTCTTGTCTGCTTTGCTCACTGCAGTTAAACCCATTGCCTATGGATGTAAAGGTTGCTCATAATTCACATAAGCAAGGGGTTGTTGACTGGGCTAATGAGAAAAAGCACTTTCAACACCCACTCCCTATGCAGTACAGTGTCATTTTCTTCTGATACTAAGCAGAGCTCATCTCTCAGGTGTCTCTGCTTCACAGTCAACTCTATGAAACTTTCTAAACCTGTGTCTTACCTGTTCTCCTGCCTTTCCACAGAAAAGTAGATCTACCTCCACCTCCAGACACAAAACTGAAATAGGAAGCTATCTCCACTAGTGTTGCCACTACTCCATTGCACATTCAAAGTCCAAGCAGAGTTTAGGAACAGTACAGGAGCATCATCAAGGAATTTCAGTATAAAAATGACATTTCATGGCTTTTTCCAAATTTTAACATGATATAAAGTAGTATCAGAGGTGGACTGATAGGATGTCCTTACTACATGTACAGTTGTCAAAAACTGTCATTGCTGTCTTGTGTAAGGACCCAAATGAACCCATGAAGCAAGATAGTGTTTATTGTTGATGAGTAAGGGGCATAGACATCAGAGTGGATTGTACTTTTTAATTACAAATATACTATGAAGAACTTCCAACCTCAATAGACCACATGTGAAGCAAGAAGAAAGGAAAACTGGAAGAAATGGAAAAGTAAAGCAAATAAACAGTTGCTTCCAAGCTATTTTTGATTTTCCTGTTTACATCAGTTTGTACAAAAGTTTTCTGGACCTTATTAAAGATGGTGGTATTTATTTAGCCCAATTTTGACTAGCTATGTTCAAAAGATAGAGCACAGGAAGGCCCTGAAAAGAAATCTACTTCAATTTTGCTGAACAGTCTTGAGACGCCAGCTGTAATAAGCCTTGCCAAATACAGTTTGCAGGGTATGCTCAAATAAAAATTTCAGATAACATGGGATGTTAGGAAAGACAAGAGTTTCTCAGTTGTTTTGGAGGAAAAAGTACCTGTCCTGTTGCAACATACTGTCTCTTGCTGGGTGGGTTTACATTTTTTTATAGTTACTGAGTAGACAAATACATAATTTACTAGCTTATGTGCAAATGTACTTCTAGCTTCTGCTGGATCAGTTCTGGCTCACAAAATTCTGCTCCAGTACTTGAACTTGCTTTATCCTTTAGTCTCTGGCCAATAATTTTTATTTTTACTGGATGACAGTTCAAGTGATTGGGCTATTTCTCTAACATTATGTATGGCTTAACTGGCAATCACAAAGCTATAAAATCATTGTAATCATGATGTGAAACCACTGGATATGTTGTTTTTAACACCAGTTTGCTAAACAAAGAAGCTTGCCAATGGCATTAGAGATAACCTACATGAAATCACTCAGATCATGAGTCCTGGCCATCCGAAAGCTGGGAACGTATCTGATCTAGCTCAGTATCACTTATAAATATAAAACAAGTGGCGGACAAGACCATATGAGATCTGTAAAATACTGAGCTCTCTCTCATGTAATACCTGTAGCCACCATGAAACAGATTGAACACTAGGGGGGCAAGAGTGAAATACCAGAGTGCTCTTGGGATTGATTGTATCACATAAGTGAGCAGGGAAAAGGAAAAGACTTTTGCTAGTGAAAAAAAAAAAATGACTTGGCAACTCAGGGATGTGTTGTAACAAGAACTTGAATAAAATAAATAGGGAGCATTTTCAGGCTGTGGGGGCTGAATGAACACAATCAATCTTCTTTCAGCTGGAACTGCATCACTCTCACCCACAGCTCCCTCTGCTGAATTAAAATCTCATGGTAACTTAAGTTATAAACAACAGAGCCAAACTTGAACAAGAGACATTCAATGAGGATTCCATGATGTGTATAATTGTATGTGGTATTTCTGAGTGGAAGGTTTTAGGGAGCTATGGCCATGCCCTCACTCCCTCCTATCAGTACTAACCCATATAACGTATAATGCTGATGGCCCAACATGGGCGTGCTCAAGTCAAGCAGTCTCTCCATTCAAACTGGGTCTACTTCCAGGCCCTGGCATGAGAATAGATTAGCCATCAAGCTAATGTTGTTCTGTAATTTTCCATGTCTTCTGCCGGTATGCCTTAATCTTACCTTCCACTTCTTTATCCATCCTCTAATTTCTCCTTTCTTCCAGATTAGTAGTTTTCTTGTCTCCTGCAGGAGTTTTTTGTCTATCCTATGTTAGAGAAACCATGAAAGAATAACTAGATTTTTTATTGAAGTTCCACAGATCCTGTCTTCACTTGTGTTATTACTTCACAGTGATTTTAAAGGTCAAATTTTTGTGCTGGAAGAGACACTTTTCTCTCAAGTTTAGGAGGTAGCCTCTGAGCACAGGAGCTGTGATCAGGACATTAAAGTAGATGTTCTTCATGTCATAGAGAAGAAGTTATACTGCTTTGTTTTAGGGAGTTGCTGTGCCCTGCTTTTCCCATTGATAATGTCACATAGCTCTTTGATTTTTATTTATATATTTATTTATTTATTTATTTTTAATTTTTAATTATTATTGTGGAAACACCTAATATGAGCAAAGTTCCTGTGAGACTCTTGAATAAAAGATTTCATTAAAAACATTTGTCTGGCTGTTTATTATGCTGTTGAAATATACGATGTCATGTGCAGTAGTCAGACCTTCAGCTCTGCTGAATTTTGCTAATTAAATTGCTAAGTGTGTCTTTTATTAGGAAAACCATGAGAAATGCAACAAGGGGAGGGGAGGGAAGTGCCCATCTTGCCCTTTCTCTGCAGAGCAGCATTTGGACCACTCCGACCTCCGGGTCTCAGAGAGCTGTTTTCTATCCCACCTTAGCCAAGGAGAGAAAACCAAGACGGGTAAACAGTCAAAGCCAGGGGCAGCATGTGGCTGGGGGCTCAGCTGGAGATTTTCAGGCAAAACTCTGAAGTTTTAGACACACACTTCACCCTCTCCTCCCCCGGCAGCCCCGCACATCTGACATTTCTGTCAAAAGATACCCTAAGCTGCCCCTCCTCCCTCCCCCTCCTTTCTCATCCCTCTGCCCTTTTTTTTATTTTCCCTCTCTTTCCCCTTATATGTGAATAGTGAGAAAATGACTGGAAACAATGTGCCAGTTCGCAGCACTTTACACTGAGGCCCTTTTCTCTTCGCCCCTGACTCGCGAATGACTGAGAGTTGTTTTATTGTACAAAGATTCTCAGAGAAAAGAACTTTTATTTTACCCAATAACACAAGAATGGGCAACGGGCAAACAGTCAGTGCCTTGTTCCCAGCTGCCACTCAGACCGCGGCGGGGGAATCGCTAATGGGGTCTCTGTGCCGCCCGGCGCTCTGTCTCTCTCTGTCTCGTTTGGCTCGCGCCTCCGTCGGCTGCCTGTGAGCCAGGGTGAAATGCTCCCGAGATAAGCTGCTCCTCTGCCTTTCATAACTCCACCCTTACTTTTTCAAGCACAAATATTCCAAATTTTATTATCAACACTTGGGAGATGGGTATGCAATGGGGGAAGACCACGGGTGCTGTAGCACAACTTGCAATTTGTCCCTTTGCACCTTGCAAAACTGTAATATAAGGAGGAGAAGAAAGAACTGCAAAGCCATGTTAAAAAAATAAAAAATAAAAATCACTTGCACCCATACTTTAGCTGTTGATTCATAGTGATATCTAAATGTCAGCCATTTACAGCTTAATCATGGCTTTATTAACCCATCCTTTTCCTAGCTGAAAGGCAGGCTGAGTAGAAGGAAGGAATAATAAAGACTGGAGGATGGGGAAGCTGAAATGTGAAGAGTGAATTAGACTTGTTTAGAAAATAAAAGACTAGACAAGAAAAGACAAGCTGGGAAAGAAGGGTGTGAAAAAAAAAACTAACAGAAAACATCATGCCATTGGCTGTCCAAGTGTTTCATATTCTCAGCAGCAAAGTATGAAACATAGTTGTTGGAGACATTGAGAATTTGGGAAGAAAAAAAAAAAAAAAAAGCTCCTACTTAATTTTCATCCATAATTCTCAAAGCTCATCTGTCATTTAAAATACTTCTGACTTGTTGTGCACAAAGTCTCCAATCATGGCTAGGGTTTACAAATTCTGATAAAGTTAGGCACTTAAACTGAATAACACCTGACTTTCTTTGAAAATCCCACAGTTTGGGGTCTGTTTTGATTTGTTTTATTTTGCAGGGTATCATTAGATTTGTAATAACAACATCAGGATCCAAAGAATTTTTCATGACAGACTAATGTGCTTTCCTGAGAAGTTCTAGTCTTGTATAACACAATACTTAAAGGTGTGGGACATTTTTTATTACAATACTTTATTTTTACTTATTTGTAAACACTTGCTAAGCTTTCAGAGTATACCTCAGGTTGAAGTATTCATTTTCATTATTTATATTTTTCAGCAAAAAAAGTATTCAGTCATTTGAGACTTTGAAAGAAATTATGTTGCTTGCCCAAGTTAAAGAATGTGCACCATCCATCTCCACCTAGACACAAGAGCAATAATAATAGTAGAAGAGAGTTTATAGAAATTCTGGAAAAATACAACTATATTTAAAATTTCTTAAACTGTTTTTTTTTTTGTTTGTTTGGTTGGTTGATTTGTTTTGTTTTGGTTGGGGGGGGGGCATTGGAGTTTGCATAATTTATTATATATTTTTGTCATTTATCTGAGCTTCCTCCTTTGATAGAAAGGAAACTTGAAGGATTTCTCCAGCAGTTGGATACCCAAACCTGAGCTTCTGAATCCTCTGGGGATCCCTTGGCTTTAAAACAATCCATGTGGAGAAAGAGGAGGAGAATTTCATGGAAATTATGCCAAATATATATATATATATCAATTATTATATCTAATAAATAACTTCAATTTCCTTTATACAATAAGGAAAAGTAATTGATATGAACTTACTGTAGAAAATTTCAAATTGGTATACAAATAGGAATCTTAACAGGGTTAGATCTGCCTGAATCTTTTCTAAATCCTGGAAGAGCTGAGATGTTATTACTAAGAAAATCCAAATGCATTGGAATCAGACTTGCTCTAGGCCAGGTGAGACTCTTTTTCTTTATAGATGCAAGATTGTTTAAATATCTTAATCCCTTTTTGAAATATAAAGTAGGTCTTCTCCAGTTTCACTAAAGCCTCTTATGCTCTGTGCTTCAGAAGGTTTATTTCCATGAGTGTTTTAGGTGCCAAGTATGAAATGTTGCATTTATGTTTCATCCCATTTAATCTCTTCCCGCCCCCCTTACTATGGATAGGAAATACTTATTTTTGAAGTTGGAAATGTATGGGCTGATATCTTTGAATTTTTTTGAAGATTTTATTTAATAGATAACCTGCATCTAACAGTACTGATTCTGCCCTGTTTTTCTTGATTTTGTAGAAAATAATATGAAATACATTCCATATTATTCATGTCAGAGATTTCTGAGGTGGGATTGCTTCTCTCAAAGTAAATTTTCCACAGAATATATTTGGTGGCAGGCTTAGAGCAGTTTCACCACTTCACCATTCTGTAGAGATTTCAGGAAGGTCCTTGAGAGGGACTGGGTAGACTTCAGGTCAAAATATATACAGCTCCATTCCCAAAATTTCTGAGTTGGTTAATCCTGCACAAAAGTTTGGTTGTACACACAGCAAATTGCTGTGGAGAAAGGGTAGTATCATTTTGCCAATTACTGTTGATGTTGGGTCAACTGCATGTGCTCCAGAGCAGGAAAAAGACAAGAGAGTGTTTGGGTTCTAAATGAAGGAGGGCATCTGCTTGTAGCAGCCCAGGAGCACCACTAGGTACAAAATTGGCGCCTTGGTCATAACACAGTGATCAGTGTTTGACCAAAGGCACAGTCAGCCCTTTCAGGCAGAGATTATCTGATTTATTTACATCACTAATTTCAGGGATGCAGATTTGTGGGAGCAAATGTTTTTGATCCTAGTGCAACTGGAAAAATAAGGGGAGTGGAAAGACCTCCATATGTATAGACCTGCTAAAGCCTGTAGAAACCTCACATCTTGATTTAATTTGCTTGTAAATATATTCAGGTAAATGCAGTTCATTGGCTTCATCTATCTTTCCTCTCCTGATCACAGTTGTGATCATCTCCACAGTGAGTGAGGTCTTAGTTAACTGTTGCTGACGTTGTAACTCAGAAAAGCAATTCAGGCTGTGAGAGCAACATTTCAATTATACGAATAATCAAATTCAAAATGTTATTTGAATAATTTGAGTTCTTAAATTAAGCAAGCACTTTTTTTGCAAGTGGTCTATAAATTACATTTTCCGCTACATTGGCAGTAAACGGGTAATTAATATCTCAACTTTTCCTTCTTAATGTTGATTTAAGAAAAATAAAATAAGCTTAGAACATAAATGAGCTTTGCTTTCGTAGCTCAAATATTACTATCCCTGCTCAGCTAGCTGTGTAGCTCTGCTATCCTTCTCTTTCTCAAAGCTGGACAGATATGTCAGTATCCAGCCGTTGTGTTTAACTTAAGTAAAGGAAATTGAGAACTAAAGGAGGTACATCTAAATTGTATTTTTTTTTCTGTTGATTTCAAAGAAAATAGATCATCTTCAAAATGAAGTGTCTTGATTTGTTCCTTCTGAACCAGGCATTTTAATACATTTGTCCAATATCAAAGGAATGTAAATTCGACAGCTTTCCTGATAAGTCAAATGTACCTAAGTCAAATGCTAAAACAATAAAAAATTACAGTGCCAGAAGTGTGGAGAGTGTGTTACACAAACCTCATAGAACTTCTCAGAAAGGTTTTGTGCAAATGGTATTTTTATTTCGATAAACTAAAGGATAGTAATTCAAATGGGTAATGTGGGATGATTTGTTGAATTGTTAGTATTTCTCAGGCAAGGAGAAATTATTAAGTGGACCATAGTATGGCAAAAAAGAGGGGTGTGGTGATTTTTTTTTTCCAGGTAACTAAATACTTACATAATTTAATCAGTTAAACCCTACTGTAGATATTATTGGTAGGCATACATTTAAGAAATACATTTGCTCAGAGTGAAGGTCAAACACTTGCTATTGCCTTTCTAGGGTTAAATGTACTGAAGTTTCACCAGAGTGACAGTGAGCTAGAAAAAAGACAGCAAGAGAACCAGAGAAAAAAAAAAATAAAAAAATAAAAAAAGATTGTATGTTTCAAAACTGCACTTAGAAATGGTAGAAATATGAAGGGAAAATGAAACTATTTCAAAACGATCAATATTTTTCATTTTTATTTAACCAATTGCTTTTTTTTTTTTTTTTTTTTTCAAAAACATATATCAAGCAGCTATTTGAAATAGCTTTGAAACCAGGTATGTTTCCTGTAAACTGTGAGGTGTGCATTGCATAGGAGACTAATGATCACTATTCTTTATCTGTACATTTAATTTGTCCATTCTTTCAACTTGTGGTAAAGTGGATCTTTCCATTTTGCTTACAGGAACTAGTAAAAAAGTATTTGAAATTTACTGAATTCTGAAATTCTTTCCCACTCACACTCTTTATTTCCCCACTCTCAGCCCAGCCCAGAGCTATGAGCTGAGCCAGCCAGGTGATATGGGATTAATGGAATATCAGAGAGGCAATGAAAGTGTGATCTCAGCTGTTTAAGCTGAGCTCAGGTGCTTGGAAGTTAAAGGATGGTAGAGAGCTAGGCCTACAGGACTGAAAAATGGTTTACGATACAAAAAGAATCCCTTCACAAAAATCCTGATGCATATTCAGCAATGTAAAGATTTTAAGTGGCCCAAATAGATGCTTAAAATATGACTTGCAAGACAAACTGTACACTTTCACACAATCATAGCTTATTGAAATGGGTTCAATTGGCTTAAGAGTATCACCCCCTCGCAAAAAAAAAAAAAAAAAAAAAAAAAAAAAAAAAAATCGGCTAAGCTGCCGATTGTTTTAAAAAGACCCTGATTTTTTTATTTATTTATTTTTTTTCCCCTGCTATGGGGCATCTGCGGTCAGAACCAGGAAAGATGTTAGCCACAGTCAAATTTTGATCACTTGCTGGACAAGCCACTCTGTGCTTCCAGCTAACGGTCACCAGCCCTAGGTCTCAGGAATATTCAGGAGTATTTAATTAGATAGTTTTCTACCTGCTTCATAAGCTTAGAGGGTTATTAAGCATGAACATTTTTTGTCATTTGAGGAGATGAATAGATGATCAGAAATAAGAACTCCATCATTTCCTACTGGTCAGAATTGGTAGTTAATTAATTATTCAACAGGCTCTGGTGTTGCTGCCAAATCCATGCTTTCTTCTCAAAGAATAACAGGCAAGCTTGTTAGAGCAGCTTTCTTTGGACTGTCACTTTCGTGTTGATAGGGGGTTTATTGTGATGCTGGCACTTTAATTTTATCTTATTATTTTACTCTCTTCTTTCTGTCATTAAACATGTACAAATTTCCCTGCATATTTGCTCCAGAAAAATAATGTTACTTTTCATATTAATATACATATTAATATTACCTCTGGTATATCATGCCACTCTTTTGCAGACATTATTTGCACGGTTTAATTTCTTTGCAGAATTTTAGAGTTAATCTGTATCTCTCTCCTGATACCGTATGTTGCTGTTTTCCACTTGTATGGAAATGCAGGTAATCTTGCGCCCTCCATGACTCGGGCAAGTGCTTTACAAAAAAGCATCTTTGACAGTTATCTTTATACTTTAACACAACCAAAGAGTTAGTCTCTTAACCACTAGGCCTTGTACTACTTTGGGATTGGACAAAAGGTAGAAGTCTTGTGATAGTAGTATCCATTTATGAGTTTGCATTATCATTTCATAAGGCAAAACAGAAGGTGATATAAGCCCACTGCCATTCCTTGGTTTTTGACGGAACATATTCATCAAAAAAGCATGCAGTCCCCTGAGCTTGCAGCCATATGCTACAGGAAAATGTCACCAGTTAAAGATGTATTCATTTACTGTTTTGAAAACTCTGTTTGATATTCATGCATTCCAAGTGTTTTGACCTAGATTTCTGTAGAGGCATTAGATCCAGTACTGAACAGGAAGCTAGACAGCTGTTGCTTGTGTAGTCAAAGGAAGAATTTAAAGTAAGGGGAAAAAAAAAGAATAAAAAAATGAAAACATTTATTAATGCATGCCAACATTTTGCACAGCCAATATGTTTAATACCAGATTAACTAATATAAGCATATGGAGATGCATTTGTTGCAAAGCTTTAAAGAAAAGAACAAAGAAAAAAGTTGGATATATCTAAAGTTCACATAGAACAGAATTTGCACTTTCTCCTGTAAATGAAAGCCTGGTGAAATGGCAACATACTTTAATTACAAGCTACTTGCTAATGTCACAACATTTAGGTTTTGGGGCTATATTGTAGTACAAACCTCTAAGCACATGCCTTGCTTAATTCAGAAACCTACAGGTAATAAAAATCATTACTGAGTTCTACAGTCTTTGGAGTTTATTACGTCCCAAAGTCTTATGAACGGTTTGTTTGTTGTAATTGTAGATTCCTTTCTAATAAATCCATGTACAGAACAGATACAGTGTAAATATATATAGCTAATTACTAAATGCTGGTAGTTGTTCTACTGCTGTGGCAAAGATGCTGCATTTTATTATTACTGGATTTACATAGATACAGTTCATCTGATGTTCATAGGTCTTTTGGTAGTTGGGTCGCAGCTATAAACAACATTAGAAAACATGTTGGCTTGGTTACGAGAGCACTCATGTAATTCAGCTTCAGACAGCCAAAAGGTAGGTGTCAAAGGTACTTGTCCTGATTGTTCTTCCATAGATCTTAATACTCCTACTGCAGCTGTCTTTCTTGTTCTGGGCTCTCTTGTCCTGGGAAGGAACCTATTTCTTTCCTTTCTCTGTCAAGGAGGTTTGGCTGTTTTGTCCAGAGCAGGTGCCAAACCAGTGATAAATATTACCAACCAACCATTATTATTATTGTTTATTTATTTATTTAATATTAGTGGAAAAATCTTTAACTATTAAGCTTCAAAAGTAATCTGTTATCAAGTTCAACATCTTCTGATAATACATTTTATATCAAGCCAATCCAAAAATAGAAGAAAATGTGTAAATTTCCCTTCCCTGAAAGTGGTTTTCATTTTCACAGTGAAAAATATGAAGATGGATTTTTTCCCAATAGCTCTTTTCCTAAGTGTTTATCAAATAGTTTATGCAAACACATTTCAGCTTATGGTTTATTTATAGACAGTTCAATTTCACTCTCCACAAAGGTGTGGAATTGGTTACCCAAGCCACGTGCTGGTTATTTATTTATTTACTTACTTATTTATGACTGGGTGAATGAAACTTTTTAAACAAGGGAAAAAATGAATGAAGAATTGCAAAGAAATGATGCTGCAGTTTAGAATGAAAAAATCAACAGGACTAAATGTCATAAAACTGAATTCTGCAATATCTTCATGAATAGTTAGGGTTCTCAGGAGTGCCTGTTGACAACTAAAAACCTGCACATTTAGTCACCTGGCTGGAATACACACATGGATGTATGTAGGCATACAGCGTTGAATAATGTCCCATATAAATGTCCAACCCTTCTGTTCAGATGTGCTGAGTATTTTGTGAACATACACCTACACAGAGAGATCTACATAAATAGTATGTGTGTAGTTATCATCACTCTTCCTGAATTGCACTATTTGCACTTGAAATAGATGAGCTTCAGATGTAATGTCAAATCTCAGAAATCTAATGAGGTTTACCTTTCTAATCCGATCTCACTGACGTGGGCTTCTGCCATTAGACATGAGGCTTTGGAGGCAACCCATGCTTGCATTCTCACAGAGTTTGAGGTCAGAAGCAAGTTATGAGGACAAGGACCTTTGGGACTGCATATTCTCAAATATGATCCCACCAGAGTAGCAGAAACACCACTACAAATGTAGAAAATGGAGAAATACTTATGAAGAAAGTTAAGAAGGGACATGGAAAGATCATGACTTCGAGGGGAGGGATTGAACAGTGATGAGAAAATAAGCATGTGATGGTTGGGGTTGTAGAATTTTGCAACCAGAATGAAAACAACAAGTAAGGTCATAAATATTCCTGTTTATGATTTATGAATACAGCTACAAGAATCTTCCTATTTGCTAGAGATTTTTCCTTTTCTTTTCTTTTCTTTTCTTTTCTTTTCTTTTCTTTTCTTTTCTTTTCTTTTCTTTTCTTTTCTTTTCTTTTCTTTTCTTTTCTTTTCTTTTCTTTTCTTTTCTTTTCTTTTCTTTTCTTTTCTTTTCTTTTCTTTTCCTTCCTGTTGAGTAAATGTATCAAGGTGGAACACAGGACTTTTTGTTAAATTTATAATATTTCTGTACATGACTTTTATTTCCATAGAAATATTACATAAATGTGTTTCAAATAATTCTGCTCAGTAGTGATTATTGTTGATGATGAAGTTTGAAATGTTTGATACTTCCTTTTCCCAAACTGATCAACAGAATCAGATGTCTTTCTAAGCTTAGTTGACCTCCTCAGCTTGGTTGGATGCACAAAAGAAATGTTTGGCTAGTCTGACATCTGGTTAACTTTGACATCCCCCCCAACTGTCCATGACTTCATTTATTTCTGGATTATCTGGGCATAGGACCAGGAAGAAGCTTGAGCTGATTTGTCTGAGAATAAGATGTTTCAATCCCTCCACCCTTGCTTTTCTAGTCAGAAGACACTTTGCATCTTAAACTGACATATTTTCAATTTTTATAGTCTACATTTACAAGATCCTTCCATATGGTTAAAGTTAAAATTCACAGAGGCTATAGATAGCTAGGCCACTCTTTTTATTAATCCAAAATGTGCCAGCTGAGTTAGAAAACACTAACTCTGTAGAACAAAATATGAGCTAATAATGGTTTAGTTCTTTACTAATAGCATACCTGACAAAAAATATCTTGTCATCCAACCTGAAACACTTCAGAATTAGCAGCAGCATACTGTACTATAGCCAGTTTGAACAGATGGATTTAGAACCGGAGAGTCAAATATATCCATTTTTGGAATTTGTCTGCCTAATTTACTCATGTTACTGTTACAGAGATACCAAGATAGCTGATGATGATGCTCTGCACTGTATTTACTCGGCTGCATTGCCACACAGAAATGTGATTCATAGACTCCCAGGAATTGCAGATGGAAGAGCCATATTAGATCATTCAATCCATCTCCCTGCTGATGTAGAATTGCTTTCTACAGCTACAGTACATTTTCTAGTGTTTTGTCTGGTCTAGTTGTAAAAGTCCCCTGACATGGGACTTCCACTGCGTCTCTTGGGAAAATACTGCACTGTTCATCTTTCAAAATTGGCACTGTCAGAGGCAGGCTAGAGAACTATCTGGACCATTGACCTATACTCAGTTGGGAATTCCTCCCTTCTTAATCACTAGGTGACCCTACATAGATACTGTGCCATCAAAATAACATGTTGTAAATATTGTAAATATTGCAGATTTACAGTAATGGGGCATTTTTTTCTTCTCATTTGCAAGACACTTTTTGCTTTTTCAAACCAACCAACTTTTCCCTCTAGTACATCTGCTAGTCTCTAACATGGTCTATGTTAGTGTATTTGACACTAAAAAGGCATCCAACCAATCTCAGCTCCTCTTTAGACCCTTGCACTTCTCATGTCAAGTTGAAGTTTCCCATTCTCATGTTTGCGGAGTCCTGGCCCACCATCAGTCACAGTCTTTTTACTCCTACCAATGACATTGTCTTTGTGGAGAATTTTGGTTGCTTGTTTACTGCTACAGTAGCCTGTGTTTTATTCCATAAGAGTAAGAAGAAGGAGCTTTCAATTTTCTGATTGTCCAAAAAATGTTTGACCAATAATGTTGTCAATCAACACCAATAAACAATTTCCAAAAATGTCAGCAAACCAAGAAATGAAAAAATACATAAATTTGTTTGACTAAAGGAAGCACTGCACTTAGAAATCTGACACTGTAACTGTACACTGTACACTGCTAACATTTAAATAATCAAAGGAAATATTTATAGATGGAATTGTTGTAGGCATCTTTTGAACAGAATACTTTGTTTATGTGACCTCTTTTCATATTTAAAAAATGAAATGAAATGAAATGAAATGAAATGAAATGAAATGAAATGAATAAAATAAAATAAAATAAAATAAAATAAAATAAAATAAAATAAAATAAAATAAAATAATAAAAGCGTCAAACTTCAGGCAGACAATTCCAGTTATCTGTACATATCCTGGCTTTTCATTCAGTAGCTTTCCTAAATGGGATGATATGGACTTCCTCACATCCTTCCCATTTACCTACTTCTTTTACCATGACTCTTACCAGACAAGGCAGACCAATGTCAAAAGATTTCACTGGAATTAATCAGAATTTGGTCTGTTGAAAAACAAAACAAAAGCAAACAAAACCCACAGTTTTCTCTTCACTTCAGGAACAATTAGGAAATAGAAAATGGAAAATGAAACCTAGAAAAATGAAGCTCATTACATATTTATACAATTTAAAATGCATGTATATTTTTTGGTTACCTATGTGATTTTTCTTAGGTTCAGAGCCAGAACTGGAAACACCAAACACCAAATGAAAGGCAGTTATGCCAGTAATGCTAGCCCATCTGGAAGCAATAACTACAGTCAATCACAGGGTAAATCCTTATCTGATGAGCTTTCCAGCCCAATTTTTTTAGACATGAGAGGTTCAGATAGTTCAGATAACGTTTGGCAGCTGAATTGGTATTTGTCCCAAGCAAACCTCCAGAGGTTTGCCAGTCACTAGTAATGAAAGTCTTTATAAGGTGATGGTCATTTTGTGGTCAACATGAAATAAATTGATGGTGCCAGCCCAGGTCCTAGGAGACATCTGTCTACATGTGAGTATCATCCCCAGCTTGCAAGACATCTCTGCAAAGGATCTGGTACCTAAAGGTTTTAATGAACCTTCATTCAAAATGGGGTGGCTTTCCCTTTTGTCCAGTGGTAACCCAGCTGTTTTCAAGGGCAGTAGATCTAGCATATTCACAAAATGGAGTAAAAGACTCTTTGAAGAAGACATCAGTAGAGAAAACAAGCTGTTTGGGATGCAACACACACCGTGAGATCCACACCCACACCATCTCTTTCCCATTAGCTTGTTTGCCTGCTATGACAGGTGTTCTCATTAGCCATATGTATAAATATTTGTCTAACTTTTTTTTTTTTTTTATCATTCTGGTACTGTATGTATAAGAAGAAGTGGAGCCAATCTGTGCATGAAAATCAATGTTTGAAGATTTCCTTTTGGCTGCTGGTAGCTGAGGCCTCTTTCAGCAGCCCCTATTGCAGTTGGCTGCTGTCTCAGAGCCACTTTTCCAACTATTAGAAACCAGATTAGGAAAAATAAATAAATAAATATATGGATGAGATATTGACCATCCACATGTCATACATTTTGCCAATAAGTATTAATGACAAAGACACTAAGGAATGTAATCTTCCATCAATGAATCAATACAAATCCCATTAACACTCAATGAGGGGATAAGAAAGCCTTCAAGAGCCTCACACTTGGTCTTTGTATAGGACTCCCTCTAAAGGCTCAGGAAGTACTTTCTCCTTCAGGACCAGCAGTATATTGTACCTTTAATGAAATGAAGAGGTCTCAAGAGTCAAGGAGACTCAGTAGATGAATGTACTTTACAAATTCCAAGTCCAGCCCATGCAAAAATTGAATGCTTATTTGAAGTGTTTCAATTCTGATAGAATCTGGAAACTGAGAAGTCCGTAACATCAGCCATTCTGCAAGGATGTCAGCAAGATCAGTAAAAACAAGAGAAAATTAAACGAAGTGTTTCAAAATTCTTTAAAATTATGGCATAGCAGATTTTAGTCAGCTTTCTCCCTTCTTTCTCACTTCTCTGCTCTTCTTTGTCTCTCCACTTTCAGTGATACTAAGCATGCACCTTTGACCTCTTTCCTTGTAGATCTACAATCATCTGCAATAGTGATTTAACTCACAGTACCTGCACTGTGCAGTTCTGCTTCCACTGAAATTAAAACTGTAGCTAAACTTCATGGGAACTTAGAAGCTGCTTCAGGACATTTTAGCTCACTGAAGATTTAGCCAAGGATAAATTAGCTAAAGAGAACAACGATGTTACTCAGAGCAATTGGTTCAAGTTAACCATTAGACCTACTGGGCAACTTTATCAAGTTCTTGAAATGCTTTTGAATGTAACAATATCATGGAAATAGAAGAAAAATTGCATAAATATATCTAAATCCTCAGGACAAAATCTTCCAACCAAATCAGAGCAAAAGAAAATCAGATTCTGATTGTGTCTTTTGTTTTGGCATTTTTTGCTTTTCTTTTTTGAAGCACCTGGTGGGGAAATGTTCAAAGCCTCTGAGAGCAATTTATGTTGAATATTAATTTGGGGTGAGGGCTTAAAGCCTCTTTGTTCTTCTGGAAGTCTTTGCATAAATCTAGAGCACATTTAGGTGCCACAATATCAGTGAATTCAATAAAACCCTTTCCCTTATGTCTCCTATTTCCTTTTCTCCCTCCACTTTACTTATTCATGTTTCTCTGAAAAACTGGGGGGAAGGGGGAGAAGAAAAAAAATAATTAAAAAAAAAACTGTCTGAAAAAAAACCTGTCTGTAGTTCCTTATTCTCTGTTTTAGCAATTAGAAGTGCAGTCTATGTTACCAGTATCATGGGAAGACAACTGGGCCGTCTGCCTCCTTCCTGGTTTCCTATGAATTGCTCCAGCCTGTAAAGAAAACATTGTGGGACTTTGTTCAGAACAGCAAGAAACTAAATATTTATCTTCCCTCTTATAATTTATGCAGCATGGGATTGATACAGAAAGAACCAAGATTGAAAGGTCAAGTGAGCTTCCAAATAGTGTTTTACAATGATATATCATTGCACTTTTACTCTGGCCTGCTATCTAGAAAATAAAGCAACAGTGTACCTGAAGAAATAATCTTCACAGTGCCACAGCCTGATTTTATTAATAAGCATGATGCTTAATTTGTGTTTCCTTCAGGACCTAGGGGGTTTCTTTATATTCCTATAGCTTTTCCAGTTCAAGGAACCTGAACCGGTGGTAGCACTGTGTCCAGGCTGGTGTTTTAATATTTCAGTAGACTGGGTTTAGCATGAAGATATCTGCAGATGAGGCTTTTTCTGGTGTTGGACCAAGTCAGGACAGCCCAAACTCACATTACGTGTCTCAAGCAGACCAGGGAGTAAATTATCTTGTTGGGAATAACTGGGTTTTGTTTCAACACTGAGCTAGTAAAGCAGTATAAATACATTGTTCTTTCTCATGAGAAACCTTTCAGATGGACAGCTTCCCCTAGCTGTCCATCTCCAACTCCAAGCTGCTGAAGCCACAGTCTTTATGCTTAGGACTAAGGGACCTTTCTAGTTTCAAGGAGTGTAATAATATTTGAACTATTCCCTTTTACATTTGCACAGCCATTATTATGGCCTTCAGGAAAGGCCAATGCAAGCAGGTCTGCTCTACAACAGAAGAGGGATGTATGTCTGTTAAATGCAGCTTTTGCTAGTTTATACATCTGCTCAGTAGAGCTGGTCACTTAACCGCACCCTTCTGAAGCTGGAAAAGATTTGTTCATTAGCCTGCATGATGTGCCAGAACAGCACATCAGTTTCTACTCAGAAGATACTTTAAGTGCTCTGCTAAAGTTGAATGACCCAGGCTACTAGCGGATATGGTAGGTTCTCCACCTCGTGAAGTCTTCAAATCAAGAGTGGATGCCTTTCCAAAAGATATCGTTTAGCTCAGTATGATTTATTAGGCTCACTACAGTGGGAAATGGGTAAAATACTAAGACTGGAATTACAGAGCAGCTAAGCACAGGTGACCTGATGACCCCTTCTGGCTTTAAAAATCTAAGAGCTTAGCCAAAGATCCAAGAAGTGAATACAGCTTTTTTATAGGCATGATGTAAACAAGTTTATGTGAATGTGTGTGAACCAGGATCAGCAAGGTGCTGCTAGGTCAGATTTGTAGCACTTTAGAGCTGTTCTTCACAAATACAGCAACCATAAAAGAATAATTAAAAGCAAAATCATAGGTAGGAGCTAAATAAAGCAGTGGCATTGTTTTCCTTTAAATGTCATCTCCTTTGGTAGAAAAAGAAGAGTGGAAAATTGTAGGTGTCTGGCCAAAAAAAGGGAGGGGACACATGGATCAAAATCTTCTGCTCTGCAGATAAGAGGGGAATGAAAGACTTCCTGACACAGGGAACAGAGGCCCCAGGGGGGCATGGGGGCTGCGGCCAGCTGGGAAATGCCCAGCACTGTATGTAGAAACCCTCACAAACAAACAGCTCCCGTGTGGCACAGCGGCCAGCCCGCGTGGCAGCCGGGGGTGCCGGAGGGGGGCTGACCCCTCTGCAGCCCGTCTGGCCTGGCGGATTTAACGAGTCCAGCAGTCACATCAAAAACACCCTCAGCCCTTAGATGAATGAGCTGTTTGTTTTTCTTCCCGATGGCTTGATAAGAGGTCACAGGATGTGTTCAATTTCTTTTATTTTTTTCTCTCTTTCTTTTTACTTTTTTTTTTTTTTTTTTTTTTTTTTTTTTTTTTAATGAAACAATAGGTTAAGAGAGAAAAGCCCCAGCCCAGTCCCAATAGGTCTCTCGTCCCCCGTGCTGCTTCATTTCCTGCCTTTTTGAAGCAGACATCCCCCTTTTGTTTTCCTCCAGCCCGGCCAGCGCGTGTCGGTGCGGCGGCCACCGAACAAATAGGTTTTGGCCACCGCCACCTCCTCGCCCCCGCCTGCCCGCCCGCCGTCGCTCGCGGCCGGCGGCTTCCTGAGGCCGGGCGGCTGCTGCCGGCCCCAGCCATAGGCCTCGCAGGAAGAGATGGAGGGCCCAGAGCCAGCACTGGCGGAAGCGACGGGAAATCCCTGCAGCTGCCAGATTGCACTGCCGCAGCCGGCGGGACACAGCCTAGGCAATTGGGCGCAAGGCGAGAGAGCTTTCCTGTCGGCCTGGCCGCCGCTGGAAGTTTGTGGCACGCCGGCTCCCACACGCACGCCCGGGGAAGTGCTGGGAGGTGAAGATAAGGCCTCCCGCTGCCACCGCCGTGGTGAAAGTGGGAAACAAAGCCAAGGAGGCCCGGAGGTCTCCTGAACTGGAAGGGGACGCGCACTGTCTCCAGGCCTGGTTTGCGGGAAGGACAAGAGCCGGGCAATATGTCAGAGGGGAGAGAATGAGTGTGGTGGGGAACCCCAGGCTGCTGGGGTTATACAAGGGGAAGAATATTCAGGGCTGGGCTCAGGCCTTGAGATTTTCAGCACCCTTCCCAGTCCATTAGCCTGTCCTAAAATCAGTGTGCAAAGAGGCTGTTTCAGCCACTCATACAAAAAAATCTGAGGCACATATGAAATCCACAGGTTTCTGGCTGTTAGGGCCTTCCTCCAGCCAAGCACCAGGCCTCCTTAAAGGGAAACCAAGCACTCACTCAAGACCAGGCCTCTTCAAGGGGTTATGCCTCTAATGGCCACAAACAAGCTTGAGATTCAAAAAGCAACTGCTGACTTCTTCCCTACCACACATTCTGTGCCCAGCAGGAGTTGAACAGCAATGGGAAAAACAGGTTTCCCTCCAAGCTGTACCACAGGTGTTTGCAGCCATGCTGCAACTCCAGCTTGCAGGAGAATGTGACGTGTAAATCTGCTAGGTAAAGGCCTAACTTTTGGTTTTGGCCTAAAATGATGAACATTTTAAAAAGTTCTAAGCTGTTTAAACTGATTGTTAAGGTGCTCATCCTTGAATCTGGTGACCTCTCATTATAACCCCCTTCATAAAGACAACCTTCTCCTTTGTGCAGAGACTGCAGTGCCCATCCATGAGGCAATGCAGGAGTTAAAAATATATTCATATAGGCAAATCTTAACACTAAAATAAAATTGTCTTGCTGAGGTCGTTGTCTCTGTAGACTGAAGAGAGGGAGGAAGTGCAGGAATGTGTCGCTGATTAAGATACCCCATGCTGGGCAGGTATCAGTTTAAACACTTTAGACTGTTACCTGCTCAGCAGGGGAGACCTGAATCCACATTTGATGATTAGACCATATTTATGTCGCAGCTCAGTAAGTCTCTATCCATTGGCCTGATGAGAATAGGGTGTAAAACACACCAGTATCTTCATATTAACCTGAGGGGTGAAAAAAGGTTTCACAGGTACATTAGATTTCTAAATACATGGGTGTCCAGGGCCCATTTGCCCCAGGCTGTGTTATGGGTATATGACAACCCACCCACTCTGCCCCCTTTCACATTTTGGACGAGTTATGCAGCAAGCTGAGCCACATCAAATTAATATGTGTTCAATGGCACAGGCAGCCAAACTGATAACTTTGTGCCTGAAGAAAATAGTTTTTTTTCTAGTATGTGGAAAAACTCTGCTTATATATACATACACAAATATATACACATATATCTATAAACTCTGTATACACACATATAGTCTTATGTATATTATGTTTTGCAGCTTTCTGTACACGAAAAGCTGTAGCTATGTTATATCATACAGCATTTGAAGGTCTCGAATTCTGATTAGCATTCTTGATGGGCTTTTTCAGCACGGTTTACTCAGGAAACAAGTCTTATGCAATCACAGTCTGTGTATGTGTGTACGCGTCTGTCACCATTAGACATCAGATAATTTACACAGGAGAGAGGCAAAATGAATGTCCCTAGACCAGAAAAAAAGCTTTCTGGAGAAATAGTTTCTGTCAGAATTTTCGCATTATTAGACAGCAGTGAGTCCAACCACAAAACACCTATCCATTAAATTTTTTTATTAGGCTTTGTTAAGTCCTATACTTGTGGAACAACTTAATTAATATTGAAAGAATTATTGCAGATAATAAGTTATAAAGGATGTCACCAAATAATTAAAATGTTACTCATAATTTATTTTAGTCTGCTGCATTTTTCACTGCAAGAAATATATGTATATATATATTTATATTTAAGTGTTTTATTTTTCACTTTACAAAATTCTCCCATTGGCTATATGTATATAGGTTTGCAGCTCTGGGCAGAGCTCAGCTTTCAGGAGATTGCGCTCCCACATGACCAAAACCATCTCACATAACACACAAGCTAATGCTACTTTTTGGAAGTTAAAGCTTACCTTCAAATGTTCGTGAGTGATAAGTAAGAAAGGACTTGAGCTCATATGCTCTGCAAAATGAGAAATCAGGAACCAGGTCTGATTAGTACAACTTCTTCTTATGGTCTTGGGTGTTCCTCCACCTTTAGCCAATGGAGATAAAATTATGAACATAGTATTTAATGTAGGGTTACATAGGGTATAAAGTAGGACAGTACCTTAATTGTTTTTTGTCATTTTGTTTTGTTTTGTTTTGTTTTTTAATACTGTCTTGGCATTGAGCTTCATACACACAACAAAGAGTTGGGTTGTGGTGATGCTTACACAATAAAATCTAACTCAAACAGCTGTGATTGCACCTGGAGAAGTCCCACTTCCTGCCAAAAATCCATCTCTTTGACTGGGAGAGCCACTCTAGTGCCCAGGTAGGCACTGTGTACACTGTGTGTGATATTAGACTGCCTCATTTCTAAGGGTACAGTGGGAGCACAGACCATTTACTGCAGTTCTTTTTCGGGGAGAATAATCCAGTGATATGGAGGATCCAGGAAGGAAAAGGGAACTATGGCTTGAATTGCTGATATTTCTAAAGGAAAAACATCAGTTGCCATAACAGTAAAAATGAAAAATTCAAAGAATTCAAAAAAAAAAAAAATCTGAGAATTTTAATTGTATTAAAATACAGGATTTATTCTTCTTGAAGAAAATGCTCCCCCACATCAACATGTGGATTTTAGTTGCTGAGATTCAGATTTTATTTATTTATTATTATTTTTTTAATGGATTAATTACCATTTCTTGAAGCATCCCTCACTGTTCACAGTCTGCAAACTGACCGCTGCTGTAGAGCCTGTTTCTGAAAAAGAGTACTTGTGCCTTCTGGTCCTTCCTAGAAAATTACAAAAGGTATTAAATACCTCTAGCCCATCTTTCCATCTGTGACTGAATGGAAACGAACAGGCCTGGAGAGATGGAGAATCCCCAGCTGGGAAAAGATGAGAGCACTTGCTTCTGTAATATAAATATGTTGGCAAACAGAGATGCTTTGGGAAGGACAGACCCACAGTCAGTGCTTTGTGTCTCTTTCTTTTCCAGTTCTCCGGAGAGGGAGAGCTGTTTTGTTTTTGATTTTTGTTTTGTTTTTAACCTCCTTATGGCATATTTCCTTTTGTAATATAGCCACCTTGGCACCTTCTTTATACTTTTAAGGCCACTGTCAAATAAAATAACCCTTACTGAAAGCTTATTTCAGCATATATGTATATGTGTGTGTATATATATATGGTGGCTCCATCTACAAAATTTCACATTTACAAGAAAAAAAATCCAATACTGTCTTGAACCCTCAAGATATAAAGCCAGATTTTTATTTTTTTTCCCTTTGTGGTAGCCTACCAAAATGAAAGAATAGAATCACTATTAATAAAATAAAGTCCCCAGAAACTCCTCCTACCAGGCTGGTATTGATCTCTGTTTACCTCGGGGGCTGCAGACTGGCAGGAGAACCTGCCATCTGACCATGGCATGTGCCAAGTCTCGCACACTTCTTGTAACTGAGTCCTTGTGCTGTAATTTACTTTCAATGGAACAGGGATGCATCCAGAAGGATCAGTGAGGTGTAACCCTCAAAGTGTAAAAAAAAACGTTTTGTTCTGAACTAATTATGTTGATTCTTGTGTATGTGCTAGGTTGGAGCTTTCCAAGGAGAAGCAGCCAAGAAGCCTCTACTACCATCTTTGGTCACCATTCAAGCTGTAGGGGATGTCAGTGTTTCTGCCCTCAGGGATATCTAAAACTGGGAACTGGGAACTTCAGGAATTCACAAAACCAAAAACAAACAAACAAACAAACAAACAAACAAACAAAAACAGTAAAGTGGTGTGTGGGGAGAGAAGAAATAGCAGAGGCACTTTACAGCCTTCCTAAGGTCTGGATCCTCCTCAGCATGGTACAGGGTTGGAGAGGGGAAAGGGGCAATATTTCTGCAGAAGCTCTTGATTTACTGAAATAGGTTGAAGAGGTTGAGCCACTTAAAATTGGGTTAGCTTTAGCAACTCTTCTTTTGCTGTGCTTGCTCAGGAAATGTCGGCGGTGGACACCCTTAACCTGTACTACATTTTGAAGAGGCCAGATTCTGCTCTCTGCAGTATTGCTGTAAAGCCCAACTGCATTAATTGCACTGGATTCCCTTGATTCCAATCCTCAGCAATACATGTATTTTCTTCTCTAAAACAGGTAAAAACAGACAAACAAACAAATAAACAACAACAACAACAACAAAACAGTTGAATTAATGATTAATGACTTTGGCTTCTCAGGTATTTTTTTCCCCAGTCAAGTAGAAGGCTGGTTCCTCCCTTTTCATCCAGCTCAGCATACAAAAGTACCTAAGATATCTGGAGAGAATCAGCATCCTCGTGGAAAAGCCCTGATCTATAGCTTTACTTGGCTATAGGACAAGCCATAAAGGAAGAAATTTTATTAGGAAAATGACAATTTACCATCAGAAATGTTTGAACCATACATTTAAATTCTTGAATTTGGGGCAAAACATTATTTGCACATCAGACTCAGCTCTCCTTATCTCCATAGCCTGAAGTATTTCTAGTGTTGCCAGATGTACAGTGCATATCTCATTGCAGTACACAGTGCTCTGAAGTGTGCCAAGTAATAAGCTATAAAGAGAGAAGCAGGACTCAAGCAACACAAGGATGCAAAGCAATATTTTCCCTTGACACCCAAGGTCATGGCATAAAGAAACGTGGAACAAGGGAGCGTCAATTTTCATTGAAGATGCAGGGTACAGTGCTGCTGTACCAAGCTAACAGAAATAAATTAACATGATGGCAAACTTAGAATGTCCTTTTAAAATGTGTTTGTAAGTATGTGAGCATGCATGTGGGGGGATGATGCTGCATTGCTCTGTATATTTTCATGGCTATCAGAAACAGGCATCACAGACTCGGAAATAAATATTTTTTAAAGATAATCTACTGTGTATATACTATAAATACTGAGACACGTTTTTTGCAAGGACCTCTGGGTTAAAGAACTGAGAGGAATAAGTATAGTTTGCTGCCCAGTGAATTACTCATCAATACAGTCTTAGCTCATTACAATTCCTAACCAAAACATATACCCAAGATGACTTTTCAGGATCAGTTATGCTTACATTTTTGCCGCTATAAAGCTGGGATAACTATTTTTGCATTCTTCCATTCTCTTGCCTCCATGGTGAAAACATGTATAGGAAAATAAAAAATAAAAGTTTTTCTTTCTTATTTTCTTAAAAAAAAAAAAAAAAAAAAAAAAGTGTTATACAGTGTATATGAGCAACAGTCACAGAAAAAGAGCTTGGTTTCTTATTACTCTGTACCCAATTTAGAGTCCTGGGAAGTCGATGGGAAATCCTCCATTGACTTTGACGGGGGTTGGATCAGTCCCTTGAATGTTATCAAACCAGCAAGAAGGATTCGTAGCATTCACCATATGGCTCCAACTTACTTTAATTCTTTACCTAACATTTCTGAAATGCAGACTGTAAGGGAGCATTCTTTTATAGTTAGGAAAGTACACGGTGCTTAATTTTAATGGAAAACTCTTTTTTAAACACAGACGGATCCTGCTGTGTTTGACAAATATGTTCCAGAAAGAAGCTCAATCTAGATGTTATGTGTAACTTTATCTTATTCCCTTTTGAGCACTACTGTTCTTGCAAAGTGATCTCTCAACTGCCCAAAGTCATTACACTTTTTCCCTTTCACATTGTACCTCTGTAAATGTCAGGCATAACTACATTTTTATTTGCAGAGATACCACTGCTATGAATGAGTAAAAATTTCCTGCTCCCCCGCCTCCTTCTCTTTACCCTGTGCGCTTTCTGCTAATATGATTTGTTGAACAAATTGTTCCATTAATCTGGGGCTGTTTGACAGAGTGAGAAAATAAGTGCCAAAGTGAGAAGATTCACAAGAATCGGAAATCTCAGTCCCTCTTTCTCAAGGTAAATAGTTATTATATCAGGGTGTCAGACTGGTGAAATGGATGTACTTTCATTCTCAGTTTGTAAATGTCACTTTTCCTCAGCCCATCAGGGTGACAAATGAGGTGTGGGTTACAGTAAGAGTTCATTCCTTGACAAAGTTCTTGCTGGCTTATTTCAACAGGAAGGTAACCTCCCCTTTCTGCCCCCCACCCAAAGGCAGGGGGAGGGGGAAGAATCTTCAGTCAGGAGAGAAACAAGAAACAAGGCAACCTAGGCTTGAACAATGCCCAACTGGTAAATACCAATTTCCATTTGCTGTTAAAACCTGATAGAAGCTTCTTCAAAAAACAAGTCATGATGCACTTTGTTTGCTTTTCTCTTCCTTTCTGGCTTGTTGTTTTTATCTAAGACCCGTATGACATACTTTTACTGGTGCTTATGTCAATATTTATTGAACAAGTGGTCAAGAGAGGCCACTTCTTAAGTCCTGTGCTATCTGGTTGTTAATTACCACACTGCAATGTGTTAATGAAGAAGAACACCCTCTTCTTTTGACGGATAATTGATAAGAGATCAGACGGACTGATGCCTGACAAGGAACATGAAATGGCTTCTTTGATTGCCACACAGATCACTGCACTTAAGGAGTAATGGGACTAGCAAGGAGCTAGTTGCTCCCAGAGAAGATGCTGTCACCTTACTGTAGTAAGGTGAGAGAAAAGGATTTGAAAGCCATTTGAGCAGAAGGCCTTCTTATATTTCCAAGTCTATGAGAACTGTATGGTCTCTCAATAAAATAGCATTTACAGGAGTTCAAGAATTGTCTTCAGCAAAGCTCAACCACTGTCCTCCAGATATAGACTTGTGCTGGTTTTGTTAATGGTCTAGCAACTGCAAAAGGAAGCTGCAGCTCCTTGAATTTGCTATTGTAGTAATTCAAGAAGATATTTGTTTGATGGATTTCACCCTTCTCTTTCTGCTAGTAGAAGCTCTTAGAGATAAGAACAATCTAATGACTAAATTCAGGTTCTCATCTTCAGAATGGTTTGTGAAGCAGGTGTGTATGGTGCTCATAAAAAAAAAAAAAAAAAAAAAAAAAAAAAAAAAAAAAAAAAAAAAAGTTATAATGCAAGCTGATAAAAAAGCCCAAACGTGATTCTGCTAGAAATTCTGGAGAAAAAGAAAGTAGAATATGTGGAATTATTTATATTTATTTATGTTATGTGGGGAGTTTTATTTCTTTATGCTTTTTTTTTTTTTTTTACTTGGTTTTTACTTTCAGAATGAATCAAAATTTTGTACAAAGAGAAAAATTAGGAAAAAAAATCTGAATAGAATTGAACACACAAGCCAAGCACCCAAATTACTAGCTCTGTAAAGGTTCTGATAAGCTTTCTAGATCTGCAAGGCTCTTAATTTTGAATGATTAATGGCTAGGATGGGATCTCCCAAGTAATCAGACCACAAGTTCTGAAAGTTTGGAGTTTTCAGATCCTCATGCAGGCCCTAGGAGCTATCAGGCAAGGGGGATGAACTAAAAAAAAAAAAAAAAAAAAAGAGAGAGAGAGAGAGAGAATGAATACTTGGGGGAGTCCACCTGTATTTTGTTAGAAGCTCATCAAAAGCAATATGTTTTCATGTAACATTTTCATTTTGGTGAGTCAGCAAAAAATTTTCTGATAAAAATGCATTTCATTACAAAATATCAGCCCCATCAATGTATAGTTTGGCACGTCATAAGAAAAGAGAAAGGTTGAGGGTGAATGGTAACAGGGACCTCCAGATCTGGATCTACTGCTTGAATCCAAAAGCCTCATAAATGGCTATCATAGACTCCTGTGTGTGTTCAAACACTCAGAGGGAGGTATTAATTAAATGCATGTTATATGTTTCTTTTCTTGACTGATAAAATGTCAGACTTTGAATTAGCTTGACAATGACAATGCTTATGATTCAGAAATGGGAATTTGCTTTTCATTATTAAGAAAACCACTGTTCTCCAACACTCATTTAAAAGTAGCTGTTTCTACAAACATGTCTGCCACTAAATTCCCATACTAGAATATTTGTGAGAAATTAACATTAAAAAGGAGACTACACATACTCGAAGCAAATCTGTCTAGTTTTCTGTGTGTGTGTGCATTGCCAGTGTATTTATCTCTGTGGAATCCCTGCAGCAGATAATACTCAATTTTGTATGACATCATAGTTATTTCAAACAGATTGCTGTCCCATAAGTATGGGATTTTGCTTTACCTCACAGATCAGGGACTAAAAGGCCCTACTGGAAAAGAAATGTCAAAAGTAATAGTGTAGTGAAGAGGAAAAACAAATGGCTACATATTGTGACTTTCTTAAAAAATAATATATAGAGAGAGAAAAAAAAAATCTCTTTTTCTCATCAAGTTTGCTCACGCACGTAAATTGTTCTTTGAAGACCTATTTTCTCCAGTACTGGCTAAAATAAGCAGAACAGTTACAGTCAACAATATTCTGCCCACTTTGCCAGAGCCTTCATAATTTATGTCTAACCTGGATAGGAAAAGCCCTTATAAATTTCAACAAATGTCTCATTAATTAACACCCCATCTCCCTAAGCCACAGAGCAGCTGGTGAAAAGAATTATGTAGGTTGATTCTGTAGATATAAACTAGGTCAACAAGAGGGATCCATACTCACTATTGCAGGCTGATATTTCTCTGGAGGGTATTAATAGTTTCTGGGGTCTTTCAGCTTAGACTCAAAACTATTCAAAGTCAACAGTATAAAGCTGCTCAGCCTATGCATTTAAATTAAAGAAAAAAAATGTACATATTTTTTCTATGCCGTGCAATGTAGTGGGTCAAATCCTGAAATCCTTTCTTAGGCCTCTGTCCAAGACAATTGGAGTTTTTCTATTGATTTAAGTGAACCTTGTGTTGTGACCTTTTTCTAGTTAGCACTCGATCATGCAAACTCATTTTTTTACTGATTACACTATATATTCATGGAGGGTCTGAAGTCCTTAGTCAGGCAAACTCTTTCTTCCTGCCTGCATGATAAATTATCTACAAAGCATTATTCTCTGCTCATTGCTAAACACTACTCAGCCTATTCAACATGCTAATTTTGGGGTAATTTATTTTTCTATAACTGTGCACAACTGTAACAAAATAAAATTTAAAATATAAGGCAGGACTATGAGGAATTAATATCATGAGTCTATTGAATGCAAATACTTAATGCAAGATGGAAAGCATTTCCCTAACCGTAGGTGTCTTGCATATGAAAACCTTCTCTGAAGACATCTGAGAAGGCAGGCAGGCAATTTCCACCTATTCTTGCAGTTTTAGTATATCCTATGCCACGGTTGGATGCAGGAAAAGGGGAGAATGCCTAAGAAGTGGCGAGCAGTGAAAGGTTAGCCATACAAAATTTAAACAGACTTCTCCATGCTGGCAGACTCATTTCAAGAAGGTGCTGAATTAGGAGTGCACAATGAAAATAAATGAAAGCACAAGGGTAAGCATTTATCAGAAAAGAGGAAGAGCAAGTAGGGAATACAGTAGGATGTGAAAACAGAAAAACAGTCAGGAGTAAAGTCATAAAGCTCCTCAGAGGAGATAATCCTGACTCTAGTGAAGTCAATGGGAGTTTTGCCATTGACTTCAACAGGGTCAGGATTTCACCCAGGGAGTGTTAATGTGATGTGGAAAGAGACAGGACGACAGTGGAGATACTCAGACAGAGAGCAACATGGTCATAGCATATAACATTAGCATATTAATAGGTATAGCTGTTTTATTTTACAGCTCTGTATGAAGCATAGAGACTATAGGAACTTCAAGAATACTAATATGTCCCTCATTATTAACTAATGCACTGGTTGGAATCCTCAAAATAGAGATTTTTTTTTTCCTCCTGTATTTTCCTCTTCAATATCTCATGGGGGAGGCTGAGTCAGATTAATTTCCATATTAAAAAAAAAAAAAAAGTCAGAACAAATAGCATCATGTCCAGTAAGCCTAATGTATTGATTGAATCCAAGCTGGCCACAAAATTTAATTGCAGCTCCCTAATTATTTGAGGTTAGGAAAAGTTGCATTATATTTTCTGAGTTAAGCTAAACAGATCAGGACTTTTTATCTTGAAAAAGAACAACCTAGGAGGGGGAGGAGGAGGTCAGATACAGGTCTTTAACATTTTGGCTCTCCTGGAAATGGCAAACAGATAATGAGTGCTCACTGTCTCTAGTAATCTACGACTTAAAAGTCATCAAATGAAGCTAGCAAGGGGTATGTTCAAAATGAACAAGACTTCTGTTTTTGCAGCACAAAGAAAACTTGTAAAACTGTTTGCCACAGGACATAGGGGTGGTTGCATAGTTTCAAAAACAGTTGATGGAAGAAAAATGCACAGAGAGCTATTAAATGCATAGAGCTCTCCTCTTGTTCAGGAAGTTTCTAAGCCACAGGTCACTGAAAAACGAGAGTGTTTTAGAAAAAAATATAACCTTATATTATTCCTCAGATATCTGCTATTAGCTGAATTCACAGACAGCACACTGAGCACTATGGACCTTGGATCCAACATGGTTCAGCAATTCCCAGTTCCAAGACAATGAATGCTTCCTTTCTATATAAGGCCTACATTTCATCTTCCCAATTTTAGCAACATTTCTGTGAGGAAAATCCTGCAATATATTCCTTTATCAAGGATTCTGGAGGTTTGAGATGAGGGAGTGAAAGTATGTTTCACTTATAGGTAAAAGTTGTATTTGTCTGAATAATTTCATTGGACAGCTCTGCAAAGTTTAGTTGTGCCACTGTTCACTAAAAGGAGATGACTGTGCCAAGAAATCGACAGGTTTGTTGGCTGAGGTTTTGCCTTCTACTGGAAATTCACTTAGGAACTAATCCAAAGCCAACTAAGTCAATGAAAAACTCCCATTAAGTTTAATGGGTTTGGGATCAGGCCCTTAAATCATCTGTAGGCAGCTGAATTTGCCAGTTCTTTAAAGATGCATAAATTTACCTTCTATTCCCCAAAGTACAACTGCATCCCTCCAACACCTGTCTGACAGAACTATTGAATATAATAAGAAAACCTTACAGAATCACAAGTAAGCTGTGAACACCAGACTGCCACCAATCTCTTCCCATGCTGAGATAGTTAGTACCTGGGACTACTAAAAAACCATAATCAGGGACGGTGCTGAGATGTGAAATGCAAGTATTCCATCTGTCTAAACCGAGCAGCTCGCAAAACATTAGCCAACTGCTAAGTTGCTGCTTTTCTACAAACTGAGTCATCGTCATCACACATTCCGCTGGGTTTTAAATGATTGACAGGAAAAAAAGCTAAGAGAAGCAGCTATTTCTTTACATTTAGCTGGTTTGTCAGAGCATTTGAAAACTTCTGGATTAAGGTGAAAATGCTTAAGGATTAAGTGGGGAGTGAAGGAAAAGGGAATGAAAACATTTTAGTGCTGTGAATTTAGAAGTCAAGCAGACATGCTCAGGAGAGCTAGCGAGACCTTTACCAATATGCTGTATCTAATATCAACAATATAATTTAGAGTTTTCCACTTTATGGAGGAGAAAAAGCAATGTTTGAAGGATTCTCTCACCAGTGCTGTATCTCATCAGGACCTTAATACACTCAGCATGTGTTTTGCAAAGAAGATTTTGCAAAAAGCAGTCACCTCTTGCACACAGGCAATAGGTATTAAAAGATATTCATCTTTACAAAGAAGGTCCTGAAATGATGGAAATAAATATAATCTCAAAAACTTTTGTGAGAGTTACCAGAGCTCAATTACACCATATAGGTGTGAAGCATAACAGGAGATGTCTAGGAATGCTCTATCCAAAGGGAAGTACTGGTAATGATAATATTCACATTTAAAAGATTGCTGTGAATTGCTGTGGTGTTGTTCATTACATGAATAACAGACAAAAAGGAGATATCTCTCTGTACTCCTAATTTCTCTGTCCTTTGCAAGGCAAAAGGTGACTTGGTGGGGTCAGAAAATAATGATTTCACTCCTTGGCCTGTTGGACAAGTAATTGTAATGTTTTAATGTTGGACCTGTCTTGTAATGTTTTAAGTACTGTGTTTTCCGTGTGTTTTTTGTTGTTATTGTTGCTTTTTCCAATCTGAAATTTTTGTGTAGGAAAAAAAATAAATAAATCAGAAATTACCTATTTTGCAGAGATAACTAGAAAGTCCTGTCAGGTAGCAGAGGATTAAAATGTCTTCAACAAACTCTGGGAACTAGGTTTGAAAGATTATTGGAAAAATGTAGGAAGTTTTTTGAATACTTGAAGTAAGTTTAAAGACCCTATGGAGGGGAAAGGCAAGTAGGAGGAACAGGGAAATTTCATACTATCACTTGTAGGAAGATGTTTCTTTTGCAGAGATGCCTAGATCTGGGAGAAAAAAAAAAAAAAAAAAAAAAAAAGAGAGAGAGAGAGAGAGAAATAGTGAGTCATCAGTTCTCAGCTCGGTTGTTTTCTTTGGTGTTTGCTATGTTTGCTATTCCAAGTAAGTAGTTGCTGCCCATTCTGGGACTAGAGACATGTTTATAGCCATAGTAGCATCATCATCATAACTGAATAATTTATACTTAAAAAAAATAAATGAAAACTTTATAAAATAGTATACTGCCATTGCTGCACATTGCTGCATATGTTTTCATAAAAGCACAGCAACTCACTTCCTTAAAATCATTCCCTCATTCCCTAGAAAATATCTGTAGAAGAAACCTTCAAAGAAAATGCCAGAGCAACAGACCACAGATTCTGACCTTCAATACAAAATTACTGAGAAATAAATAAATAAATTTCATTAAATTAAAACACATTAAAAATATCTTGAAGTTTAGGGGAAAAACAAACAAACAAATAAACAACAACAACAACAACAACAAACTAAACACTGTAAATAGACAGAGATAATTATCACGTGAAAAAAAGTTATTTTCAGGTGTATCAGTAAAGATCGATTCCAAATATAGGAGCTATGGTTCGAGCATCTCTCTCTCTCATAGCCCTGATTATTTCTGAACTTTATTCTTAGAGTAGTATCTGAAAACACTGGGCAGATAAGGTTTTGGCCAGTGTGGCTGCTGACATTTTACTGCAGTGCAATCCCCACAATTTTAAGAAGCTGCACCGATTTCTCCTTCCTGCTCCTTATGACCTTGCATGGCTTGTGTCCCAGCTGTTCTACAGGTCTGAGCAAAGTTCACGTGCCTCATGAAGTGGAGGAGAGCAATATCATTATGTAATTTACTCTGGTCTGTGAATATGCACTGCTTTAAGGGAGATGAAACCTATCCTGGGAATATCTTGGTGATGGTATCTTCACCTTGTTGTCTATTTTTCACCAGACCTAGCAAGGCCAAATGCCCTGGCCCATGATTTTAATCATTCACATAGTTAAATAAAGCTGATTCATTAATAAGACAATCTGTACCCTTCCAAGCAATGCAAAGTACATGTAAGTTATCATTCTTAAATCTCATTTTAAAATAGGTTTACTTTGTTACGTATGGCATGATTTTTATCAATATTTCTATTCAGCCTGCATTTTGGACCTTAGAAAATCTGCCTAAGTATGATACTTGCTGATTTAACTACCTGGCTGCACTCATCTATTAGCTTCTTAGCCATTTCCACTTATTAGCAGTTAGGATTTTTTTTTCATTTTTTAACCTGCACATTGCAAATGCACTTAATTTTACATGAAAAACTGCATGCGTAATTAGGCATAGCTGCAATGAAACATTCACATTCAAAAATCTCCTGCCCAAACCCACACAGTAAGTCAGCTGCATATTTGATACCAAGGTTTTCTAACAGAAATGATACATGACAGTCCATTCTCCGTTAGTTTTGAATCTCCTCTGTTAAATGCCCTGCTACAGTTAGAAAGTGCACAGTAGGAAATTAAAACATGTTGATAGATTGGAAAGTTATTAAGCTTCCTTACAGTGTTAAACAAGAATTTACAAGAATTCACTCTCCAGATTTATCAGGGATATATTTACAGTACTTGAGTAAGTGTGAATATTACTCACTGGAGATATTTAGTCACATACTGTATCTCTCTGAAGGGAGACCATATTGCATTAAATGTCTCCACCATGTTCTGTAATTTGAAAGATAAATCCTTGAGTGCTGATTAGTCATATATTGATACAGAACATCTATTATTTTGGGTCTATAAGAAGATTTTCATCTCTGTAATATTAATTTCTTGGCTATCATCATGGTTTTTCTTAGCAACCATCTTTCATTGTAATAACTCAGGCCATCCAATATTGTTAATTTTCCTCATGTACAGTGCCAGAAATGACACTGCAGGTGGGGGAGGTAAATCTTACTTAAATTAAATGGTTTGGTGTGGGCTTTAAAGAAGAGCAGACTGCTAAGGTTTTGTGTGAAGTTTTTCCAGTGACACATTTTGTGGTAAGAAAGGGAAAGAAAGACTCGTGGGGGCTCCATTTCCACACGTGAAAAACAGAAGTTGTGATGTATCTTCCCAGTGACATGGTGAGATGTTGTCTTTATTCCCAAATTATTATGTAATATATTAGTTAAAATAGGGCCCAGTAGCTAGCATTAAAAAAAAAAAAAAAGAAAAAAAGAAAAAAAAAAAGATATTTATCAGCTCAACTCTCAAGTATCTGACTCCTCTTGGATATCCATGAATAAAATGGTTAGATCCTCTGTCTTGGGCATCTGTTCTTATAGGTCTAGGTATGAAATGTGGGCAGCTATGGTGTCGAGAATGAAATCTCAATTTAACAAAAGAACAGGTAAAAGAATTTTGATCGTTTTCTAGGTAGTAAGAAATATCAGTTGTATCTGATTCACACAGGCTGTACTTGATGCTCAAAGCCAAAATAAAGTCCTGTAGCTGGAAGTTGAAGGTAAGAGCAATTTCTAAGCATTGATTTTTGACTAAGCATTAGTGTAGCAGTAGATTTTTCTGTCTTTAAATCACAGTTGGGAATGGTATTCTCAAAATACTGTGGTCGAGTAAGAATTAAAGTTCCATGGAAAGTTACTTTTTACAATGCAATAAGCTCACTTAGCGGGAAAGAAATTGACATGTTTGGGGGTTTTCTTTCTTTCTTTTTCTTTTTCTTTTTTTTCCCCCCCCTTTTCCATTATAAAGCAAACAACCACCCATAAAATAGCTCTGCCCACTAACAACAAAAGTCCACCCAGGGACCCTAATTGACTTCTCTCTGATTTAAAGGCTCTGTAAGTGTTTAGGGATGAAGATGATTTATTTTTTTATTTTTTTTCTGGAGAACAGACACAGCAAAAGCATCGACTGCCAAGTGCCCTGGTACTGCCCTCCTAACATCTCTCAACAGTGAGACAGGAGTCAGACCAAGGGAAGACAGTCAGTATCTCATTGCTCTGCCTTTTCAGTCCTCGTCTCTCTGAGGTGGTAGTGATCACTGTGAAGTAGGCAGCTAAATGTATTTTGCGATCAGCTATATTAGAGAAACAGCTCTAACACCAGCAATTAATTTATCCTGTTGGGCCATCAGGGGCTTCAAACAGTTCACGAGCACAGTGAAATAAATGGTAAGACTCCCATTTTCTTCTAGGAACTTTCTAGGGCAGAAATCAGATTTTAAGGGCACAAGAGATCGTACTGTCTGACTTTCTATATAATCCTGGAAAGAGGCCTGTCCCAGGTTGGCCAGCACGTGAATTGAGGCCACAGTTCTTTTCTTTAGCATGTCCTGCAGAAAGGCATTAATTTCTTTGAGCTGAATGCTAAGGAAAAAGAGAAGGGAAGGGAAGGGAAGGGAAGGGAAGGGAAGGGAAGGGAAGGGAAGGGAAGGGAAGGGAAGGGAAGGGAAGGGAAGGGAAGGGAAGGGAAGGGAAGGGAAGGGAAGGGAAGGGAAGGGAAGGGAAGGGAAGGGAAGGGAAGGGAAGGGAAGGGAAGGGAAGGGAAGGGAAGGGAAGGGAAGGGAAGGGAAGGGAAGGGAAGGGAAGGGAAGAATTGGCTACTTCTACTGCATTAAATTCAGCTGGATATGAACCTGCCATAATTTCACACACAAATCCTAGCCTTTTTCCCTTAAACTCACACAAATCCCTGCTCCATTTTAGTTCACAAAATGTTATCACAACTGAGTTGAGCTGGCTGCACACTTATGACCCTCAGAGCACCCAGACCAGTATGAGACAAACCAGCTGTGCCAAATCCTAAACTGAAGCCTTGCCATGGGGTTCATCTGTTTTAGATCAAAGGGTTATAGGGCAGCTCTCATCGGAAAGTGCTGGGAAAAGAGACCTTAAACCTTTTGATTCCCGCAGTCCCTCAACCTCCAGATAAATTAAAATATTTAATCAAAATCTAATGGCAGTGATCTTGTTTGTACAAATGCTTTATTATCCTGCGCATTTTAACCACAATCTGCCTGGTTCCTAATGCGACCTAAAGAACCAGTCGGCATTTATTACAAATGCAAGGCAGTAAGCTTCTGGCTCAGCAATTAATCACTGACATGGAGGAATTTCTTCTCTCCAGGTGGGGAACCCATCCAAAAACTAAGAAAAATAATCGGGCTAATTAATTCTTATCTGCAAAGAGCAATTAGATAAATGACCTAAAAACAGGCCTGTCACCCCTAGTGAGGTTCTCAGCTTCTAAATAGAATAATGTCTCTTTGCCAGGCCATCTCTGCAGTGAAATGGAGATCACAGAGAGGAAGGGGAAAAGACTGCATGTGGGGAGGGAATGGACTGATAGGGGAGTAGGTTAATTAGAGCTGAGACCAGCCATTGATATAAAAAAAAAATTAAACCAAAGCTCTGCACTTGGGTAAATTTGATATGATCCCATCACCTTCACAGCTATGCCTTTGTGTATCTGGAGGTACTAAAGAGAGTGAAGTCGTGTCTCCAAGCTACTTTTGAAGAGGAAAACCACTCACCAGGCTTGTCCACCATTGTGTTGCATTTCACCCTGGTGAGTGGCATCCCTGACACTGCAGCCTATTTATTAACTTTGAACCGCGCAGCTCCAGCGCAGAGAGATGGTGCTGAAGTGAGATGCAGACTACCGTGTTTCAATTAATTTGCTCTGCCGGTCTTTTTTCAGTTTTAGTCAGGGAATGTGCAATGCATAAGGCTTCATGAGTGAGCCAAATTAATCCAAGCAGCACAAGCAAGAAGGTGACAAAAGCATCTGCACATCAGACCTTTGGTCAACTGCGTATCACCAGCAAAAGTCCTGTTGTCCTTTCAGATGTCTCATAGTCCATTAAAAGTCAGAAAAGTGGTAGAAAGAGGGAAGAAAGGCCTTTGGGCCTTTTAATATTCAGAATAACACTGATTTTGCAGCCCCTCTGGGTTAGAAAGCTTCCTTTTGAGAGACACTGAGCAAGAACCTGGAACATCCTTTTTTGTGCATAAGAAGGCATCTTCTGAGAAGATGCTTCTCCCATGCTAGCACATCTTCCTTGCTCAGTGTGCAATCAGGTATCATTTCCCTGATCCTGCCGCTCTGCCTGCTTATATCATGACACCATGCCATTTCTGATGGCGGGAGACAAAGGGAGACACTGAAGTAATTGATTCAAGCTTATCTAAGTATTTACAGAAATAAGCCTAAATGACTAGACATAAAATACTACAGCAGTCAGATTAAGACAATCTACTCCAGTTATAGTTAATCAGGGCTTTAGCCTCCAAGGAGCTGATTTGAGACTAATAAAGTGTTTTCTGTCTCCCAACCCCCATGTCAATCACATTCCTCCTTCCTTGGAGCCATTAGCACAATACCAAATACAAATGTAAATAACAAGTCTTCAGGTAGTTCATAGATTTGCTCTGTTACTGTTTCCAAGATCCAAAGCCTCTTACAGTGAAAAAAATCACTACAAAGATCAGAGCTACAGATGTTTGTAAGAGACCTTTGTCTCTGAAAACTTGTGCAACCGAGGTTCCTATAATTTATATAAAGCAGATGCTTGCTTATATGCTTTACTTAAAGCTGTCATGGTTCCTATGTTGAAGCACTTAACAATAAATTATAAGGACTAATGGATTAGATCAAGATGCATGAAAACGCTGTATTTATTCTTAGGAATAATGTTTCACCTACAAAAAACTGTGAGAGTTTGAAGAAAAAAGATACATATTCCAGATAAGTACTTTGCTGCTTATATTGGCTGAAATGCGGCGGCACAACAAAAGCAACCATCTGTGTTTAAACACAAAGGCAGAGACAAGAAAGTCTGTGTCAGTTTGGATTTGTATTTCTCTGCAATGATGTTAACATGAGTTTTAAGGCAAAACAGAATCTACATGATGCCTAAGGATCCTTTTGTAAGATGGATTCTTGTGTTGAAGATGGACAGCTTAGACCCAGGCTTGAACTTTCACAGGATTGGGAATGTCTGGGGAGAAAACTTTCTTTCTGCTTGCTGCAGAACTAGGCTTCATTGCTGAGCTTTTGTCTACTTGGTAAACCTTACTAGAATTCAACATGTAAGGATGAATAGGTGTGAGGTAGGACTTTTTCCTTTTTCTTGGATATATCAAAATGGAGTACAAGGCTCCAGGCATGGGCTGTTGAGAATGGCAAACTGGAAGATTGCTCATTGCTCTTACAAATACCCTCTCTTCTCTTCTCTTCTCTTCTCTTCTCTTCTCTTCTCTTCTCTTCTCTTCTCTTCTCTTCTCTTCTCTTCTCTTCTCTTCTCTTCTCTTCTCTTCTCTTCTCTTCTCTTCTCTTCTCTTCTCTTCTCTTCTCTTCTCTTCTCTTCTCTTCTCTTCTCTTCTCTTCTCTTCTCTTCTCTTCTCTTCTCTTCTCTTCTCTTCTCTTCTCTCTCTCCTTTTTTTTTTTTTTTTTTTTTTGATAAGGTGCAGGAAAGTTCTCAAGAATTTTACATTGCAATAAGAATGCAGTCCAGAGAAGACTTTCAGAAGAAACTGAAAACAGCAGTGGAAAGTCAAAAATGAACTGTGAAATTTGTGGGCAAGTTAACATTTTCAGATAGTGTTGTTGTTGTTTTTCCAGCGGCACATTCTTTGAAGTTTCCAATGAATGGATTGAAAAACAACAATAAGAAGACAAAAGGAATTTCACTAGTAATGTGACTGAATTTAATAAACAAACAAATCAAAATGGGGAAGTCTTCCCAACTGTACTTTTTTTTTTTTTTTTTTTTCCTGCCAAAGTTCTTTCCTTCTGTTTCTGAGCCTACTCTAACATTCACAAGAAATGCCAAACCCATTCCTAACTTACCTAAAGTACATTGACTGAAAAATATTAGTAATATTCATGCCCATAGTGGATATTTAGAGGTACTAGGAATAGAAAACAATGGGGGCAGCTGGTATGTAAGGGTTAGCCTTCAATCGTCTGCAAGGGTGTAATTTCCTCTAAGTGCAGTATAATGGTTTGAAGTTAAGAGAAATAACTTTTTTTTTTTTTTTTTTTTTTTTTTTCCACTTACATTTAATTTATACAGAAGTAGGTACAGCCTCCTTCAGCACCAGAGCATTGGGGTGTTTTTAATGAATAACTTATAAGGAACAGTCACCTGCTAACAGATCAGCCTCCCTTTTGTGTTTCATTCCAGTTTCATTAGTAAAGAAAAAAGGCCCTTGATTGGATTAATGGAAATAAAACCACAGGGACTAAATTATAAAGTATCCAGTGGTTATTTCTAGTAGCTCTTACTTGCAACTGGGTCCATGTTTTTATCATCTCAGGCTCAAAGCTTTGGTATATAAACATGTCTGTCTTAGACTGGGACATGGAAAAGGTTTTGCTTTAGCAGAAACAGCATTTCATCTTTCTCTCTTCAATGGTTCGGCTGAATAGCCTCTGTTTTTATGGGTATCACCCCTACTGGATCACTGAGCTGCTGTGAGTGCCCTCATCAGAAACTTTTGGGTGGACTTGCTGACGTTGTTTGCTTTTTTCTCCCCACAACTTTCTTCTCTTCATATCCCTTCCCCATGATCACCGTCCAGTGAAGAGTTATTTTTGTTTATGTATTTATTTTTTTAATTGAAACTGCAATATCTGGAGGAGGCTACAGGCAGGACGCGGAGCCATATGCTCTGCCTAACTTATATAAACAGTGTCCTGGGTGACAGCCTTTCCTAGCCCATCTGCAGCTGCCAGGGATCCATTATTTTTTCTGGTCCCTGGAGAGAAAAAGTTCTTGAGCATCATTACTCCTAGGCAAATGTAACTGACTCTACCATGCACCCTAATTTGCTTGCCATAATTATAGGTCGCTCACCCCCCTTTGCTATTTATAAACCCTTTTTATTTATTTTAGTACTTATCAATAATGAATGGAAGCTAGTGAATCATGGGGCTGTAATATTTAAATATTATGAAAATGCTAATAACAAGGTATCATAGGCAGCAGCACCCAGGTCTTATCAGCTGGTCAGATGCTCTATTAAGCAGCCAGTGAGGAGTTCAAGCAAATTGGTTATGTTAATGTCCTGTAGTACTTGGGGAAGATGAGGAGTTAGCAATTAATTTTTTTCTTCTTCTTCCCAGGCTGCAAGCCGACAGGGCAAATTTATATTCCTCCTATTCTATGGGGCCCCAGCTCAGAAGGGGGGCAAGGTGGAAATGCAAGCATCTACCAAGAGCTTTCTGAGATCTAATTGAATGGTGCAACTGCAAAACTGGTGGAACGCCAAAGGGGCGAGCAAGGAATAAGTAAATAAATATATAAATAAGCAAGCAAGCCCCACAACAATAGGAATGCAGCATTCTTCCCCATTCATTCAGCTGACAGTGCTTTTGCAACTTAAACCTGTTTTATTAATTATGTTTGACATTTCCTTAATTAGTTTCATTTACATCCCATCAGCCCCTACCAGACGATTGCCCCATACATCATTTCACCAGAGGACTGAGATGCCTACAGAATTACAAAAACACGTCTCCCCTCCCTTCTCTTCTGCCCCACCCCCAGTCCTCAATAACTCATCATTGTATACTTCATGTATTTTGAGAATGAGTCTTTCCACCTGCGATGTTTCTTTAAAAATATACAGACATTTTGTCATCCTTTTAAAATGATTATGACGTTTCCAAAGGAACATGATGCTGGATTAATTTTTTTATTTTGGTTCCAGGCACAGTTTGCTTTATTTTTAGCTCCTATGTATCTTGACATTGACAAAATATGGACTTTAGTGAAGGATCCATTTATATGGACCCTGTCCTAGCTCCACTGAGCCCTGCTACCCTGCCCCAGTGCTTCCCTCAGATAGCTCTGCATACTCACAGTAGCTTCTTTTAATTTATAGGCACGTTCATGTTGTCCCCATAGTTGCTATGCAGTTTTCTATGTATTGATTAATTTCCACAGAAGCCATATGACAGATTTTTTGACAACTTTAGTAAGAATAAAAAGATTGCTTGGTTGTTTCATACCATTACTCTGACCTACTCTTTTGTTTCTTTGTCCTGCCTCCCCATCCAACCCTTCCGTGAGCTGATGTATGTGCTCTTGCTTTGCACCTGGAGTGGTCAGAGATAGGTCTACCATCAGAAGCCATTTAAAAGTATATAATATATACTTTTAAATCTTTTAAGTCTTTAGCTGTGTCTATTGTGCACTGCTGCAAAAAGTGGAGAAACCAGGAGAGTCAGTACTTCAGGGTAGGGCATCTCAGAGATCTCCAGGCTAACATAGATCTGAGGTGGTAAATCATAGATTATCATGACAGCAACAAGGTGATTAGGGTCTGAAAGCTGCAAAACCACCACAACACGGCACTATGTGAGAAGGACTAAGTCTCCAGCCCTGTGTGCCCAAGCCGAGAGCCACCCAGCAGGAGGCTGGACCCACTGCATGCTTTGGCTGTCAAATGCCTGATGCCAAACCCAGCTCTTCTGTCCTGCACTCCGCACGACAAGACTGACTGTTCCTGACTGGGGTAAAATGACAACCTGTTTTTGCTAATCCCAGAACGTGCTACCAGGAGCTGTCATTTCAGAGTCATCACACTCTCTGTTGATATCAGTGAAGTTAATCATGCAGAAGGAAAAAGCTTATATTAAAACAGATAATTATTCCCCAGCTCCTTAATAACACATGCAAGGGAAAGTGATTCTCATTGTCTTGGCAAACTCTGATATTTCAGCACATTTTCCACTTAGTATTGACGTTCAGGTATCCTTTCTCATTTACGCTTCCTAGGTCAGGGTTGGTTCACTGCGCACTGCACACAAAAACGGAAGGGTTTCTTTCCATGGACTGCTGTCCTTCAGAGATGGAGCCCTCACACATTTTGTAACATAAAAAAAAAAAAAAAAAAAAAGGTACTACGGTAACTTATTAATGGTATGTAACCTGGTTGTCCGTGTTTCTTTGGAAATTCTAACTGAAAAGATAGCTGAGAAGTAGTTGTCTCTACCCAATAATGTACCCATCCTTGTAAGAGCAGTCATGATCTCTGTGTAACAGCATGGGGTAGGGATCTACCAGCTCAAGCCTTCCCAACAAGTACCAGATGGACTTACAATCCCCAATAAAAGAAATATTCATGCAACATATGGAAATATATTAACTAAAAGAAACACACTCAAAGAAATATTGATGTGCTTGCTTTCTCAGTGGGACTTATTTGCTAGGGCAAAGCCAGATTCAGTGTCTCTTAACCACATTTCTCAGCCCTTTTGGCTCTGAGACCAGGTCATACAAAGCCAGGCAGATATTTCTGTGCATGCAACAAGATCCAGATGTTACAAATGCTCCTGGCCCTTTGTCCTTTCCAACCCTCATGTGGCTGGACCTAGCCCAGGTTATAGCCAACTGTCACCTCAGCTTAAATTTGCCCAGAAATTTAAGCCTTTGCTTTAATAAAATTCTCCCAGCCCTTGATCCTCAGAGGAGAGGCAGAGGGTAGAAAATGGAGGAATAACTCTCACAGTTCACCTTAGAGGTTATTGCATCTGCACTTTGGGAACTAGCAGACATCAGGGCTGGAGTTCCACAGTTGGACTAGACATAGAGAAAAAATCTTGCAATTTGTTCTGAAACTAGAGAGATTTCATCCTATTTTGGAAGCTTTCCAGGTAAAAGCCATGTCTGGGACCCTATCCAGATTTTCTGCAAAGCAATGGCTGTTTCATTTCCAGATCATTTCAATCCTCAAGATCAAAGGGAGCCTGATTTTAAAAGCAGGAATTAAGTACTGGCGAAGAAGAAGGCAGTTTTAACTTTGCTGTAATCATGCACATGACTTGCAGAGGAGTTTAGTCAAAAAGTTTGGGGGGTGGTTTTGTTTGGTTGTTTGTCTCTTGCTTCATTCCTTTCCTTGTTCTCTCTTATCTTTGATCCGAGCATTTCCCCAAGACACTGTGAGAACACGGGTGTGAGAGGAATACGAAACAGATTGCAGGGAAAAGGTTGATAAGAAGCATTCAGTAGTTGCTGGTGTTTTTCTTTTTCAAGAATGTGGCTCAGAAGCAGTTCAGAGGAAATTTGGAGAGATGAAGACAGGGGATGAAATACACATCCCTGTGGGATCACAAACAGCCCTGGGTGTTGTTCTGCAGGCTCTTGCTTCACACAGTGGTTCTTTTTGAGCTAGGTTGGCTGCTTTTTAATAATGTCCTCTTCGGTCGTTGATGCTCTTTCATGGCACGTTAACCTCAAAGGGTTTAGATCATTTCCCAGCTTTCCTGTTTGGATTCCACTACACGCATATGAACATAAGTCCCAAACCCTCCAGTTCATTTATGCACATTTAAAAACCACCACTAAAATAGTTCAGGAGATTTAACAGGTGCTTCTGGGGCTTCAGATATATCTGAAATAGCATCAAATGGTCAAAAGAAAAAAAAAAAATCAAAATATTTTTCTGTCACATGCTGTCATACATTGTCAGGGAACCTTGTGCTAAAGCTGCAGTGAAGTTGAATCTGATTAAAAGATCAGCAAACAAGGCAGGTTGAGGGGAATTTGATCTCATCATTGCTATGCCTGGAAATACCTGTCATCTCCCAGGTTGTCCTGCACTGTGACACTCTTTCTTATCCAGTTTGCCCATGGACATTCATGATGACATTCTGTGCAAGCAAAAGGGGGAAGAAACAAAAAAGACCCGATCCATTCCAATTTTATTTTCAAATCCTGTATTATTATTCCTCTGAGATCAAGCCTAAACATAAATACCAATTATCAGAGCTACAGACAAATGAATAATTTGATGTAAAACAATCCTGCTTTATTCAAATGAGAGTAGAGGTGAAATTAGAGCTACACAGGATATTATGTTAAAAAGCACACACACACACACAAAAAGAAAGAAAGCAAAATGTCTAATTTTAACATAGTGTTGTTATCTGTGATTAATGATTTCCGTGGGTGTATAACTCTTATGCAAAAATGCCATGTAATCATGTACATATTTGATTAAATAGCTTAATTTGTGTTCATTTAAAAAAAATAAAATAAAGCCAAATAAGCTAGATAATGAGTGGGCGTGTTGTAGGAAAAGCAGATGGGATTTGAGGCACTAGCTGTGTTCAAAGGAAGCCACCAATTTCACTTCAAGAATATTTGCGTATGAAAGCTGATATTTTCTAGAAACATTCATGAGTAGAACACAGAGGGAAATTTTGCCAAATTTTGCTGTTTTTAATGAAGGCACACGGGGGAAAAAAAAAAAAAGAAAAAAAAAGTTCAGCTGAGCTTGGTTCAACGCGCATTCCTTGGGAAAAGCATATATTTTTTTTTTTTTCTATGTTTACTGGAAATGTTTTCTTTCTCCAAATCAATTATACCTAAAGAATCCTTTTGTTTACATCTGAGCTTCTGACAACCTCCCCTTTCTTTGCCTTCACCTGTGGAATTAAATACTTATTTTTCATCACACAATAAAAAAAGACACCTCTCCAGACTAGAAATAATGGGATTTTTTTTTTTGTGGGTAAAGCTGTGTAAATCAGTGTCAAATGAATGGACAAAGCTTTAATGGGGCTAATAAACACATCCCTCTGTACCAAGCAAAGGGAATTTTTATGAAAATGATCAAATAAAGTAATAAAAAAGAAGGGGCTTCTCCTTTGGGTTTATGAGCCCTCTCGTTACACATCGTGTATGACACACTGACTGGCAGAATATATGATGGACTGTCATACATTGCAGAACAACTTCAATTAGGATGATAAGATGACAAGTTCCCATAGTTCATATCTGGGCTGGTTGTGTTTGTGTTTTTTTAACAGGGCTCTCACTTTGACCTCTTTCTTTCTAATGTTTGATACGAAATTTAAGGGGCCAGCTGAGGTCAGAGGAGACAAAATATGACTTATGTTGGGGGTGGGAGAGGAGAGCCATTTGTTTCTTTGTTTGTTCTTCTATCCATGGGTAGGATCCTGTAATTCAGTATATGACTCATTATTAAAAATAATTAATGCCAACAGTTCAACCCACATGCACAACTCCAGAATAACAAACCAGCAAGTGCAGCCTGCCACTCACAAACAACTGCAAAAATCACACAACCTACAAGCAAATAAGGAGGCACATCAGACAACATGACACACAAGCCAGTATCCACAAGTGTCACCATGAATTGCTTTATACTGCCTAGTCCTCTGTGTAGGATGACAGGGTCAGAAATACCTTTATTTCCACAAGAAAGAAGATGACTTCAGGCCCATGAAGACAAACATGAAGAAGCAGAACACCAACATAGTTTGTGGGTAGTTCTGGGATTGTCCAGCTAAAACGGTGTCTCTGAGTTTTCAGTGGCTGAAAGCTGCAAAGCCTTTGGCTTGAGACGCATAGGAAATTCTGCTTGGAGAAGGAGTTGCATCTCAGATGGATGTCCAGGTAGTACAGCTGGCATTTTGAACCTAACCTAAGTAGTTAGAATTTTAATGATGGTTTTAAAGTTCTGAGAAAATTTAAAAAAAAAAAAAAAAGGTTCTATAAGGCCTTCCTTTACATGTATGTTAGAGTTTTTTAAAGGAATATGTTCCAACAGTTATCAAGAGCAAATGTTGCTCTTGTTGGACCTACATATAAAAATACTGGGTCAGTATCAATCTCAGACTCTCAGACTGCTCCTTCTGTGGCAGCTATAAAATAGACAGAATGAAGATGGAAAGCTATTCATCCTCTACAGGACAAAGTGGGCTCCATGATAGCACTGATTCCCAAGACCATCATCTCCTGACCCCAGGGATAATCTGGCCAGGCAGCATTGCCTCATCTGCACAGAATTTGACCCAAGCATTTTACATTGTGGCATGATTTGAGACAGTCCACCAGCCTGCAAAAGGGAAATGTTTTCTAGTAGAAGATCAAATATTTTCCAGGTGGTCTATTCTGCAGATTCAGCATTATTGCAAAAGATTTGCCTTCGAGTAAAAAAATAAAAAGTAAAAAAAAAAAAAAAAAAAAAAAAAAGAATTGCTTGTATATGGGTCTCAGAAACAAATCAGTAAGTGGAAAGAGCAGAATAATGGAAGCACTTATCACTGAATAAAGATGCAGGTTTGGTTTGCATACATTCAGGTGGGAATGACTCTGACTTTGAAGAATGGCACATGTCATGATATAGCCATACAAAAGAATATAACTCAAACATGACAAAAAATAAAAGCCTTGCTAGGTAGGAACAGAATAGCAAAACTCACTTCACTTCTCCATAGCTCTCATAAGCCACAAATATTGGTATTTACCGGGAAGAATTTCCTTGGCATCTACTTCTTGGGATAAATCGAGGTCTAAATCTAGACTAAAGTGCCTGGAAGGTCCTAGTGAAGGAGAAAAAGAGAAGAATAAAGGGGGAAAATTCAGCTGAGTTTAATCTGAACAGTGTATCCATCACCAAAAATGATACAAATCAGCTATTACTGGATCATGCAAAAGCAACTCCACTACCTGTGATCCTTCCTTTGCTTTCTAAACCTCTTTTCAGCCCAGCCTAATGAATTGTCAGAACTGTCAGACAGCTCCAAGGAATGACAAATGTCTATGATTTGCTGCTGCTGCTGCTACTTTGCTGAAAACACCTGATGTATATAGTCTTGAAATCCTCTGTTTTGTGTTACAGGCAAGGGTAAGCTGAAGGAATTGGTGTATGTGTGGAGTTATTTCTTTCATTTTATGTATATGTAACCTAATTAAAAGGATATAGTAAAAGAAAGTTCAGATTGGATATTAAAGCATTCCCAAACCAAGAAATGACCAAAAGGAGGTAGAAGATATAACCTTAGCTGTGGTCCATTTTGAACATTTTAAAATTCCATATTTAGCTGTATGATTTTATGTTATATATAATAACCGTCTGTTACCCAACATAAACATGCAATGATATATCCCTATATTTGTATGACGTTTTCTTCATCAAGATTATAGATAGTAAAACACAAAGCTTTCTAACTCCACAAAGGTGTTTTTTTGTTTGTTTGTTTTTTGTTTTTTGTTGTTTTTTTTTTTTTTTCAGACAATAAGATCAATCAAATAATTAATTTGACAAATATCAGAGTTTGAGTTATACAGGCTCCAAACATTTATTAACTTGCAGCCAGATTCTGTGAACATTTGTCATTGACTTAAATGGGTCTAAGATTTCACTTCTTGACGAGTGACAGGCCCTGATGGGTATTTAGTCATTTCTGCTATACCAGATTGGCACTGTACTTAATACATTTGCTAATTCTGTCATAGAGCTTACTCTCTATAACATTCCCCTGCACCTTCCCTGAAGAAATTCTTGTGAATCTGTCCTTTGAATAACACACACACAGACAAAAATATAGTTTTGGAAAACAGACAGTGCGATTCTTTTGCTTAATTAGTCACTTGTCCAGCACTGAAATACATTTAGAAAATGTTTTTATTGACTGGAGAACAGTTTTTGCTGCTTTGGTGCTAGTCAGAAGATATTTTCAAGATCAGCTCCCAGGCAGTCAGGTCAGTTGTATGACATTATGAGAGAGAACCTTCATTATGTGAGTATCATATAGATGATAGCCACAAACATAGTGTTATTCTTGAAGGAAATGGACACCGGGAACCTGACCTGAGTAAGATTAGGAGGGTCACAAATTGGGTCCCTCAGCTGAAAGAAGAAGAAATAAGGTCCTGGAAAGCTGATCCAACTGCATCAGTGAAGGAAATATGTGGATCATTCCTCTTACTATCACAAAGTGAGGTCTATTGTCATAGAGCGAGCTATCTGTGGTACTGGTCCAGACTCAAAGGGCTGCTAAAACTAGAATCCTTAATGAGAACTATGAGGACATTTTTTATTTTTTTAAAGCCAAATCATTTCCAGCTGGGGGAGAAAAATGCTGTTTGTTTATCAAAGGACACTCCCATCCACTCTTCTGCAAGCTCTCAGTGATCTCTCCGAATGGTAGAGCCAAGGGCAATGCTTCAAAAATTGGAAACAAGGTTGAACTAGGTCTCAATGTTTTACTAATTTCACTAAAGCTTTGGGTTCTCTGCTAGACAATAGCATCAGCTAAACTTATTTCACAATGAAACAGACCTAGACCAAACAGAAACTACTTGCCTAGTCCTTGCTAGGCTGACTAGAATGGGGTTTTGGAAAAGCAAAAAAAAAAAAAAAAAAAAAAAAAAAAGCTATAAAATTTCAAATTCATTAATTTACTCACATGCTCACATGAAAGGATGAAAGGTAGCAGAACAGAAAGCTCCTATACTGTGCATCTTACTTACAATAAAGCACCATCAAAAATACACTAGCACCATTCCTATGCTTGTCTAGCATGCCTGCAGATGATACTACAATGTCATCTCTCTGGACGTTATAGCAATGAGCTCTTTCCTCCTCAAACCACTCCTGTGAGTCTCCCCATTTTACAGACAAAGAACTGAGGAACAGAGGAAACAGCCTGAGACTTCCAGGGTATTAGTTTGCTGGAACCTATTGAAATCAAGAGAAATCAAGACTTTAAACAAGGGATAAATCCAAAATAATCTGGAGAATTTGATCTAATAGGCTTTGCTCTTGGGGGTCAATTGCAATAAACCAGCAGGTAGAAAACAGGTCCCCAGAATATTAAAGAGGGTAATTAATATTACCCTAATATTGGGGTAATACACCCTCTCCATTATGAACAGACATGTTCTCAGGCCAAAATGCTTGCCTCAGTGAAGACTGGGTTATGGTCACCCCCCAATGTCACAGCAAAAGCACTTTGATGGGACTATCTGAGGATCTTGCAGGGCATCTGCAAGATAACAAAAGAGGTATGGTGCTTGCTCAGCCATGAGAGCTGAGCTCCCACACACAGCCACAACAAAGGGCAGGAGGAAGCTCTGAGATACACTACTGGTCCCACAGATGCACTAAAAGTGAAGATGTGTGTATCAGGACAGGAGGAATAATGAGAAATAAATGCCAAAGGGATTACTGGGCTCCTCTCATAGATTAACTCTGATTTGACAATGGTTGGGGTGTGGGAACTCCTCTATGATTTAAGAATAAGAATTCCTCTCTAAGTGGCCTAAAACTCACTGCTATATCATCACTTGCTGTTGTCAAATAAATAATCATGCGAAATCAGCTGCAGAGAAAAGTCTCCTGTAAAACTGAGTTCATGCATGACATATGATATATCTTTTCAAAGGAACAGATACATCTTTCTTACAGCCAGCATGCAGCTTCCTTCACTGTACCTTCCCTCCCATCCAAATCACCTCAAATAAATGTGAGTTCTGCTGTGTTCACAGTAATTCCTTCATTTTTAAACACATAATGGAAATGTATAACTAGTCCTCATAAAAATTTATATCTCAATTCATCCCTTTAATTTATAACAGCCCCTCCAGGCAGTTATTATTCAAACATTAATAAAATGCCTATGGATCACCAAAAGCATCAATTTTCACATTCACCTCCACTTCTATTTGTACATATATAAAGCCAGATTAGAGTTAATGCCACTTCTGCGTCTAACAACAATTATGTCTTTAATAAGATAGGAACAAATGATATATTATCTTAATCATGTTAGGAATTTGAGTTCTTTTCATGAAACAAAGTTGAATATTTTATGTCTTTTGTGACAATTGTTACTTAACAGCCTATATGTTTGGATATTGCAGTTTATGCAAATGTTCATGTTCTATAAATTTTAGATTTCTCTCCATTTATCATTCTACATGTTCAAATATAGAGACATTATGGTTTAGCATGTGACTCTGCACACAGTCTAAAATATGATTTGGACACCTTTCATTTATTTATATCACAGAGAAAAGGATGGAGGGGGGAGAATAGTTAGTGCAGAGGTTAGATCCTCAACTTTTATAAAGCGATATACTTAGCAAAGCTACATCTCACTACACTGATATAAATCCATCTAAGAATTTGATCTTTCATTTGTTAACAGTTGAATTTTCAAGGATTTAAAAGTGTATAAGGGAAGCCAGGCTTCATTCTGTGTTCTAAAAGCTGTCGCCAGCTCATTGCATGTCACATTGTAAAAACTCTTACTCATGAGAGTAATTATTGCTAATATGGGTTCTCTTGTAGACAGACTAGGAGACTTGCATGCAGAATGGTTTTTCATTTGAAGCACATATAAGAGGAGCAATGATGATTAGGGACATAAAGATATATAGGAAATAATTATTTGTTATTTATTAATATTTATTAATATTTATTATTATTGTTGTTATTGTTATTATTATTATTATTGTTGTTGTTGTTATTATTATTATTATTATTATTATTATTATTATTATTATTATTATTATTATTATTATTATTATTATTTTGAAGCCAGTTGAATTTGGTGAAGAGAGTGAGAAACATAGACGCTAGGACCATATTTTGGTTCTGTGTAGATCACTACCATTGTGTTGACACCCAAGAAACAGCATCAATTTCTGTCATTTAAGAAACTAGCCCTTTGCATGGCCGTCAAAGGAAAACAGCAGTGACAACAACAAAACACTCAAAGCTGAGTCTTAGATTTATTTTTGGACTTTGCTTGTTCTAATTACAAGTGGTGTTCTGGATGGGTGCTAAGCTAAGGAGAAATTACCAGGAATGGAGATGGTTTCATTATAGTTTTCATTATGGTTTCTTTACACAGGTAAACATAGTATATAGGCAAGAATTCAGTTCTACCACCTTCATTATGGAAACTGCATTTGTAGCAGCTTTGCAACCAGGCATTAGCTGCTCAGGAAAGCTGTCTGCCTTAAAGAGTTTGCAGCATTGATCTGGAAGATTTTATTGCAGTGTCTCCAACCCGTGCTCACAGGACTCTCCCCTTCATTCACAAGGTACTCTCTCCAGTTCCCAAGCACTGTAGAAAATGCTGATGAAGATTCAGGGAGGGACCAAAACTAAAGTGAACCCCATTAAGACAGGAGCTGCCTTCCTGTGTGTTTCATTATTAATACTGAGTTCAATTACTCTGATTTCTTCTGTTGATGAATTAGTAGCACCAGAACCAAGTCCCTGGCTGATATCCATTTGTCTTTGCTTATAAGTGCTAATGTGATCCTGTTCCTTTAAAATCAAACTCCTGCTTCAGTCACTTTACATCTTTGCAACACTAACTGTCTTTTCACTAATTGGTTCTGTGTAAATGAAACAAGCTGAAAAACACTGTGGCACCAATAAATATTAATAAGTTATTGTTTGTTTTCTTTACCTTGCTTATGAATTCATACAAAGACAGTGCTAAGACATTAACTCCAGTCTATTAATTGCCACCTGATAATTGCCACCTGATACTTTTCTCCTGGATAATTAGGTACCCATTAGTTCTAATCAAGTAGTTACTTAATTATTGCAGTAATTAGTCTAATGGACTAGCAAATTGAAGCTTTATCACTTTTGGATACTTAATGTTCCTGACAGAGTACTTCACAAGTGTCAGGGTTCCTGATTCAGCAACCTGCCATCTATGAACCCCCTGCTGCCACTTCCACCCCACCCACGCTGCTCCCCAGCCACTTGCTGAAGCAACTCTGATTGTCAAAGCCAGAGGCAACATAAGTTTGAGTCCTTCTTCCATCTCATTCCCCTTTCCACCCCCGTCTATGCCTCCCCTCCTGTGCTCTTACTGCTCGGCTCATTCCACACCAAAAGAACTTTGTTGGGAAATTAAATAACATCTTGGCATGGAGATCACATGCATTAGACTGTATGGCAGCGTGATTCAAAGGAAGGAGCTAATGTTGGCAGGTGTGGGAAGAAAAAAGCAACTGTGAGGGGAGAAATAATAAAGAACGTTCATGAATACTCAAACACAGCCAGGCTTGGAAAGAAAAAGAGAGAGAAGCAAAGACAACTGGTGGTAAATGAAGGCATAGCTCCAAGGTCTGGGACTGGTAATAGGTCTCTCTTTCATCTTTGAATCAGAGATGTGAATCTAACACATTTTTACTGAATAAAAATCCTGGGAAGTCATTTCTGCCCATGGACTCTGTAGCACAGAGTTGGTAGACAAGAAACCACTAGCATTTCTCTGGCCTATATTTTTATGATTAATTTAATACTTAATTCTGAAGGGCTGTCAATCCTACACCTAACACTTCCTTGATATTCAGTTCAGAAAGGGCATGTGAAATGCCATCCTCCCGCTGCTTTCCGTGTACTGGTCCATACGTTGTCTTTGTGGATCATGCTTTCTTTTGGATCCTAGTATGTTTGAGACAGGCACAGGCATTTAGGAGCATCACAGCATTAAATGTGGATTTCTGTCTCCCATTGATCATCTGATCCAGATTCTCCCAAGCCTTTTCATGTCAGATTTGTATCAGAATTGATCATCAAGCCCTTTGGCAAGTGTCATCTGCCCCAGGCGTTGCAATGTGTACCGTATAAAAGCTCGTTGTACTGGGAAAGGGAAAGGGAGGGGGAAGAGAATTGATCCTGCACAGAAATAAAGAGGTTAATTCCATTCAATAATGCTTGACAACTTGCTAATGGTTAAACTACTTCACATATGTGGTAAGATTATGTATTCTGAAATAGATGTATTTGCCTTTCTTGATCGGATATCTGATGTTTCCATTACTGCTAACTCTGTAGCACAGCCTGGGGTTTTGTCCAGAGAAAGGCTCCATAACATGCCATGATTGATTTCTGCTGGAGGGTGCTGGGTTTCCAACCAGCCAGGTACCTGGGTTTGTTTTTATGAATAGGAAGGCACAAGCTGGTGACTGGTTTTTGACCTACTGTGGAACTAAAACAAGGAGAAGTTGTGCACTGGATCAGATTTCTCTTATGCTTCAAAATCTATATAATTTATGTTATCACACAGAGACCAGAGTCCCCTAGTCAGCCATGTAACACATATTCATAAAACAGAACATACTCCTTACTGCAGTATCCTCACAAACGTCAGAATTCGATTTACTTATTGAATTTTTCTCAGTATGTTCATATTATCAGAACTAAGAAGCCAACAGTTTTCTGGTGAAGCATAAATTCTCCTAATTCTTCTTACTTTACAAAAAAATAAGTTCCTTTTTCAGTTACTTTATACTCTTAGCCAAAATACTCAGACCACAATAAAGAGGTCACTTGCTCATGAGATTTCTGCCATAGCTCCATGTGCATTCATCACAACTGTTTGTAAATGCTCATTTACTCTGAAGTTACTCTTTAGGTAACAGACAATAAAACCTTATGCTGTTATTGAGAAATCAAACCACAGAACTGCTTAAACACCTGTGTGAGGCCACTGAGCAATAACAGTCCCATGCACTCAAAGCAAAATTAGGCAAAGTGTACTTGGCCCATTAAGAAAACATATTGCTTGAAATTACAGTGCCTCAGGATGCCTGGATCCTGCTCCTGGTGCTGGCTCCATTGGATAAGGCTGCCAGCCCTACTCAGCATGGGACCTGTATTGACCTGAGTTCAAGTATCTGAAACCACTGTCTCTGTCAAAGGCTCCAAGTGGCAGAAATTTACCATGGATAACCTCATCTGACCTCCCAGAACAGCTTATACTTTTCTGTCCTGCTGTGATGAAACTTGCTCCAAATTTGTACCCAAAATGAGAGTGATGGCAGAGGGGCAACAGGTACTGGGGGGTCTGGGGGGCAGAGGGGACATCCAGGGGTCTCTTGACTGCTGTGCCTCTGCCAGGGCTGTACAGAGACCGGCTGTCTCCAGTGCTATCGATCTAGCACAAGAACTAAATTCATTTTAAGGATGCTGAGAGAGAATGAGAAAACTATACGTGACAGATGTTAGTCACGTTGCTTAATGTACTACTTGAAGGTGTTCAGATGCTCTGGTGATGAGGGTGCTAATAAAACCAATGTAGAATAGAGTGAAACAGGCTAAGAAAGGAATTTTAGCGTTAGAAAACTAAAAAGGCTTTTTAGCTTGAGGGTGGATTAAATGTCATACTATCCACGTCATCAATTTTCCCTCTGGATTTGACTTTGAAATACTTGTGGAGTTCTTCAGAAATGACATAGCAACAAGCAAATTAGAAGACAAACTGAGAATACCTTTTATGTTGGAAATACCAGGAGAAACTGTCCAATGGATATTCAGAGAGAGAGATGTAGAAATCATTAAGGCAAGATTGCTTGGAAAGCTTATGATGGTGTTTCATGCAAAAGAAAAGTGGAAAAAAGAAGCATAAAGAAGCAAAATCCTTAGCACCTTTTCCCTATCTCTCTCTATGCACTTTCTAGCACTTCAGTTCACAGGCTCAGTAGGCAATCAATTTTAGCTTGTAACAATTCAGCAGTTTAAGATCTCCATAATAGTTTGGACCACTGCTGTTCAATGGGCTGCACAGCTTATGGAAAAGCCTGCATGTTGTTCTGGGGAGAGGTAAGCACAAAGGGAAGGAAGAATCAGGGAGGCGAGCTGCTTCCAATTTGTCTATCCAAATCTAAGATGTTTTTATGGGGTGTGGGTTATTATTGGAAAGATCTTAGTCTTCATCTCTTTGAGGAGTTCCTTGAGCAGTTCTTTTATACTTTTCATCATTTTCTTGATGTTGTACACATGGAAAAAATGCCAGCCGAGAGAACACAGGGGATAAGACAGATCAAAGACAATTGTTCAGCCTTCTGCCACTGAGTAAAGAAGGGTTGTTTGCCTGTGTGGGAAACTGAGTAGCTAAAGGGTGACATACAGAATGCAATGTGCATCCTCATGAGCACTTCTGGCAAACATAAAGTGCAAGATACCTTGCACAAAGTTAGAGGAATTTGCCATAAGGGAGGCTGAAATGTTACTGGGGTGTAGCTAATTCACAGCCAGTCTGGTCCTTGCTCCCATCTCCTGACTGCCACAAGGGGCTACATCCTGGGTCCTGCTAACAAGAAGAGCTTGGTACCCAAGAATTTCAAAAGAGCCTGAGATGGAGTCATACTTAGTTTGGAAAGCCACTCCCAGCCATAGTTTCATCCTTCTGACATACCTAGACAGAGAGGTGAGAGTATGAAAGAAATGTTACAAAACTCATGTCCCAGGAGATGCAGCACTGGCTAGAGGGAGGAGAGGTGAATGTCTGGGCCGCCTTCCATTGCTGTATGCCAGCCTCATTAGGCTTCTGTAGCTGGCCTTTGCTAAAAGTTAATGATATGTAAACAGATAAAAATTATCTGGTAAAAAATTATCTGGCTCTACTTTCTCGTTCTGGTATTGGGGAGAATCCAGGTGAAGCAAGCACCAAATGCTGAAGTTCAGTTCACCCTCTTGGACATCTGTCTTCTGTCACCCCAGTGCAGAAAAGCCTGGTAGGTGCCAGTTTGGCCATCTCTCCTATCAATTGCTGCAAGGGATTTGTGGTATCTTCTTTAACAACATGTACATCAACAGCACAACCAGCACAGTTGTCCAAGTCTGCACCAGTGCCCCAGAAACAGCCTGGGGGACTTGGATGTCCTCTCATGTATCATCCTAACACAGCAAGTAATATGCTTCCCTTCTAATACTACTTTCTTGTCCTCATTTTGATGGTCCTAGTATAAGTCCAAGACAATCTCAGGGTAAAAATGAGGAGGGACTGATCATTCTCAATTTGGGCATGTGGATGTTTGAACCCCTGGATTGGAGGATCTTTGTTTTTTGTTGTGATTTTGGTTTTTTGCAGGTTCTTCTCAGCTGCTTGTCAGACTGGGCCATGATGAGACTCAACATCTTGCAGAGACATAAAATGGAAAACAGGCAACTCATCAGAAAAGTAGCAGCTGTTTTACACCATCACAAAACAAAATCATCATACACTAAAAACTAGATTTAGCAGTTTAAAAGAGCTGCTAAAACAAAATTAGCTGGAGACAACAGCGCGGTTTTGTAACTGACAGTGCTTCACTCAAACGCCCTAATTCATGTAAAAACAACTTAGGAAACATTAAACGGCTGATGCTTTTGGAAAGGGGAAGAGCATTCAGACTTTCAATAGCTGCTTAGGAAGAACACGCAGATTTATTACATCATTTTTTTTCTTTTACGAATTTTAAATAAGCATTGTGTCAAAACTGCCACCTCTTAAATAACAATGATGCTACAGTCCTCCTGACAGAGGGAGACACCAGCTTTTATTGGCAAGTCATTTGTATTTATTGTAGGCTGAAAGCCAGTAAAAAGGTTGTACAAAACTTCAATGGGAAATGAGATGGAATAAGAAGGCCTTGAGCAGTTGGGGTCATCAAACACTTCAATAACTCGGTATGGCTGTTCATACAACCATAAGTTCATACACATGGAGAGGATATAAAGACCCAACTGCCTTATGAATGGGCTTTCTGTTGCCTTCTCATATGCATACACGATCTGTGCTAGATACAGGTGGAACACGAGTTTTCCTTTGGCCCAGCTGTATTCCCCACTGAGGATAAAAATTTCCCTGTGATGTAGATACATTCTGCCAATAACCAACACAACTTACAAGGGTTACAAATTTGTCTGGCAAGAGATTTAAGTAAGCCAATTACTACTAGGGTGCATGTGGCTTGACCAGAGGTCTGTCATCTAGGAGCCATAAAAGGGTGATTCTTGATTGCTTGGGACTAAATTTAAGTTGTCCATATGATTACTAAGAGAATAATTTGTTTTATTTATTTATCTATGTTTTATCCCAAATCAGCCTAATTTTAGTCTCTAGTATATTTTGTCTGCCTGTGGAATGGGCACAACTCCACAATCCTTAACAGTCTCTGTGGGTTTTGTAAAGTTAATATCTAGAAATAGCTTGGAAGGTTAGTAGTAACACATACGTGTCAAGAAGGGAATATTGCCACTGACAGTAATAGCAGTTATGATTGTTTAGATGTAATCCACATGCTTTTCAATAGACTCAAGTCTCTGACAGCTCTTTTCCTGACCTGAGTTTCTGGGAGCGCATACAGCACTCCATAAAGCAGCCTTGCTCTGGCAGGGATGCTTCCAGGTCTCTCATGGTGGCAACTCCCTACAGCCTTGGTGTCTTAGGAGAATCTCCCATCACATCCCATCAAACTGCTGCCTGAGAAGCAATTTTGGGCTGGATATTGCATAAAGGAGGGATAAAGTTTAAGCTGAGGTCTGGCTATTTGTTCTGTGCAGACAGGTTGTGGCCCTGAAGAAGTCTTTTTTCTTCAAATAAATTGCAGGGGTGGAAGTATAAAAAATGCCCCATTCTTCGAGGGTATTTTTATTTAGATCCCACTCTTCAAAAGACTACCTATAGATGTAAAAGTCGAGGTGCAATCTGAAGTTTGAAAAGTTACAGACTCATACAGACAGCTTCTGATGGATCTGAATTTTTCAGCTGAAGAACATCACTGCTCTTGACCTGAGACCTAGATTTCACATTTCAGGAATTAAATGAGCATCATTTTCTAAAAGACATTAGACCAAGGCTGGGCTATCCAAAATATGGCTTCAGGATTTAGATGAAGACATTGTCATGTCAAGGAGACTTAAAACCTGACATGTCTTTTTTTCTGTTGAAAAGCCAGCCCTAGTTTGTTATACCACATCGTGGCTTGTTATGTGCAGGAGGCAAAGGAAAAGTGGAAGTTGTTTTGGATTTAACATCTCTTACAGGATTGTTTGCAGTAACAGGGCATAAGGCTCAGTGACCTAGATGATCTGGCCTTGTCTTATATTACTCTCTTCCCAATTTATCCTAAGACTGTGCCAAAAACCTGCCAAAATATAAGGGAAATGTTTGTGACCCCTGCCAAACAGAGAAGCCTCTGGCTCTGAGATACCTCAAATGTTTTGATTAGACTGAAGGAGCTGAGCCTGAAAATAGGGGAGTGCAAAACAAAAGAAAGACTATTTCCTACCTGCTGCTACAAGGATGGGAATTGTGTATGAACGCTTGTCCTGCTCCTTCCATACAGGCATCCTGATTTTCTCAAGAAAGTATTCAGCCTGCTTTAAAAAGATAAAAATATTTTAAAATATAATATAAAATAACATAACAGAATAAAAATATAGTATAAAATAAAATAAAATAAAATAAAATAAAATAAAATAAAATAAAATAAAATAAAATAATAAAATAAAATAAAATAAAATAAAATAAAATAAAATAAAATAAAATAAAATAAAATAAAATAAAATAAAATAAAATAGTAGAAATTGTGATGAGGGCAAGGAGATGAGAGCCTCAACCCACAAATGGGCCATATTCACCTTCCAGAAGATGGATGGCCACTCCAGCCACCCAGATGCACCACTGCTGCAGCTCTGGGGGCATGAACAGAGGACCTTGAGGCAAGCAAGGCGCAAAGTCAGTGGGGAGATTGACTGATCTTGTTTCGGATCAGATGGATGGCTCTAAATGACCTGTAAAGACGTTCTCTGAGCCCTGAGCCACAACATTAAGAGCCAAGACACCACTAGCACTTCTGAAGTAGTTATTAGTGACTGAAGTAGCACTTGTCAACTGCGACTTCAGTTTCAAGTAATAGTTTAACAGCATCAACTTGAAGAAAGGTTATATCTCTGTGTGTCTGGTGTGCTGCTGACACTTAAAGGAAATAATTGGTAGACTTGGAGCAGGGGCAGACACCAGTGATAGAACAGGAGAGGAGGTTGGATACTCGAAGAAAAACTTCAACAATTTTGCATGAAACAAGAGCCAGGAATCCATCCTAGGCTCTGGCATAAAAAGCAGGAGGAAGATGTAACCCAACCTGCAGAAAAAGCTCCACTCCCCAGCCACAAGCTGTGCTGCTGTGCCATTTCAAGGCTCATCTACAGCTGCAGGCTGCAGTCCTGTCCCACCGAGAGGACAAAAACATGTTGCCCCTTGCAGTTCTTGGCTGGCTTTTTGGAAAGCACATGTAATGCAATCTCCAGCTGATTTTTGGCTTCAGGACAGCAAAGCCCAAGAGAAAGTGTATGTGTATATGTGCATGTGTGCTGAGAAAGAGAAGACAGGAAATCATCTTGAATGAAGTGCTCAGGCTCATTTTACCTGTAGCTTGGCTGTGTGACTCTAAAATAAAGGAATTAGCATGCAAATCCAGCAGTCCCTGGGCTGTCATCACCTTCCAATTAGCTGCATTTGATTTTGGTGGGCACTGATGGATTGTGTCAGCAGGTGAGGCAGGATGTCTAAAAGGTGCTCTGGCTGCCACAGGCAGGAGAGGGCTGTGTGTGTGCTTGTTTTTCCCTGGTGCTGGTTGCTGGAATTATGCTGGCCTGCCAAAATAAAAGCACCACTGATGCTCGCTGGCTGGAGGAACTGACTCTGATCGTGGTTATCCTGTGTTCCTGTGGGCAGTGTGACAAAGTCAGAGCAGAGCAACTGAGGCCAAGTGAGCTGGCCCACCAGTTGGCCAGAGAAAAGTCTGGGTGTTTCAGACACCCAGTCTGAAGCAGTTGTTGCTGGTTACTGTCCAATTCTGTTCCACTATGCCCGGTTAAACCATTTTTCTAATGCATGTTATGTATCACCTGTATCACATGAGGTACCCCACAGCACCCTTTAGAGAAGTTATGAAGCTGCTGTGCTTGGTCTTGATGAATTAGGAAATCTTGTCTCATCCCAGGGAATGCACAGACAAAGCTAAAACAAGCAAATTACAGTTGCAGCCATGGAAGAGGAGCTTTGCAAACACACTTCTTGCCCTCAAAAGGAGACAATGTGTATGTTCTGGCCAGACATCCTGAGAGGGTAAAGGGGCTCTGGCTCCTTGGCTGCCCCTAAGACCTGTTCCTGAGGGGGCCAGCAGTGTTTCAGCAGACCAAGCTGTAGTTGTAGGGTTTGTGAGAGTCAGAAGAGTGCCTCTGAAGTGAAGAGTAGCTTGTGTTTAATGAAACAGAAGAACTGTCATGAGAAAAGGGCTGCCAGGGGAATGAAGCCGAGACAGCTCTGACTTGGTCACACCAATAAATTAGGGAAATTACATTTACAGAACAATTTTAAAACACAGGCATGTGATCCAATTTGTCCAGAAAAGGGGATGTTTCCACAGATAATAAGCAAGCAATTCCAATCCTCTGTAAGAGTTTTAGTTGTGTAGAGTCAGAAAAGTCTGCATCTTTTCTGTTTGTTATAAATAAAGCTCAGAATGACATAGATATTCTGCATACAATAAATTAGAGGAATTAGAACAAGTTGAAGAAATTGTTCACGTTAGAAGTTTTGGTAACAGTAAGTGTGGGCTGCAGGTCATGACAGAAATAAGATGAGGCAAGCAGGATTTTGTGGATTGAAAATTAGAAATTCATGGTCAGCTTAAGATGATAGCTCACCATGCATGAGTAAATGTCAAAGGAACTGCTTAAAATTTTACTTTTGGACAAAACAAAACAAATTTGGAGTAGACTTGTGAGTCATTGTCATAGCAATGATGATTGAGTTTGTATATGCAGACAAGGTTGCCCAGAGAAGAGTACGGGAGCAGAAAAGAGACTAAGGATTGTTATCTGTGGCCAACACAAAATTGGAGGGTGGGGATGATGATGAGGGACCTTCAGTCAACAAGAGCAGCATCAATACAGAACTGAGTCACAGATGCCCAGAAGAACAAAATTCAAAAATTAAGCAATGATGTCACAAGTGGCTGATGGTTCAAGAGGCTGAGGGTAGCATTCTGCTGCCAGGTTTTGCCCAATAAGAAATATGGAAAGATTTTTTTGAGAGCTATTTCAGTGGGACGTAATGTTGGGTACACAGGATAGAGGAGGTGGAAAAAGCATATTGAGCAAGCCTAGAGAGGTAAGGGAACAAGGTCTCCAGAGAGGCAACACAGGCAAGGAGAAGTGCTTACAAATTGAAGGAATAAAGCATTGTGTTGTGAGACCTGGTGAAGAGAGAATAGTGAAAGGTTTTGGGAGTATGAGGAAGGAAATGAGAAGGGAAACTAAAGATGAAGAAATAAAATTAGACTTCTGGGTTATAAGGGTAAAAAAAAAAAAAAAAAAAAAAAAGGAAGAAAAATGTTTGTGACTGTAATGGCAGAAGGAGGAAAAAGAGAAAAACAACCTGATTCAATTTTCTCATCAGATAAATCAGCAAGAGACTGTACACTGCTACAAACAAAGACAAAAAGGGGAAAGTTGAGGAAGAAGTCAAAAATGTGGTTGGAAGAAGTCATGAGAGACTGGGACCAGGGCTGGAGGAGGGCAAGAGAGAGGATGTTGCCAGGAAAGAGAAGACAAATGGCTCTGATGTGGATGAGAAAGTGAAGCTGAAGTGGACTGGATAACTGTACTAATGGAGGGCCAGGATGGGATAACCTTGTGGAGGATTCCAGCAGAAGATGAGATCTCAGCTCCATCCTGACCTGCAAAAAGGGCATTGAACTTATCCTAAAAGCAAAGGATGGTGAGGAAAGAATTCAAACTACTGTTAATAACAACATACAGTTTAACTATAGCAATAATAATGGTGGTACTTTGAGCTATACATCATCTGTTTCTGCTGGTTTTGATTACTTTAAAACAGAGCATGCCAAAGAAGCTTAGAAGAGCACTGTCACCTTTGGCACCTGCCCCAAATCAGGCCTGCAATCCTACCCATGTCTCACTCAGATTGAGAGCTTCTGTCCTTGAAATGTTAAACTCATTATCTGGGAGGTGTGGACAGTCTTGTGTCTCACAGCACTAGGAAGAAGAAATTTGACATGAGTATGTCACAGGAGGGGGGGCGGGGGGGGAAACAAAAAAACACTCCTGAGAAATGTTGAAAGCGCGTGTATTTTTGGCAGAGGATACTAGCCAGACTTGTCAGCTGATAGCATCCATAGAGCTGGAAGACTGAAAATGAACCGTATTACAACAAACAGAGATTTCACCACTGAAAGCAGTGCACTGACATTTATATTAGCTCCGTTTGACACAACCTGATGGGCTGGGCTGGAGTGGAGCCCGTGCAATATCCACCCACTTCCTCCTGCCCCAGCCCGCCTCTGCCGTGCACCTTTCTCACTGTCCTGGGGAAGAAGGAGCTCATACCCACTCTGATGCTCTTTGCTGCAGGAAGGGCAATTCCTCAGCCAAATGCTCAAGTAATGACAGAGGCAATACTTTTACCCTGCCCTGACCAGGGAAAGCCTGACAAGCTCCATCTAGAGAAGAAACTTGGTGGGGTCAGGAGAGGTTCCCCTCCTCTAGGTTACTGTGTGCTCTGACACTGAACCAGAGTGACCTCAGTGGAGTTACCCTGATTTACCTGGAGGTAGTAGGGAGCAGGATCCAGTCCAATAAATTGCATCAATTTAATGGGGATCATATATGAGAGAAAGGAAAGTCTGGACCCTCGGTCCCCGGGGCTACTTTGGGGGCTGACTGTCAAGGTGTGTTTTTTATTGTGTGTACCGCTTGTCTGATGATAGGAACTAAATTGAGAAGAGGCTCATTTCTCACAGGCCACTGAGCAACCAGAATGTGCTAACTGTCATACGTAGGAAGCACTCAGGTGTCGGGATTGTCAAGAGAGAAAGTGCAGCGCTTTTTATTAACTGCAAGAGCAATCAGCTCTGTCTGGGTCTGCTCAGTCTTGTGGAAACACATAGTTCACACTGGGCAATGCTCAGAGGTTTAACACAGGTATCAACACTGTGCCTCCAGTAATAACTTCACATTAGAGCTGTTGCATTACGGACTATTGCATAGTCACAATTATACTTGTGCTACCTGGTAGCCTGATCTCTGACTTGAAGGCATTTGCTAAGTCTGAACAGGTCGAATATTCCAAAATTCAGTAGCACATTCGAACAGTATTTTGTCTTGCCCTCAGAGGTTTTGCACGGTTGATGCAAAGGCTGCATAGACCCTTTTTACCTGGCATCTTTTTACCAGAGGGATATCATAGCCAGGCAGCACAGTGCATGGCAGAGAGACCCTAAAAGGAAAGGGGGTGAGGAAGATGCATTAAAGTCATTGATAGTCTCCTCCTGAAGGTAAGATAGCTCCACAAAGTCCTTCTCTGAAAGCTGTAAAAATACCCACAGATTTTGGGGGAATTAAACATGATCTTGAATTGATTTAGATTAACTTACTTTGAATTATATTTGGTTTAAATTCATCAACAATAGAAAAAAAAATAACACTTCTGAAAAATTGGTTCTGGTAGCAACAGTGCCTTTTGCTAGCAATATCAAGGTTGAATGTATCCAGGTGTCGTCTGCATTCTACCACTCGGCAGTACAAGAGACATCCAAACCCCACGACCAAAAGCCATCACAAGTAGTTCCCTGCAGCATGCCTAGGAAAGAGGCCAAACACCCAGAATCACTAAATAGATTCTGCACCACCCAGGGGTTATAAAACATGATATCAAAAGCTCCATCTCTGCCATGGAGTCAGCACCTAGGTGAGCACTGCTGCATCTCAAGAAGTACCAGAAGTGAGGGGTTTTCTAGCCTCTTGTCTCAGCTGGGAGTTTTCTACCTGAAATGAACAGTCTTTTCCCTAGCATAAAATCAGTACACAATTAAACGCATATATGAGAGTAAGGTTTCGATGTTTACTTCACCACTTTACCCAGAGAAAGCCCTGAGAATAGCATTAAAGCAAGAGGCCAGCTGGGCCAACAGAAATGTTCACGGCTGGCTGCAGCACAGTGCTTAGCTGCAAGCATGGAAAATAACCCTCTACATCAGAGAGAGAAAAATGAAATATCTAAGGCACACTAGCCACTGCGGTGGCTGAGTCTCTCCCCTTTTCACATGGTCAGAGATGCTGAACTCCCCTCTCTGATTGCTCTGGAGTGAAGTACTGCCTTGTGGTGCCACAGGAAAAGCAGACCCACAGAGTCCTGCATATGATTCCCCGGCCAGGCAGCACGTATCGAGGACAAGTGAAGTGACACATCCTGTCTTCAGAGAAGGGTCGGTCAGCTGTACAGCGGTTTGTGCCCTTAGCAGGTGCTTCAATGTCAGAGGTATTAAAGCTGGTTATTTTCAGCCCTGTGCTGAGTGCCAAACAGTCTTGTTCCTCCCCTACCCCCATTCTAATTAAATTTATAGGCAGCAACTATCAGCTGGCCTAAGAGTTGAGCTGTCAAGTTAAGAGAAAAACGCCAGCAGCACAAACCCCTCCAGCTGGAAAGACAGAGTTTCTGATGGTGGCTTTACTTTCTGGAAATTATCTTTCCCGTCTCATCTCTCATATGTTTCCCGATATATCTCATCTTTTTCTCTGTCTCTCACATACCCAGGTGCACACACGCGCACAGGCACATGTGAGTTATGTGCTATAGTGCCTTGCTTTGGTGGATTGCCTCTGTCTACATAGAAATATATATAGTATAGCTGAGGGCTCTATCCTTCTGTCAGCTACATCAGTGTAACACAGACTTCACCAGCAGTGAATATGCCTCAAATGATTTGACTCTAGACACAGTCTGTTCTGATTCAGCTGGAGCTAGCAAGAACATCCCTGGAAATCAGGCTTTCTCTGCCCAAAGTTTTGTGTTTCTTGGTACACAGAAATTTAACAGTAATTATTGAGTTAATTGTGGTAGAATCTGTATAATTAGTAAATCTTCATGACAGTCCCCGAAATGAGGTACTTGTAGCTTTAGAAAGGGTAGCTGAGATACAAAAATAATAAGTAAGTTGACTAAGATCTTGGAAAAAATCATTAGTGGAACTAAATTTCAGTCTCAAGAATGTCTGACAGCTGTCTTCCCCAGAGTATCCCATGGAGCAGAGTCCCCAGTAGGCATTTGGGGCTGCCAGGTGTACTGCCTGCCTTCCACCACAACTCTGTGAATTAAACCCTTCTCTAGTTAATTCAGCAAAGACATATTACTGAATCCTCTTCCATTAAATCCTACTAAATTGTGGGGACTCTTGATCTTAAAACTTGGAGCCTTAGAAAATGTAAAAATCCTTCAGCCTTAAGGCATCCATAAACAGACAGAGAAATAATTGTCATGTAATGCCTACTACTGGACCCTGTATCCCATACTATTCAGAACTCAGCAATGACAAGAACTGGCTGGAAAAAACATCATCATCACCATCGTCACAATCCAGTTGAAATGGGCACCTAATTGCCTACATTAGTATTTGCCACAGAAATTGGTTGATAACTTTGCTCTTGGGAGGGAAAACAAGGACTGTACTGGACGTGTGATGGGCTATGAGAAATATGGGCTTTCAGCTTAAGAGCATTTTGCAGCTCCCAAATGATCTTGCTATGACTGCATGGTGCAAAGCTGTACCAGAGCTAGAACCTCATGCACCACCAGAAGACTTGTTTCAGAAGTTCTACAGGCAGGTCCCTGATAAAGTGTAAAAGCTTGGTCACAGCCTCAGGACTGATTCTTCCAGCAAGGCACTAAACTAAGAGGTCTTCACATGGTGAACATCTCCCACAGCTTTTGGCTTTGCATTAGGGGGTTCTTCCAGGCTTCAGTCCCAAATGACCTCTTTAAGACTGTCTGACGCTATGGTGACTCCAGAGACACCTGCACCTGACAGGAAGGGGCAACCCCAGGATCTATAGGATATTCCCTTACCCCTATTGAATTGTCCTTCAGGAATTCACCTTGCCTATCCCTGCCTTAGCCTGGGATATGTGGTAAGATCACAGCCAGCAGTGAAGTAACAGAAATACCTTACAAATATATTTCCTACAGCCCTTTCATTTTAGCCAACCAGATTTGGGCTGTGGTGTGTTTTTGCTTGCTCACCCTTCAGAGAGCATTGACTGGTCTCTGGGTAGCAAAGCAAGAGCGCTCATCCAGGTCATTTCCCTCAGACTGGATCGAAGGAGAACAATTATGATAACACTATCCCTTCCAGAGGCTGCTCACAAAGTCACCAAAGTAGGAGGCTCAGGAGAGGTTTGTAGTGCACTGCTGCACACATTCCAGTTGGCTTTGAAGCAAGTTATACAAACTGGAGGATGTAGTGATTCTGATTTCTGTACCTTAAGGATGAGACATTGAACTGCATAGCCCAAAACCGATTTCCAGAATTTTCATAAGAAAAACTCATTCCACTGTCCCACTACCTCTGTGGTTCTGAAGAGTTTCCCAAAAGCATAAAAAGTCAGATAAGGCTGAGGGGAAGGACATACAGGAACTGAGTGATAAGAAGTTTCTTAGGCAGATGGTGGAATAGGGGATCTGCAAAAGGTGCTGAGTGTCCATATGGGGCTGAGGGAAGATGGGGTCCTTTGGAAATTAGGAGGGGGGGAAATGTCCTGGTTTTGCCATAAAACAAAATAAAGTCAAAGGACCTGCACGGGAGATCCAGTTTTTAGGAATAAAATGGCAAGATGGACGTCGTCAAATCCCAATGGATGTGATCAACAAAATAACAGCTATGTCTCCACCAACTAACAAAAAAGAAACACAGACTTTCCTAGGTGTTGTGGGGTTTTGGAGAATGCACATCCCAAATTACAGTCTGATTGTAAACCCACTCTACCAAGTAACTCGTAAGAAGAATGAGTTTGAATGGGGCCCTGAACAACGACAAGCCTTTGAACAAATCAAGCAGGAAATAGTCCATGCAGTAGCCCTTGGGCCAGTTCGAACAGGACCAGATGTAAAGAATGTGCTCTACACTGCAGCCGGGGAGAACGGCCCCACCTGGAGCCTCTGGCAGAAAGAACCTGGGGAAACTCGAGGTCGGCCTCTGGGGTTTTGGAGTCGGGGATACAGAGGATCTGAGGCCCGCTATACTCCAACTGAAAAGGAGATATTGGCAGCATATGAAGGAGTTCGATCTGCTTCGGAGGTGGTCGGTACTGAAGCGCAGCTCCTCCTAGCACCCCGATTACCGGTACTAGGCTGGATGTTCAAGGGAAGGGTCCCCTCTACGCATCATGCAACTGATGCTACATGGAGCAAGTGGGTTGCACTGATTACTCAGCGGGCTCGAATAGGAAACCCCAGTCGCCCAGGAATATTGGAAGTGATCATGGACTGGCCAGAAGGCAAATACTTTGGGATATCATCAGAGGAGGAGGTGGGTCGTGCTGAAGAAGCCCCACTGTACAACCAGTTGCCAGAGAATGAAAAGAAATATGCCCTGTTCACTGATGGGTCCTGTCGTATTGTGGGGAAGCATCGGAGATGGAAGGCTGCTGTATGGAGTCCTACGCGACGAGTTGCAGAAGCTGCTGAGGGAGAAGGTGAATCGAGTCAGTTTGCAGAAGTGAAAGCCATTCAGCTGGCTTTAGACATTGCTGAACGAGAAAAATGGCCAGTTCTCTATCTCTACACCGATTCATGGATGGTAGCAAATGCCCTGTGGGGATGGTTACAGCAATGGAAGCAAAACAACTGGCAGCGTAGGGGCAAACCTATCTGGGCTGCTGCATTGTGGCAAGATATTGCTGCTCGGGTAGAGAACCTGGCTGTGAAAGTACGCCACGTAGATGCTCATGTGCCCAAGAATCGGGCTACTGAAGAACATCAAAACAACCAGCAGGTGGATCAGGCTGCTAAGATTGAAGTAGCTCAGGTGGACCTGGATTGGCAGCATAAAGGTGAATTATTTATAGCCCGATGGGCCCATGACACCTCAGGCCATCAAGGTAGAGATGCAACATACAGATGGGCTCGTGATCGAGGGGTGGACTTGACCATGGACGCTATAGCACAGGTTATTCATGACTGTGAAACATGTGCTGCAATCAAGCAAGCCAAACGGTCAAAGCCTCTTTGGTATGGAGGACGATGGCTGAAATATAAATATGGAGAGGCCTGGCAGATTGATTACATCACACTCCCTCAAACTCGCAATGGCAAGCGCCACGTACTTACAATGGTGGAAGCAACCACCGGATGGCTGGAAACATATCCTGTGCCTCATGCTACCGCCCGGAACACCATCCTGGGCCTTGAAAAGCAAGTCCTATGGCGACATGGCACCCCAGAAAGAATAGAATCAGACAATGGGACTCACTTCCGAAACAACCTTATAGACACTTGGGCCAAAGAACATGGTATTGAATGGGTGTATCACATCCCCTATCATGCACCAGCCTCCGGGAAAGTTGAACGATACAATGGCCTGTTAAAGACTACCTTGAAAGCAATGGGCGCTGGGACGTTCAAAAACTGGGATACGCATTTGGCAAAGGCCACCTGGTTAGTCAATACTAGGGGATCTACCAACCGAGCTGGACCTGCCCAATCAAACCTGTTACGTACTGTAGATGGGGATAAAGTTCCTGTAGTGCATGTAAAAAATATGCTGGGTAAAACAGTCTGGGCTACTCCTGCCTCAGGAAAAGGCAAACCTATTCGTGGAATTGTTTTCGCTCAGGGACCTGGATATACTTGGTGGGTGATGCAAAAGAACGGAGAGGTCCGGTGTGTACCTCAAGGAGATTTAATACTGGGTGAGAATAGCCCATGAACTGAATTGCACCATGTTAAATAGTATATTATACTGTATGTTATCACTACCATGATTACTATAGGTGACTAATTAGAATGTATGGAAAAGAGTGTAACCTGAGCATGACATAAATGGTATGGAATAAGGGGTGGATAGATGTCCTGGTTTCAGTTAGCACAGAATTAATTTTCTTCCTAGTAGCTGGTGGAATGCTGTGTTTTGGCTTAGAATGAGAAGAGTGCTGATAACACCCCGATGCTTTAATTGTTGCAGAGCAGTGCTTATACTAAGCCAAGGACATCTCAGCCTTTGCTCTGTCCTGCCAACGGGCAGGCTGGGGGGTGCAGTAAGAGCTGGGAGGGGACAGACCCAGGACAGGTGACCCAAACTAGCCAAAGGGGTATTCCATACCATCTGACGTCATGCTAAACAATATATAGGGGTGGCTAGCCGGGGGGGGGGGGCCGGACTGCTCGGGGTTAGGCTGGGCATCGGTCAGCGGGTGGTGAGCAATTGCATTGTGCATCACTTGTTTGTACATACTATTATTACTTTCGTATTATCACCATTGTATCATCATTATTATTATTGTTATTATTATTTTTGTTATTTTTTTTTTTCCTGTCTTATTAAACTGTCTTTATCTCAACTCACGGGCTTCACTTTCCATTTCTCTCCCCCGTCCCAGAGAGGGAGGGGGGAGGGTGAGCGAACGGCTGCGTGGTGTTTAGCTGCCGGTCGGGTTAAACCACGACAGGAAAAAAAAGAAAAAAGAAAAAAAAGAGACTACATGATGGTTGGCATAGGTGAGACAGAGAAACAAGTTCATGTGATACACTGCTAACCTTCTTAAGTAAAATCAAAAGACTGAGGATCAGGGGGCAGTTTAGGTCTCCTCATGAATGGCTAAGATTTAAGATGCTCTAGGAAATAATCTGGACAATTTATCATTGCTTTCCCCCCCACAGAGAGGATAATTAATGCTGTAAAATGGAGTAGGCTCAGTGCACCCCTTTCTGATGTCAGGGGCCCATTTTAAGGTCAATGATTGAAATGCTGTGACGGTGTCAGCTGAGCTTTTGCGTCTGTTGCTAGGATTTTACTCACCAAGGACTCTTAAGGTGATGTATGTTCATTAGTTTACAAGAAGATATAATTACCAATCCAAACTGCACCATGTTTCATTTGCTACTAACCTTCTGATTCACCTAGGTAGGTGGCAATGAGTGCATTTGCTAACTGGTGATTACCAAATTAGTTGCATGATAAACCTTTTTCAACATACCTTTTAGGAAGAAAAAAAATAAAATGAATAATGAGTTGATTTTTTCTTTCAACATGCTATAATTTTTATTCATTTAACTTGAGCCAATTTATTAGGAGAAGGAGAAAGCTTGTATTCCTTTGCACTCCTTTTGCAAAAGAGGCAACCAACAGGAAAAATTCTGAATGTAGTTATGTTTTAAAATCCACATTAATTATAAATACACTTATTCTTTATAAAGGCAGGCTCTGCAGCCTGGTTAGGGGAGGGAATGGGGGGTCATGTATAAATTGTCTCCCAAGGACCCCACTGAAATTTCCATAGCATTCACCATATGACACTGATGTGTGAAAATTGACATGAAGATTTGAAAATTGGGACCGAGGGAGACCAAGCATAAAATAACTTCAATTTTGCGCTCTCTCTGTCTCTCGGAGGAATAGTGCAGTGGACTGACCAACACAACACAAACAAGCGAAGAGGAGAGAAAAAAATATTCAGGGAGAAGGATAGGAGTTATTAAAGAGAAAACACACTCCTCACTCACAGAGAGAAAGGATGATCAATGGATTTAGTCACAGAGAAATTCAAGCAGAAAATTGCTGCTGTTTTTTATCTGAGAGGCAGAAAGTTTAACCAAACCAGAATTCTCTCAACTCACTCCAAGGCAAACAGTGGAGAAAACCACTGTATTTTGAAACAGTAGGAAAGTGTATGTGCATGTGTAAATTTTTTTGTGCAATTTTACAATTTTATGATGCCAAATGAATTGTTAGGTAGAGCCCTTCCCTCCAGAAGTCTGCAATATGGAAGATCTTATAAACTCTTTATACTCTGCCATGAGTTTTGAAACCCTTCCAAAATTAGAAAGCCAACCTCTTGCAGCATGAATAGTTAACAGGCTGTATATAGGGTGGAGTCACTGGACTCAGCTGCTAATAGAGAAATCCCATTCCTTCTTCAGAAAGAGAGTAAACCCATAAAATCAGTGAAAACTGATCAGGAAAAGAACCAAAAAATCAAATTTAAATGTTTCAGGCCTGTCTCCTGTAGCTTAAATTGTAAGGGGTTAAACATCTCACTCTGGACATATTTGTACCATTTTGAGACGCTAGGTATGTTTTCTTAATTCCTTTTCTTTGGGATGATTTGTGGTGCTGAGTGTGTTTTTTTAAAACCAATTTTTAGCATTCTGGAGGCTCTTGCTGGCACTTGTCTGCATACACAAAATCAGCCCAGCCTTAGGACTGGCTGTTAGCGCTTCCAAAAACCAGATCACTATGCAAAGGCAGGAGGTACCAAAGCATCATTGAGCAGTGAAAATAACAACATACTTCTGGAGTTTAACTGCTGTTCTGGGAATAGATATCCATAACTTTCTTAGCACTGAATAGGTGTTCAATAGTTCACATCCTTGGATTATTGGTCAAAATGCCAACCAGGGTTGGAAATTCACTTTAGGGCCTCAGCAGGACCATCCAACCCTCCTGCACGGTCATGCAGACAGACAGATATCCTATCTGTGTGTCCATGGATGTTTCTCAAAATCCAGATCTGTTATAAGCTTGGTTTTAAAATACCATATTCCAATCTGCTCTAGATAGACACTCAACACTCACCATCACCACCAGTGCTGAGTGTCACTCTTGTTGCTAGTGCTGCTATTTCCTTTGGATCACAAGTTGTTTGCTGTTCTCTGTTATCCCAAAGACATCTGCAAGACAATGGGAATATACATCTATACATTTGTTATGGAAGAAAACCTATGAAACCTATGTATATAGATAGAGATGAGTTATAGATACAGACAATGTTTTAGCTTTAAAAGTAACCGTTCTCTAGTTCCCTAAGTCCTAATGTAATTCTCAGTCAGACAGGATGCACTGCACAGTCCTGAACACTATACTGCCCCACCAGACTATTTTTCTTGGGCTTACTTACCTTATTTTATTTAGTTTTGATGCACATAAGATTCCTTGTGTTTGATGATATGATGATCTACAAAACCAATATTCATATGCTGTGGATCTCATGTATTACAAAGTGAAGTATATAATAATGAAAAATAGCCACAGCCATCTTTTCACTCTCCAGGGTATCTCAGCACCCTTATGGATGGCCGCACATACATGTATAGTCAGCACCATAGAAACAAATGGGGGGGAAATGGCAGCACACTCACTGTTCAAAGCTGGAATAGCTTTGGTCTAGAAGCATACTTCATCCATAGCTTCTGTTGAAGACTATATTACAGAAGGTACTGAAGAAAAAAAAAAGTTTTTACATTTTTTTTGAAACAGAGTGCTTACATGTGGAGAGATGGGCCTTGTAGGTACTGAGGAACAGGCAGAAAGGAGAATTCTCTATTTCAAAAGTCTGTAGGAATTGTCATTAAACACCTTAAGGATTTTCAAGAGTGGCCAAAAGAGGATTCTCCATGACTCACAGACTAACACAAGAGCTGCCCATCATTGACTCTTAGTGCTCTACTGAGCATGAAAATAGTGGCATGAAAACAATCTGAAAAGGCGTTGCAGGTAATTTCACAGGGTAACAAGGAATGCCAGGCTCATCCTAATTGCTGGCACTGGGGACATTTAAATTAAGAGCTGGGATCTTTAGGGCAGCGTCTATATTTCACACACTTTTTTTTTTTCTTTTGTAATTTCTGTATTTTATGACAGTCCTTATATAGTAATATAAAATTAGATGTCTTTTTATGTGCCTCCTTTTAGTTTGCAAGTTGCACTCAAAATATGGTTTTGAGCTTCTTTCTACAACTAAAAAATCTAGGGCATTATATAAAAATAAATAAATTCTCCCAATGATGCCTTGATTGTAACAGATGAGGCTTTACAGAATGCCATGAGAAAATTACAAGAATTAACAATAGAACAATAATAATAATAGTAATAATAATACATGAACCAAAAATAAAATGCAAGGCCACAGTACCTAATGACTTCAATGTTTTCTTTTACTATCCTGTTGTAATACACTGGCCATGAGCTGGCATTGCATTGAAATACAGTTTTGTTGTGTGTGTCAAAGAAGCTGTCTTTTATTTATTTACTTAAATCTATTCACACTCCACCTGAACATGACAAAGTTGATGCCATCCTCTTTTTAATAAAGTCACATTGTCAAGTTGCATCTATTTCACAGAACTATGAGATAAGAATTTTGTCCAGTATTTTCATTATTAAATCACTCAAGGAGTCCTTCTAAGAATTAATTTTCTGATGGAAGGATGTCTTCCATCCTCTGTCTTGTTTAAATGTTTGTGTTTCAAATACTGTTTAAAGTACTTGAATTTCTCACCTTTAGATCCTTCTCAGTTTGTGTATGATCTTTATGGTCTTTTTCCTCTAAGAGGCCCACTCATTCCAATAAAAAGGTGATTTTCAAAAGAATTTCTGTTTTTATTTATATATAATCATAGTACAGATTGCATCAAATGCCTTAGAACATACATATAAAACACTCCTGGCTGGTTTCATGCAGCTGGGAGATAGTCGTCTCCCTGTGAAGTTTGCAGATGAAATATTCAAATGAAAAAGAAAGAAAAAAAAAAAAGATATCACCTACCTCAAAAAGGTCTTCAGAAACCTGCTGGGGAAAGTTTGAGGAGCGAAGATAGGAATGATATACCACCATTTTTAAGAAAGGATGGACGAATCACCTCGACTGCTACTACAGAGAAATGTTTTTAAGGTTATTTTCAATTCCAGAGCAATAGTAGTAAATAATTTGCAAGCTCTCCTGAACATTTTAGCTAGAAAAGAGAGATTCTCAGAGGGAAAAAAAAAAAAAAAAAAAAAAAAAAAAAAAAAAAAAAGAGGTATAATAGACCATTGGCTGCTGGATAATTGTTCCAGCCACAGAGGTTGGAACTACATCCAAGCTTTCTCCAAGTCTGACACGGGGCATATATTGAAGTTGGAGACAGTTCAGTGAGAGCTTATTTGGACTATATAGTTCTGTCAAAATGTAAGCACTTTACATACAGCTTCAGAGGTAAAGATGGAAGTATAAAGTTACTACAGTTCTAAAATGTCCACTTTAAGCAGCTTGGAAATACAGTAGCTTGTTTGTGTTTTGCAATTTTTTTTTTCTACAAAATTTTACATATATAGATATACATACATATCTACACATTTTTGTATATACATATATATATGTCTATGCATATATATACATACATGTAGAATTTAGTCTATTAATGTGAAATTATTCTAAAAGTCAAAAGTCAATATAATGCTGACTGAAGGAGATATAATCTTTAACTTCAAATACATCAGAAAGAAAGAATTGCAACCTCATATTCTTTTACGAAGTAGAGATCTGCAGTGGGTTAATCAGACTTTTGCATTTGGAAGCAGAAAGCAAAGGAAGAAAATGTCTGACTAATCTTATAGTAGATGTCATGGCTAAAATCAACAAAATGTATAGAAGAAACAACCCTTCTTGGTTTTTAGGCACCCCATTTTTTACAGACAGACAAAACTTCTTAAGGACATTCTTGCTATCTTAATACCTCAATCTTATTCAGTGTCATTTCTGAATGAAACTATTGTTGAGGCAACAGTGAGTTGCATAGCTCCATCAGCCTTCTTTAATTTGCTTGGAGATTATGGGAAAAACCTCTATAAATCAGTTTTATGACCTCATGAAAAACTTACAGTTGTATGGCATCACTTGCATGAATTATGAGATAGCCACAACAAGGACCAAAGATGTCAAGGACGCCAAAGCGAAGCTTTATGTACCCTGGGACATGGCATTGCATTTCTCAAATCTACAGTTGGCAGAAAGACTGAAGGCAGATATGGAATCTAAACTTCCCTCTGTCTCCTAAATGCAGAGCCGTGATTTGGAAAGGCTGTGAAGACATTGTTAAAATAGTCTTGAAAAGGGTCATTAGTCTGAAGATGTAGCAATTTAATTCTTCATTAGCATTATAAAATAAGCAGTATGTACACAGAAAAAAAAATAATCATATAGTTCTTTAAAAAAGAGTTCAGGACAAATGCGTTTTTTTTTCCCAAAACCAAAAGTTCTATTTTGAAATTTGCATAGTGCCTTTTGCTCAGAGACTTCATGTAGTTGCAGTGGCAGCCACATAATTTTTATTGTCATCACAAAATAGACTTCCTGTTGCTCTTTCCTCAAATTCATTCTCCTTTAACATGACCTCCCAGTGTTTTGCTCTGATGTGTCAAAATCAAAAGTCCCAATCCAAGCATCATTGAACTTTATGACATGTCATGGTACTGTAAGCCTAAAGCAAAGACTGAATTTTGCAATTTAAAGGATAACCTGAGAGACAAACACCTGGAGGTCAGGTTTCTCAGTGTGTTAGATAGTCACATGTATACCAACTGTAAGTTATATAATTTCAACATAGAAACACTTTATAGCAACAAACTAATTTTGTCAGAACTACATTTTCAAGGAAAACTGAAAGAAAGATTCTGACTGTTAGAGAATCCAGGCCAGCTTTTTGAGGGGACACAACAGTATTTGGCTTTGCACTTTAATTTTCTACCATATAGTAGAGAATTAAAAGGAAAAAAAAAAAAAAAGTTCTATTTTGTCAGTGTTTTTATTATTATTATTATTAATAATAATAATAATAATAATATTTATTTATTTATTTATTTATTTATTTTTTATTGACACCAAATAAATCTTAAGATGTTTCCTGGCAAAAGTATTGAATGTTTCCATTGTCACTCCCATTGAAAGCAGAGACAGACTCCCAAGTCTTACTCCCTTTATGCTGATTAAAATGTTTATCCTCCAATGGCAGCAATGCTCTGTTTAGGCAGCCCAAACATAACCCTGCTGTGAGTTCCCAGAACAGAAGAGGCAGAAGTTTCTGGGCTCAGCCTGAGTGAAATTTGGCCAGGCTGATGTCCCCTCACCTCCTTTCTGTCCCCCATAGATCACTATGCTATAGCAAAATGTCCAGCAACTGGGGTCAGATGCAATCTGGTCTCCCCTCTTTGATTTCTACCTTGTCTCCTCTCTCCCCTCACTTCAGATACCCTTGTGACTTATCTTGCACCTTAGTTTTATTCTGGGAGAGGATACAAGGAATCTGGGCTTGGTGTTGTGATTCAAATAAGCCCATATTCTATTTTAATTGCTCTCAGCATCCTCTTTGTAACAGAGAGCTGAGATGATACACTTTCTGCTTTCTCCATTCCCGGGGTCTGCTCAGCTTGCTATTTCCACTAATGCTTTCACCCAGGCCCTGCTCTTTGAGCCAATCCTCTGAGTTTCTTCTCTCTCCTTTTTTTTTTTTTTTTTCTCCTGCCATTATTCCAGGTGGTTACCCATCCCATTTCACTTACTCCAGTGTGTCACCAGGCTGCTGCCAAAAGCTCTTCTGTTTTTTCTCCTGTTGTGTTCACTCTTTCTCTTTTTTAAGTTTTAATCTCAGCCTTAGGTGAGGTGCACTGAACAGACATGATGAAGCTTTCAGGATGTTAGAAAGTAAACTGCTGGAAGAGGTCAGTGAGAGCAGAAACCAATAAAGCACAAGAAGGAAGTTTGATACGTACGAACAAAGCAATTGGTAATGATGTGAAATAGTTGGGTCAAATGAGGGCTGTGCACAAATGAAAAGATTCACCTCCAAACACCTGAAAAGTTTACCTAACCTGCTTTTCCTTGACAGGAGCTAGTCTGTTGCTGTGAACCACTGCTAACAGCTTTACACCCTGCTTTTATTTGCACGTCTCCACACACACATGAGCATCTGGCCATCAGCAGTGGGGTGGATTCTTTTTCAAAAGAAACTCCTTAAATCCTATAAGCTTCCTGCATCCTTTTCTCTTCCATTCATTGCCACTTATTACCTGAAAAGTGTGATTTAAGACCAGGTTTCCAATATCCTCTCTTAGCACCAGTAAAGCCATTGAATTCAAATGGATGGCCTCTGATGTATGGGATTGTTCGGCATAGAGGTGGCCTCGCCGAGCTACTACTTCATCAGGCAGCAATCAGATAGCACAGCTCCCATTAAGGAGGGCAAATTTCCCAATTTGCCAGGCAGGGGATGTTTGCTTACAAAAGGAAGATTCTTTTTTGAGATAGATTTCACTTCTAGATCCCCAGACTTACTCAGGAAAAAAAAAAAAAATATATATATATATATATGTATATATAAACTGTCAACTTGGATTATCCCATTTTCATGCTTAACAAAAATTAAGTTTTTAAAACAAGTGATGAAAACTAATCAGGATAGTGAGATATTTTGATGACCACAGTATATATGAGATTGTTTCCTCTCCTTCCCTCCCTTTCTAAGGTGGTGGCAGCGTAAGATGAGAAATATTTTCTGCCCTTAAACTTGCAAGCTGAGGCTCTGCTCTTGGTACAGCTTTAGGGGATAGAAATGAAATAATATTTTCATGAAATAATATTTTCATGAAATTCTTTAGAAAGTGGAGAACTTTCTGTTGTTTTCTCACTGTCTCTGTGTCGTCACTGGCCTTCTCTAAGGAATCACCCTGACACTTCCACGATGGCAGTGGTAGAGCGACCTGAAGGGAATTAAATTTCTAGTGCCTTGCTCAGCTGGCCTCTGCGACATGACTTTCTTGTTCTCTGGGAAGGCTGCCAGCCTGCCAGCTGCAGCCTGTGCCACCCCTTGGTGGACCTAGAGGGCACTTTCCTAGACCTCAGTGAGGGCAGCATTTATTAAAAGGAGAATTACAATATTAATAGGATAAATTATTATTTTATTTTTGTTTTGCTAATGACAAAGAACTTCATTTCTCCATACTTGGAAGCGGTTATATACCCAACTATGCCAATCTCAATATTATCTCAGATGGGTACTTGCTCCCTGGAGGCCCTTAGGGGAACGACCTTATGTCCCTCTACCTTTGATAAAGCACTGCCTGCATGCATATAAATCAATTAACATCATCAACTTATGCTAATTTTGAATTTAGATGGCAGGCTGGAAATAAACAGAGGTGTTTATGACTGTCTAGAAAAGAAAACACAATGACAAGCTTCCCTCCTCCTCACCGTACGCACAAAACTATACCCACACCATACGCACACACACTGCCAGCCAGCCAGCCCTTGCCCCACAAGAAGCCTTCATTTAGCTGCTTGCACTCTCTCTGTTTTCTAGGGGGATTTTGACAAGCAGAGCAGCCAAAATAACACACTGCAACACATAAACATCCCTTGTCAACCATTTACTCGGCTTTGCTACTCTGCCAGTTGCATTCCTGATTTTGTTGTTTTTTTTCTGGTGTTAGTTTCTTTAATTTAGGATACTCCGAGGATTGGGGGGTTACCAGCCTGGCATGGAAAAGACATTTAGAAGTGGAAAGGATTACTCAAACCATGAAGAGCATTTCCTTTTTCATAGTCTGACTATCTGTAGGAAACAGCACGTCACAGCCTCCCCCACCCCACTGGAAGCACAACTTACCGCAGGAGTGGTCAGGAGCCATGCTGACATCTCAGGTCCCAACAACTGCAGGGAACGTTTCTGTAAACATGTCCAGGGTGAAAACTGAGCCTTAAACCACAGAAGAAGACAAAAGCAGCCCCAGCAGCCTTTGTGATCAGATGTAGGGAAAAATTCTTTCCTGACTTCATTGCTGGTAAGTAGGTGAATGGTTCGTATGCAGCCAAGGCACTGCAAGCAGACACCCAGGGAGCTTTAAGGTCCTACAGGCTCATCAACAGAAGCTCCTTGTGTTTCATCCTGGAGGACTTCCCCTTTCTCAGGCTCTGCATGTGTCTGGGCACAAGCTGGGCAACGTGTTGAGTATGAGGGTGCTGTTCAGAGAACAAGACACTTCAGTATATGACATGTTTAATGGAAGACATGCAGAACTGTGTGCTGAGAATCTATTGTCTGCCACTGACATATCTTCATGATAAACATATTCATGAACTAGGGATAATTTTTATCTCTGATTAAAGCTGTGAGCAGGCACAACTCTTTTCCAGTTGACAGCTCTGGGCAAGGAATGGATATGGCAGAATTGTCTAAAATACAAGTCAAGTTAATTTCTTTGGATCCTGCAATTCTCATCAACATGGGCATTTTCTGACAATCTGATTTACTTACCATCAGTGCCCAGCTATCTATGCCAAGGCAAAGAAAAACAGAGGACATATGCTGAAAAATTTGTAACATGGTCCCCTAATCAAGTGCTGGCTCCATCCTGTATCCTGTTATAAATTGTAATCTACATTGTGTCTACTGTACACATGTCATTATTCTTTCCTCTGATATCTCAAACAGCTCTGCCTGATTGCATTTAAATACTTTTTTAAAGTCATTATTGGTTCTCCTCTTATTTATATGTTGCTGGGCTCAGTGGTTATCTCCTTTTCTTATTAGCAGAGGGACTCAAGGTTACTTTTATTCTTCATATCCAAGGAGCCAATTAACTTCCAGCCTCCCCCAATGCCATCCCAATAAATAGAGGCTGCTGTAGCCATATTTCCTTCCAGAGGGAGACCAGGATGTTCAGCCAATTCTGAATCCACTCATAGTGATACTGCATGGTTGAGATATTCAAAGGACTGACTGCTTGCCTGACTGCTCTGTGAGCTGCCTTCTTTGTCATGTTTCTGTTGTGCTCAGAGTTTTTGTGTATCCCTTCCCAAAGGAAACTCATTCCTGAGCAACACTATGGTGAGAATATCTCTTGTCAGAGGTGGGAGAGATGAAGGGCTTTTATTTACTTATTTGTTTGGGGGCTTGACAATAAAATATATTTTTTTTCTCTTTCTTCCTTCAGCCTCCCTACAAGTCCACAAAATACTTTTAAAATTATTTATCTTCCATTTAAAACTGCTGGGGGCCAGGCCAGTCCCTGTGTTTTCTGGAGCAAGGAATTAAAACACCGTAGCAGCTTTCATGGGAACAGCTGTCCTAAAAAGAGAGCAAGGCACAGGCACACCCAGGGCACAGCCTCTCCATAAATAACGTGGCTCCAGCCCTCTTAAATATCCTCAGTAAGTCTCACTAGGCATTGTGGGGAGCCATTATATTCGCTCAAGACCATGCAGCCCAGCAGCATAAAGCTGCTTCTCTGCTTGGGGGCAGAGGAACAGCGCCAGCACCCGGCACTTGCTGAAGCTGGCAGACTGATGAGGCAGCAGCGTTTATGGTGGTCTCTCCCTTTTATGCATGGCTTTCTCCTGCTTTTGCAAATCCTTTTCCATCCTTCAATGTGGGGGAAGGCGAGACCATGCAGGTGGCCATGTGCCCCAGGACAGGGAGAGTTATGTGACTGAAAGTTGGCGAAGGCCCACCATCGACTTGAGTCCCAGCTGGTGGCACTACATCATCCCTGCAAGGCCCTGCAGGTGCCCCTCAGGAGGGGGAGGGCAGGGATCAAGCAGGAGTCAAGGTCAGGAAGGCAACACAAGGGGATCTGGCTCCTTGTGGAACCAGGGAGGGTGTTGTGAGCTTGGGGCTACCCAGCAATGGCCATGAAACTAGAGAAGGGGGGACAAAAAGAGCCAGTTTCACACAGCAAAGTGCAGTTTGGGTCTGCAAAAGAGGTCTGTGCTGATCTGGAAGGCAAAGAGGGTCACGATGGGTGGCTGTGAGCAACATACAGTGAAGGATGGACTGCCAAATCTTGTCAGCAAGGAGCAAAAGAACACCAAACCTCCATTTGTGAATCTAATAGGCGTGTGACACAAATGTGGTGGTAGTAGTTGAGCCTTCCCATCTGGCACCTCTGATTAATCAAAGGCCTCTAAAGCCAAGGAAACCTCTGAATATATCCATCAACAAGAGCTGAAAGAGGGAGAGAAAGTAAGGCAACCCCAACTGTGTCTACAGAGGCTGTGCTTGATGCTAACAGGTGGTGATGAACATCGCATGATTTAGAGCTCAGAGGGGAATAGGAATCTGAAGGATCAAATATCATTCCAAAACACAGCCAGGCTTTGGGACCTGAACATTTGGGCTCTGAGTCTTCCAGGACAGATATGAACTTGAAAACAGGGAGAGGAAATGTGGAAATAGGCTCCAGCTCAGCATTTCTTGCTTTAAAATTGGGTTGATTTTTAAATGATTATAAAAGAAATGACTAGCTCACCTGATATGCCTACTTCCTCTAGAAAACAGAAAAATATGAAGCAAAGTCTACTTTTGTTCATATCCTAGACAAGTATGCCAACCCCATTTCTTTCTTTCAATAGCATTTTGCATCCCTTACCCATTAAGTTGTGATGACACCTGTACCCATACCCTGTACGAATGCTGATTGGAAGGATGAAGACTGGCAGAAGTACAATCTACAAGTGATTTATGAGCACAATTCAGTAGCTCTTGTCAATATGCTTTATGAACAGCCTGGTTCCTTGAATTGCTGTAGGCATCATTTCTGCAAAGATACATACAGGTCTCAGGTGCTCTGCAGGCAGCAAGAGCTCTGCAAGACACCAAGGAAGTAAAGGAGAAGGGATGGAGTAATCAAATCAGAAACTGTGGAGGAGGGAAAATTCATTATCCCAAAATTGCAGGACTGAAGTTCAGCAATGGAAGAAGCTCACTGGTTTGGAAAAATCTTGCCTGGATTTTGCCACCAGAAAATATTTGAGGACTTCCTTACCATTGTCCCCAATATCCTTAGCAGTTAATAGCACCCTGTTCTTCTCCTCAAGCAGAGACCTAACATAAGAAGAGTTTATTCATCTCACAGTTAATACTAAGAGGTAATATTAACCAGCACAGGCTAGCTTATCAAACCCATGGTAAATAGGATCCGAATTGGTGCTGACAAAGATTGGGTGGGGAGACTGCAGAGAGAGGAGAAGGATTCATTTTCTTTCTCTATTGTGTCAGAATAAACCCTTTGAAAAGAGGACAGTGCAGCTTTAATAATAAATAAAAAATAAAAATAAAAAATAAAAAAAGAAAGAAGGAAAGAAAGAAAAAAAGAAAGAAAGGTGCCTCAGTTGTCTCGGCAGCTGATCAACAAAGGAGCAGTCGTGAGCTGTAACCTCTTGGAGCTGCAGTCTGGAACATGACACATGTCAGCCTATGATAAATGGTGCGGAGTGTGTGCAATTTCAAGCGCAATGCCCTTGAGATGCTCAGGACCCCGATCGCAAATGTTATTGTTAAATTAAACCTTAAAGGAAGGATTGGAAAGGGGAGGGGTGGGTTTGTGCGTGTATGTGTGTATGCGCATGTGTGGGTATTTATTTATATATATATATATATATGGATATATGAAATACACAGAAGAGACAGAAAAAGCAGCAAGATGAAGAAAGAAAAACTTTGTATTCCTTTTAATTGAATTGTGCATCTTCTAGGTCTGGCTGAGCCATGGGAGAACTTCTGGCAGGATTTTTTTCCTACAGCCATTTTATTACCTTTGCTCCATCACAATTTGATAGCTAGAGATCAGCTAACATAGGTGAGTGTGAGAATGAAAAACAAACAAATAAGTAGGTACCTGCCACAGATGTGCAGCTCCTATAGCTCAAGTGTTCTGCATCCAGATAGCTTTTAATCCAAATGAGTGAAGTTTCAGAGAGTTTTGAGGGCTAATTTGGGGAACTGCCGGTCTCTGAAGGTGTGTTTGTTAGTTAAGCTGTTTGATGGCATGTGTTTGTTCTTTCTGAGGCAAACGTTGAAAAGCATCTCTGAGAAATAGGGGTGGTATTCACAGCCTTAACGTACCTTGGGGAGCACAGGGTTAGGTCACTGCAATTCCTGGAGGTAGATTTCATCCCCAGCTTATAGGTACAGCCCCAAAGTTTGGAGGACACTGCTTTTGTGGTGCCAGAATCCTACTTTTCCTGTGGTTTAAACATTGGAGGTGGAACAGAAGCAATTAAGACATTTTTCTTTAGACAAGAAATTGCAATAATACAAGTGGTCAAGGGGTATGGAATAGAGAAGGAAACAGAATGAGTGAGAGAAAAAATAGCCACCCCTGCATCCAATCAACCACCCCGAACAACCTTTTGCCAGGAGAGGTGTTAAGGAGGGCTCACCAAGCCTTAGTCTCTGGGTATTGCTTCATATGGGTGGAGTGGAGAACAAGGACCACATCTTCTGCAATCCCATCTCTGTAGCTTCCAGGTCCCTCCTTGCTCCCTCTGGAGAGACAAGATCCAACTGCTTCCATGCTGGGAATGTTTCTTGTCACCCTGGACCTGGACTTTGACTTGTTCTTCTCTTCCTTTCCTTCCACTACTTATTTTACATCTTCAATCTTTCACATGTGCAGAGGAGTCTCCAGTTTTAACTCATCCAGATCCCTCAGAAGTCCTTTCTTTACCTTCTGCCTTTCCATATTCCCTCCCCCATGGCATCAATGCTAAGTGCAATTACTGTAGGCAGTGCAGGAAACACAGAAGAGAATGGAGCTGTGTAAATGAGGGGGAGGACATGGAGGGGAGAGATATGGGGTGGGAGATGCTGGAAAGTGTTCAAGGGGAAATGCTTGCATGACTCGCATAATTGAAGGGAAGAAAGAAGCAAATGAACAACATAAACCTTCCACTTGAAAAGGAGATGGGAAAAGCCCTTAAATCATAATGAAAAGGAAATTCAAACAAGCAATAAAAGGTAACAAAGGACTACCAACGACTCATTAAGATATATTGTTTGCTCTAATTTCTCCCAAACACAAGATAAACCCATTGGCCGGGAATGACCAGCATAAGTGACTTCCATGACCTATATAAAACACCTAGGACAATGAGAAGGTAGCAGAGACCTGGCCCCATCAGCCATATCCATCTGCTTATTGTCCCTGGTTGCCTCTACAATAACTCCTTGTCTATTAGGGCCTTTAGAGTGACATGACAATATTATAACCAAGGTTCAGATTTGAGAAATATAATGAAGGCAAAAAGCACATTAGATATCAAAGTACTAAGTATTATTATTTTTAGAAGGCATCTTACGAACATCCTACAGCTTGTTTTGCCCTTTTTGGCTACCGTTGCCTAGCGTCCAGGAAAAGTCAAGTCCTTTTTCGGTTCTTTGGAACATTTTCCCCATGTTTCTTGTTATTAAAGAAAATAAACATTAGACAAAAGCAGACTTTATTGTAACTATAAATAATTCAATGCAGATGGATTCATGGAAAATACCAGAAGGCAGATTTTGAGAGAGAAAGAAAGAAGAGTGCTCTAAGGTTAGATGGTGAGGAAAATAGAAAGGGTGAAGAGTCAAGAAACTGCAAGATATCAAAGAGAATAGATACAAACAAGGAGGTAACTAATGAGAAGTAAATGAAAATAAAGGTAACTTGAAAAGGCAATACAGCCTGTATAAAAAGTTCATGGTTTTAGTTACAAATTTAGTTCCTGCCACTGTGGAAAAGAAAACATTTGCTATCTGTCTTGGGAGAGTACCATAGAGATCCATTTAATAATATCCCATACCGATGTGTCACCTACAATTGGCAGTTGCAAATAATGTCAAGATGATTATTAAACAACGGATCCTCCCATCTAATACTTAGATGTGACAACCCAGACTCAGGTGTGTGGCCAAGCTCATCTCAGAGAACAGTCCAGCCACACACAGGAGTGAATTGTTCCATTGTTACTTTTTTCACAGAATTATGTGGGCTCAGAATCCCAAGTGGTTCACATGGATAGGTGATACAGTGACAGATGCCTGGGAAAAAAAGCTCTTTTGGTTGAATAAATCTATTTGATATTCAGTGTTCTGTGTTAGCTTAGAAAAATGCCCTTTGCATTACCTTCACTTGAAGCAACAGACAGCAGTCCTTATTTTTCTAAACTGCAGGAGCCCTTTAAAACAGAGGTGAAATACAGTAGAAATGTACTTTAGTGGGAAGCTTGGAAATCCAAAGTCTACTCTCAACCCTGGTATCAGCTCACAATGCAACATAAATCTGGTTGCACCATACCTCAAGGGGGTGTGGCGGGGAAGATCTAAAAACAATTCAGCAGGGCTTCCAAGTGCTTTCAGACTGTGGAAGGTAATGCCAGGATACAATGCATCTGGCTTCATTCATATACTCTATATCTTTTCATATACTTTTATAGTTCTATAGGTTCCAGAGAAAGAAACCAGGAATAAGACAACTAGATTCGGTCTCCTCTTTTTCAGCATCTGTGTTACGGACTACACCAACTGCTCATGCATTCTGTTTGTCTAATTTGAAGAGTCCAACTGTGAACCTTCCTGAGGAAACAGGGATGCTGCATACTTACAGTTAATATATGCCCATTGTGGCCACTTATTTATAATGTAAATCTTATTGGCCTTTTTTGGTGGGGACAATGGCTAATACTAGGCACATTTCTGGGAGGTGTCCATATAAATGCAGATAGACAAATCAAGGTGAATAAAGTCCACAAGTATTCCTGTACCTGTTGCTTTTGATTTTTTTATTATTTTTTTTTTCTTCACTATTTGGGTGACAGCATGGGGGGAACTTGTTCTTAAAATTTCAGAGATCGGGGAATCCTCTCTAGCAGCAGAGCTTGTGTAAATTCTATCAGTTCTGAGTCACATGTTTGTAACCATAAGACATCTTTAAACTAACCTTAACGTGGAGAAGAAAAAGCTGTCAGCACTGGTATATGAATGAGTATTTGACACAGCTATCTTTGAATGAGTAGTTTTATTTGAAGATAAAAGGAAGTTCACTAAAAGCTATGTTTTCCACTAGTATGAAAGTGAAGATCAAAGATTTTTACAGGCCCAAATCCCCATTCCCCTATATTCTTGTTCTCTACTGCCTGTCCCCTCACTTACAACTCCTAGCATTGTTCCCAGAGTTCCTCAAACCATTTATTTTCTCTCCACTGCTTACCTACCTGAAGCAACATCAATATATAGCCATTGCAAGTCAAAAGGTATATATATACACAAAGGACCTCTGAGAACATGGAGAAGTAAACTGATGTCAGAGAAGAATGAACATAGAGAAAAGCCTACCCTGTAGCTCGGTGGAGCTGGTGAGGAAATGAGTGGTGGGAAGGAAGAAGGGCATTTATAGGAGGAAAGGACTGTTTCAAAACCACTGATTTTGCTGATATTGCACAAGAGAAACTCAATGCCTTCTTTAGGTATTGGTTCTCCAGGGCAAAGGTGAATACCATAGCAGGTGAACAAGTTAGGAACTGAACAGGAATCACTGAAGCCAGCATAATAATAATAATAATAGAAAAAGAAGGCAGGAAGGGAGGGAGGAAGGGGAGAAAGAGAAGGAAGGAAGGAAGGAAGGAAGGAAGGAAGGAAGGAAGGAAGGAAGGAAGGAAGGAAGGAAGGAAGGAAGGAAGGAAGGAAGGAAGGAAGGAAGGAAGGAAGGAAGGAAGGAAGCAGAATACCTTCATGCACCATGTAAAACATACAAGGCTTGTTTGTACAGTCACTGTTTTGAAAAGAATTGCATTTTTGTGATGCATTGTGGCTTTTTTTTTTTTTTTTTTGAAAAACCAAATGACAATGGATACTGAATTGGAAGGCAGAGGAGCTGTAAAACAGGTCTGTGAAGACAGATGAATCTGTCTCTCTTTCTCAAGGCTGCCTTTGGAAAAGGTGCTGCAGTAGCAAGCTATCTTCTTTGAACACAAGGCATATGAAGACAGAGACAGAAAGGTTTCCAGGGAAGAGATCCACCCAGCCAGAGGTGGGAAAAAAGGCTTACTTTGAGACTGTAAACATTTGAAAAACAAAAGTGGAAGCACAGGGAGAAATCATCTTCTTGTCTTTCTCTTGCTTTGCCACACACTGGAGGAATGGCACATTGTTCTTCTGCCGAACAATGCCCCATTCCCACCACGTGCAATTTTCTCTCATTGGGAAAAGAATGTGAGCTTTACTTTGCTTTATTATCAACTCTGTGCATGTGGAGATAACTGCAAAGACTGGTTTGTCCCTGAAAGCAAAAATGAATTTTGATCAAAATTGGATTACGGGGCATTTCATTTCTCCTTAAAAATGGTGGTAAACTGATTTCCCATTTACTCAATATGCAAAAAATTAACAAAATAAAAACTGCCAAGACTAAATAATGGTACTGAAAAGGAAAATAAAGCTCCCCTCAAAATTCCTGAAAAATAATTGGACTGAAACAGCTCTGAGTCAGATTAACTTTAAATCTTCTTAAGAACGATGAAGGTTCTTGCAACCAAAGGCAAGTTAGGCTGATTCTGCATATTTATTTCCCAGTCTGCCTACTTAATGCAATATGTCTTGGTTATTAGGGGCAGATTTTTCTTGCTATATATTAATGACATTGCATTAGGTTTAGAAGTAGAAGTCCACGATCAAGGCAATCACAGAATATTAAGTGTTTAGTCAAGTCCCAGTCAAACTGTGGTGAAATGGGTTAAAGGGAGATGGTCAGAGCTGCCAATCCCAAAATACAACCCAGCCCATGAGCCCATCCTGCAGCCAAAGGAATAGTACTCCTTTTGACTTCAGCAGACACTGTTATGGAAAATATTTCTGTCTGAAACAAAATTGGCCTGTAATCTGGGTAAGCTATTCAGAGCAAACAGTGGCAAATTTAGCCCTTTCTCCTGATTGTAAATTGTCCATGTATGGACTTTGTTTTTTTTTAGTGCCTTTGCATATATTTGCCTGACAAATACTACTAATAAAAATATTGCAGCAGATTGGTGACATTGATTATGTCTTTCACTTTCTGCGATAGATCGTGGTGTATGACTGGTCCTCTAGGTTATGATGCAATTTAGCCATAGAGTCAATATGCTAAAATATCAGTGTAAGATGTACTAAATCAGATCCTTATGAATTTTAAAGACCATGTTTGAAGTTCTTCCTCAATCTGTTTACCAAATCAGTATGGTTGCTCCCAAATTAAAGTGCTGTGCCCTATAAGCAAGAAGATCAGAATTATGAGCCATCATAATCCTACTTGCACCAGTAAATAATAGCTATTTCGGCTGTAAAATGAAAGCAGCTTTGGGGGCTATAGTATTAACACTTCAAAAAGTTCCCTACTGATATCAACTTTCTAGTATTCAAAGTAGTCTAGCACATCAGGCTGTGGGTCCTGAGCTGAGCAAAGTGTCTGGCCTAGATCTACTGAGATACAAAGGAGTTATCCCTTGTATTTTAAAAGATTTGTCTTATATGTGTTTTTGTTGCTCTTGTTTTGGTTTGGTTTGGTTTTGAGGGAATCTTATTGATAATGACAATATAATACCTAAAAGTGGAAAGTCTATGGCTATAGCAAACACTGTAGGGACCCTGTATATTAGGGTTGCATACAGAGGCAAATTCCATCCAAAGGTTTGAGAGTTCAGTCTGAAGGTACAGAAACCTTTTGATAATATTTGCTACCCTGAGCCTATATTTTATACAAAAATTGCAGCTTAGGACTTGAATTCTCCACGAAGCAGTTGAGGTCCACCTGGCTTACAGAGCAATGGAAAACCTCATCTCCCATTCACCTGGATGCCCATTTGTACCCAGACCAGCTCACTCCCCATTCTGCCAGTGCCAAAAGGGCAGACCTCAGGCTGTCCTCACCTCCCAGGACATGACCAGAAAGAGGACCAAAGGCTACACTGCATCCCAGAGTAGATATCCCTGCAAATGACTAAAGAATCCCCATACATTCATTATGTTGTGCATGCACATTCAAGCAAGGGAAAAGCTGTTCTACAATTACAAAGAAACTATGTATTACCTGTGAGATATCTGATTCTCAAGCATGTCAAGGAAAGGAGAGCATTGCACGGGTCACGCTGACTCCTCTTGTCTTGACGTTTGCTTATATTTCTCCCCAGGAAGAAAACTTTTCTTGCTGATGTACCAGTCTCAAGAAAAAAAAAAAAATCCCCTTCTGCCGACATTCCTTTCTGAGTCTGGGAACCTCTATTGTCTTTTCTCTGGTAATAAATGATAATAATTAAAGGCAAATACACAATAATTAGTCACACTAGGTTTATCCATCTGGCATACCTGTATCTCATCACTGTGTCTTTGAAACAGATGACAAGCACCATATTGCACAACATCCTGCTAATGGGCCTGAGCAGGGAAAAAGAAGGTAAAAGGGTTACCACACACCCAAAAAAAAAAAAAAAAAAAAAAAAAAAAAAAAAAAAAGGTAAAAGAAATAAAAAGGTCAGCAACAGGGAATGAGAACATTATATAGCATTAAGAAATTAGCAGTGGCTGACTGTCAAGTTATAAACCACTTACTGGCAGATGTGCTTTCAGGTGGGGGTTAGAAAAACATGGAAATATGTGTTTTTCTGCTTAAACTACCTCCTGCTTAAAATACACCTGACGTACCTAGTGTTAAAACGAGGAACAGTTCCTGGAAGATTTTAGCTGGATATGTAGATGTATAAGGAAAAATGAGCTATTTTAAGATCTTTTCTAGGCTACCTGAAAAGTTTGGGTTTCATTCTGAGAATAACTCATTATGGACTGAGTAACCAGCTAGCTTGATCCCTCTTCACTGCGGGCTCATTGATGCACATCAGGAGTCTCTCCATCCCTATCAGAGCTGCCTGAGAGAAGGCAGAGCAAAATTAATGCAGCAAAGTATTTTCACCAAATATTTACTCCTTTGGAAAAAAAAAAAAAAAAAATCATACAAGGCTGGCATTTGATTTCTGGGAGCTTCTGAGAAGCAGAGATTTACTTGTATAAATAATCACAGAGAGCCAATTTCAGTCACATGTATTTAGATTTCGATTAAACCTCCACAAGTGCTTCAACTCGCTTTCAAACAGGCGGCAGAAACTTTCATGCACTGAGAGCTGATTGTCTGGTGGTAATGATTTTCTGGTCACAGTGCAGCCATGCCCAAGACAACTGATATGGAGTTGGGCCCAGCTATGTTACCTAGCTGCATAAAAACAAAAAAAGCAAATAAAGGCGGTGCCCGGACAAAAGCCTTTAGAGCCTAGATGTAAGACAAGCATTAAATGATTTTGTGCTTCCCTAGATCTAACCTGCCTGAGTCTTGTATAGCTGCAAGCAATAAGTTGGCAGCTTCTAAACCTATAAAAAGTTGAAAATAAAATAAATAAAATTATCTATAATATACCATGAGACAATCAATAAATCAATCAGAAAATAAATAGATAAAAATTAGACCATTGGTAATTTATACCCATTACTCACCAAGACTTAAAAGAAAAATCATACTTTGGAAACATCTAGCTGAACATCAGTCTGCTCTGTTACCTGAGCAGATTTCTATCTGGCAGGGATTTAGGGAACATCTCAATTTGGTCTTTGTAATGAGCATACCTGTTCTGTAGGTGTTACTGAATCCCAAATCATCACAAGTTATAACGTGCCTGATGGGACTCTTGGCAGCTGAAATTTCCTTTGTTGGGCATCCCAGTCTGAGGAAGAGAATAATGTGATGAACATGGCTAGTTTTACCTGTGCTTGCATGTGCTTAAGCATCCAAGGGTTAGTAGAAATGCTAAGGCAAAATTATTTGTTTTCATGTAGTAATTCCAGTGCATTAGGAACTCAGACCTAATTAAGGAAATAAAGGAATTTAAGAAAGCAATGGGAAATGTGGTGTTTTCCCAGCACCTATTGATCTCTATACCTGACCATATTAACTTAAGGAACACATCATGAACTTTGTGGAAGAACAGATTTTTTTTCCTTATACATCTGGAGTTTATCTTGCACAGTTTTTCAGCCCAGAAGCAACTCATTTCAGTCTAGCTAAGCCTACTGGTGTACATCACACACAATATATTGTGATGTTTTTGCATTAGTCTGCAAATAAGTTGCATCTTCCTCAGCTTGGTAAACATGATGAGACTCTGGACTAGGGAGTTTATATAAAAACAGAGAAAAAAAATGGAGTTCGTTATTAATTCTTCCTAGGTAAATTAACTGGAAACAGCTTTTCAAAATACTTCCTGTACATAGTTTCTATACAAAGAGAGCTTCTCTTGTTTGTTTCTCTCTTCCTCTGGACAGTCCCTAGTGATGATTTTCACAGCTCTTATGGAAGCAGCTCATTGTTCTGCAGCGACTTAATTAAACTGTACTTCCATATGAAATTAGGCTATTGTATTTATTTAAACTTTATGGTAACTGCTGTACAAGGGCTGTGGCTGTCTACATCCTACACCATACACCCACGTCTGTCCCCACCCCACCCCACCCCACCGTCACCACTCCCCGAAGGAAATGGGTAGTCATTCTGCCCTGGTTGAACTCCTCATCTACTCAAGTGATGCATTTGAACTTTAACCCATGAACAGCAATATTTGCTTGCCATGCCAGCATCTTTCACAGACAAAAAGTAAGCTGGAGTAGCTCTGGAGAGAGAAATGATTTGCTTGTGATTTTCTTCTCTCAAGCATTAGTTGATACCCTTTTGAATTTTTGCAGAGCTTGCATGGGTTTTCACACTTTGTGTGCCAGTCCCACCATCTTTTCAGGGATAGTTTTCTTCTTGTGATTGAGCACTCCATTGTCATGGGACAGTTTTTTTCTTAAAATTGAAATGTTTCAAAGTTAATTAGCTCCAGCCATATCAATCAGCTGAAACATTAAAGATTAAAGGTATAATTTCAAAGAAAGCACGATTGCCAGGTATCATTCAAACATTAAAATGTTTGAAAAGCTATGAAAGTTGGGGATGGTTGCAATTCATTTTCAGAACATTTCCCCCTTGAGACGCGTCTGGTTTTCAAAGAGTTGTTAGTGAATCCAAAACAACATGAGGTTTCATTGACTCCAATATGCTGAGTAGAGTTGCAGTGAGGAATAAAAATCAAATAAATCTAATTAAAGCATCCAAATGGTCTGATGCCAATGTGATTGGCATTTTTTATTTTGTCCACAGAGAATGAGCTCCCAAAAAGAGTTTTTCCCTCAGCTGCATCAGCAGAAAGGAGATCAGCCCCTCTCCAAGATCATAAGAAAAGTTCAAATTTCACTGAGGAGAGCCCAGGCACATCACAGGAAGAGAAAAGCTGAGGTTTCTAGCCCATTACTATCAGGATGAAATTTTATTTTCTATCATACTCAAACATCTTGTTTAAATTAATGTTGCTGCAACACTCTCATATACAGCATCTTCATATTTAACCTAATTTTTCAGATCGGTTGATTAAAATACAAATGTCCAGCAGATAATAAATCAGTTGTCTAAACACAGATTATAATCCAAGGTCTGTCCACAAATTATCTCGTCTGTTTTCTGCCAGGCCTGTATTTTATGCAATTGATAACCTACAGTTTCTTTCCATCTGAACTGATTATTCTCTTTCACACTGTCCCACAGGGCTGTATGCTGGCCCTCATGTTTGTGAAATGCTGAATTGGCTTCCTCTTCTAAATCAGCATGAGGAGTGAATTATTATTGCAACATCATATCACTATCGCTCAGATTTGCTTTGATTTATCTGCAGGCTGATCCCAATAGCCCAGCTCTGCTTTCCTGCTGGGTGGATGTGTTGATGCAGCTATTGTCCCAAATCTCATGGCAGACAGACCATAGCTGTGCTCTTTCTTTGCAGTTTGCCTGTCTGGATGATGGGCTCCATCCTGACACAGGGGCCACTTCCACCATGCTGGAAGAAGATATGAGAAACCTCTCACTAGTCACAAATGTAATAATTCATCCCCACTGTGAAAGCTTTAGCCTAATTCTTTGGACACAGAGACCAGCTTCAGCTTGAGATTTTATAGTCATTGAAAACTTTTTTAGTGCTAACTCTGATATTCCTCTTCTCTGCATAACTGTCTGATTGCTGTATAAATCTCACTGAAGTCTGACTGACTACCTCTTCCAGCAAAATTAACTTTTCTGACACTTGAATATATGCTTTAGGATTTCTTGCTCTGCTTCTTTTTTTTTTTTTGGTTGTTGTTGCAATCACAACTCAAATATCAGTTGTACAACAAAAGGTTGTTTCAAAACTGAAGAAAACACTGAAGAAGCATCATGTTCAAAAGACAACATCTGGAGATGGAGTTTGAGCACAACCTTTTCCAGGTGCTATGTTTGCAAACCAAAGGGTACATATTCCTGTACCCTGAGAGGGCTTCCCATCTTAGGGAATACAGACTTTAGTAAGTACCTGGAAAAAAATGATAGAAAAATGTGTAGTCTGATCTTCTGTGTATTTTTCCCTGTACTGGGCTCAGTTTCTAGGTAGAAGAAAATTTGGAGGATTGTCCGGGTCACGTTAATTTAACTTGTTTTTGCTCAATGGCTGTAACCTCAGCTGTTTGCAATCTGCTGTTGTACATTCCTCCTTGCACAGGTCTAAGAAATTAGGACATGAGCTCAGCATCTTGAATAAGCTTCCAGTTTTACCTGCAATCCCTCCTGAGCATGTCACCTCAGCCCCCCCACCCCATTTTTGATTGCTTCATTAGTGCAATCCCTTCTCTCCTCAGAGAAGGGCTGTTTTAATGAGCTTATTTTTGGACTCCAAAGGTGCTGCAAGGAGAGGCAGGGATGACAGTTCTCTTTGATGCAAACCTGATAATGTGAAGGCACTTGCTGGCATATTGTACCTACACTAGAGCAGGGAATGCAAGTGAGGTGATATTTGATCTTCCCCAGCTAGCTCTTTATGATGCTCTTTTTTATATGGTTTGTATGTTTAACACCAGGCAGTGCTACACTAAGGCCTGCTCCCAGACTGAGTATGGCAGCATTTTAAACTCTCCTATGTTACCTTTCAACCCCTGAAAAATGCACAAGGCCACACCTTACAGGACCTACAGAGAAGAAACAACGAAAAACAAAACAAAAATCTCAGTGACTATGAGAACAGGCAGAAAACTTCAGCTCCATTATCACTCCCCTTCATCTGCTCAAAACCCCTCGCTGCAGGGGTTGTCATGGTGATGCAGGTTTGACCTCTCACTTTTTACTCTTCCAGGAGCTAAAAAGGTAAAAATGAGCCATTCTGCCTCGAATGAAAATCAACCTCCCTCTGTCAAAAGACGCTGAATTGCTTTTTTCCCCTTTGTCAAACCTGAATGTTTCCATAGGCGACATGGAAATAAATAAATAACCGGTACCAGGCACCAAGGAGTATCAATGGGTTCAGCAGGATGCGGCTATGGTGGGAGGAGGCTCAGGATAGGGCTTGGCAGGAGTGGTCCATGCCCAAGTTTCCCAGAAGTCATGAGGAGCTGCATCCTGTGTGCCTCCTTCATCCCCGGCTGTCTCTGCGGTTAGGTCCTCACTCTGCCGGTTGAGCTTGGGGTTTGTGTTTGTGGCAACTCCAGGGCAGAAAAATCAAACTATTGATTGAACTATGTAGCAGCCTCATAAGGCATTATTAGCAACCTGCTGTAAGTGAGACCAGAAAGGGTAAAATCATTTATTTTTATTAATATTCTTTAGAGTCAGGATTTAGCAAAAACTGCTGTTTGGCCAGGTTGGCAGCAAAGTGATGGCACTGTCTCCTTCTCTCTGGATGAAGCTGGTAATGCACATAGAGTGGTTTGTGTCTGGGTGAGGGGGTGGCCTAATTTACTAGGATAGAGCCCCTGTCTGGACTATGAGCCGAAGTAATCTCCTTCTGTCGATTACTTTTGAATCTAAGTCCTCTGCTTTGATAACCAAATCCTTCCCTGCTTGCTCGCTCCCCTCCTCCAGTCTCTCCTCCCACCACTTTCACACAGTGCCAGAGTAGTGTGACATGTGAAACCAGCAGGACTTCAAATCAAATATTCATGTTAATGATCAGCTGGCCTTGAATGAAACATTTGAAGAACCTCTGATGCAGACGCCTCAACGCTTCATATGGCTCCATCAAACCTCTTCCTGCCAGAGAGGCTCCCCCAGTTCTAGCCTAAGAGAAAGTTACTGAATTTATTTGACAGAAGAGAAAAAAACTAAAGCATATATAAAAATACACACACAGACACACACACACACACACACATATATATATATATATTGTGTGTGTATTTATATATCCTTTATATATATAAAGTGCCAGCCTTAAAATCCTGCTAAACTGCAATTGAAGTCTGGAGTCATCTAAAGTTCAAATGTTTCCCATGTCTTTGGTATCAAAGTTCCTGAGGACCAGTGCTGCTGGAACTTCTACTGCTGTACAAGGGCTTCACGGCACCAGAACACAGGAGCCCAGCTCATCTCCAAGCACAGTTATCCTCAGACCAGAGCTCATCTCTCTGCAGACCCTTCATTCACACCCTTGCTACTACTTCTCTCTTCTTCCAAATGAGCTTTTAGTGAAACAAGTGAAACAGGCACAGCCTAGTAAATCTTCCCCCAACACTGTACACACACACACCAACCCCCAGCTACAGTCTGGTGTCTGGAACATCTCCCCCAAAGGCTTTAGGTGCGAACCCCTGGGATGTGAGGGCACTGCTGCCTCCCATATGCAAGAATGAAAAGGCTGCGCTGAATGTCAAACTGCTCCGAGGCCCAAAATGGACAGTCACTCCTTCACCACTCAGCAATGCTCATGGAGGCACTGAATATTCCTACTCATCCAACATATCTGTTAGTAACTTCTAGTTTTTTGAGAGCTAAGGAATATGTACAACCCCCATCATGACCTACCTTTCTCCTTCGCAGCCTCCCCTCATGTGTGGCCTTCCTCTCCTCCTCACGTAGACCAGCAGCCTGGGAGATCCTTGTGGTAGATCCTGTGCTGCTCCCTCTTGCTCATTTCTGCACATAACTGCACGTTTTCATGCAGAAACTCAAACCTCCTCCAACTCCAGCAGTGACCATTGCTCCAAAAGTCACTGCGACCTCTTAATTCATTCAGCAGAGTCATGTCATGCAGGGACAGAGCAGATTGCTTCTTTCTCTCAGCTAGTAGGCCGCTGATGCCCTGAGTTATGAAGACAGATGGTATTAGTGCCAGTACTTCAAGAATATCTCATGGTAGGGCATTCCACAGGTTAATTATACCTGTTAAGCTTTTTCTTTTACAACATTAGAGCCCAGTGAGTCTGGTTTGCCTCTATAAAAGATGGTTGTCATGTTATGTGCAATCCATTTCTCTAGCACAGACAGGCATTTTCTAAGATTAAGCTTTACAGGAAAAAAAATATATATATATCTCAGACATACCCCTTTGTCTTAATTTCAGCTATACCAGAAGCAAATCCACCTCTATTTAGACTTACTTTGGGGATCGGGGGTGATAGGGATTGAAGCATATAGTGCCCTAATCCCATTGTTTTCATATCGTAATGCTCTGGAAATAAGATAGCTGAGGGATGTTAGGTAGGTGCTAACTTCTGTATATTTATGATCCTAGGTACAGCCCTGAAATGCAAATTAAAAAGAATTTCCCCCCACAATCACTTTCTCTCTCTCTCTCTTATCCTGCATTTTCCGCAGCCTGAAAGATGTAAGTCATTAGATAAATGACTGCCAGTGGAATGCTATAACTGTAACGTAAACTATGAAGACTAAATCCATACGAAAAAAAATAATACATCCCCCAGAGAAAAGTTCTGCTTTTCACATTTAAATGTACTAGTTATCAGCTATTCCTGTTCACAAGGCATTAAAATACATGCTGTTTCCTAAGTCCTGATGCAGCTCTAACTGGACTCAAGCTTGGAGCTAAAATAGCACATATTTTACAAAGTAGTGTAATGTAAAACAGTCGTCTAAACATCTCTCTCCTTACTAGGTCTCTCTAGGGCTTTCTCCACAGAATCCTGCTTCTTCTTTACAGTGTCATCATTTATGTCTTTGTTTATTAGTGGAATGAACTTGTCCGTAATTGTCTTCCCACCAGCCAGCCCCCGTCCCAGCTCCCTACATACTCATCTCGCCGGCTGGGGTCGGCAACAATGGGGAGTGCTCCTGCCAAAGCTGTTTCAACATCAGCCCTTCAGCGTGCTGTGGGGCGAGGAGGTTGCTCCCGGAGCCTTGCCAGGGGCCTCCCAAGCTCAGAGGTCCCTACCAGGGCAGGGCAGAGCCATGGCGGTCGTGTCCAGCTACTCTGCTTCCCAGAAGTGGCACTGTCGAGGGTGAAGGGCACTTGGCAAGGAGGTCACTGTGCAGGCTGGGTGCCCTGCTCTCTCACACACACACAGACCTGACCCAGCTGGAGGGCTGCAGGAGGTGCCCGGTGGGACTCCCAGGACAGACGGATGCCATGTGGCTTTGCAGAACAAACTCCTGCAGGTTTTCTAAGCTGTGTGACTTCTGGAAGCAGCTTTAACACCCCAAACTGCGAGACATCAGGGTGGTTTTCAAGTGCCAGGACTCACCTTCTGATCTCACTGCTCTAACACACTGGTTTAACTCATACATGCCCTAGAAGCACCCTGCAGTCAGTCCGCCCTTCAAAGCAAACAACACTTATTTCCTCCTGCTATTTTTACTTTTAACTCACAGCTTCAGATTTCAAGGCTGCAAGGATGCTTGGGTCTTACTTTGAGTTCTGCCAGAGATTTCCTTTGTGATTTTTAGGTAAACCCCCTTAGGATCTGGCCTTCTGGGGAAATTAGCGACTAATAAACTCTTGCATGAAGTTGCAGAGGATGAGCTGCTCAGCACAACGCCCCATGACTCTGTCCCTGTCCTCCGAGGGGATTCACCGTGTGAATGGCTTGCTGCGGGTTACGAAGTTGCTGCATGTCAGCTGACCCATGGTAGCTGTCTGTCCATGGCAAATGTGAGATAATTTAAAGGAATTTAATCTTTTTTCTTCGCCAGTCCACATGATGAGTTCGTGCAGGGTGGGTAGTACACAGTAAATTCACACCGTAATTTACTGTTTACTAATTTCCCCAAGCTTTTAATTTCACAGTGTCTCAGTTTCCTCATCTGTAAAAGAGAGATAATAAATACTTTCCTTTCTGGCAGGAGTTCTTGAGATCCTTCAGCAGTAAACATAAAAGCAACCATTTTAAAATAGTTACTTACAGAAACTTAATTTTCAGTGTAAGCACTTATTTGTGCCTGATCTTCTACTACAGCAGCATGAGACTAGCGATGGGAAGCAAATAAAATCTGAGAAGTAAATAACCCTGACAATGTGAAAAATAACTAGAATGCTGACCATAATAATATTTATGTGCAACTGCAAACATTTTTAAAGCTTTCTGTTTTTAACCACCTGTGATTCCCTTTAATGTGAATGCACCTAAAATAATGTATTTTCAATAAGGACACACTAGACTGTTTTCTTTTAAAAAGAACACCACATGTAAAGAAGACCTAAACCTTGTATTTCTTGGGAGGATTTTTTTTTTTTTTTTTTTTTTTTTTAAGGAGTGATGCATGATCAGACCCAGAAAACAGTGTGGTTTTTATTTCAGATTTTTCTAGACTGCAATAGCCCAAGGGTCCATGCTATAAACTGGAGGAGTTTGAGGAGCCCAGTTTTTAAGAGCAACATGGTAAGGTTTCTGTTTCTGATTGGAATGTTTGCTTTAAACTTTTCGTTTAGGGGAACATTTCAAAACTGGTCACAGTTTCAACAATGGCTAAATTTACCAATTTACCTTGCAATCCCAGTTCCTGAGATTTATCTTATTCTTTCTGGTACAGCTGAAATATCAAGAAAGGATAATTTGCCTTTAAAAAATGTTCCTTGTGCTGAAATTATGAGTACAGAGTTAAAACTTAAAAACTGTTGAGGTCAGAAAGCAAAAGGAAAATCAGGAACTTTATTCATTAATATCCATATTCTGGAAATTCTGATTAACATATAAAATAGAAACCCTTGAAACTTCTGTATATGGATATGTCTTTTTTTCTTCAACTGCTGAAGAAAACTTTTAGATCTGCTCCTGCTCTACTAACAAAGTGGTTTAAAAAGCAGTTTAAATTGAAAAGCTTTCCATTTCCTCCTTTTTAATTCTTCAGGTATTCCTAAGTGATATTTCATGCAGGCAAAGAACAGTTAATTTCAATCATCGCTTGCTTCCTTTAGAGTTTTACACCGTGGTGCAATTTTGCTTCGTTCTTTACCGTGGAACTCAACTGCCCTCCACTGGATGAGAAAGGCAAAAGCAGGTTTCCTTTTCACTGAATAAATAAATAAATAAATAAATAAATAAATAAATAAATAAATAAATAAAATCACTGGAAAAAAAAATGAAAGTACAAACTTGGGGTGTACTTTGTTCATTTTGTTTGTTCTCCTGCATCTCCCCAGCACAAAGAGTCCCCGGGGTTAGCACGACTGGAGTTAACAATTCTGAGAAAATACAGTTGCCAAGAAAATAATTTTCACTGTGTCCTGGCCAAGTGGCCGTAATGATGACTGTCATTTAACCACAACATTTAAATCTAATATTTCTTCCTAGCACTATGGAGGGAAAGAGGGAGAGAGAACGAAACTATTTTTGGGGGAATGGGTAGTGGTCTCGGTTTAATCCACTTTATTGCAATTTGTGGTCCTGAGAGCATGGGCTCTTGCACTAAAAAGCACACAGGAGTCTCCTTTGACATGCTTATGTGAAGGCTAATGTTCTGAAAAACTCATTGAAGTTTAAATAAATAAAGTAAAATCTCTAAGTGTTGACTGCAATAGCCCTAGCAGCAGCAGAAAACAGGATGGCTCCAGCCAAAGATCTTGTCCAACTGCCCAACATTTCGATGCCTCAGCTGACTTGAATTAGGAGAAAATAACTTGGAAGGTTTTTCAGTCCATCCAGCCCCAAGTTAAGGGAGTCCTCTGAAGCAGCGGCTTACATCGCGTAAGCCCATGCAGGGAGCTCCTGGTTATGCTCTTGGTGGCTTTATTAGAAACACAGCGGTGGATCTGGGCGGTACGAAAACCATCCAGGGAGAGTTACAACACCTGACCTCTTTTTGCAAGGAGCAGAAATATTTGGGTGCAAGGGGGAAAATAAAAATAATAAAAAAAGCAGCTGAGAGTGCTTCACCATTCCTTGTACCTAACGTCACCATGCCCTCTACCCCCAAACACACACACCTCCCATGCACCACATGTTGGAGTGAACTTTTGCTCCTCAGAAAATGGGACAACACATTTTCCCATGCAGGCAGATGAAGTTTCCCTCCAATTCCTGCAGCTTGGAGCTGAAGACTGCCGTGTTCGATAAGGTTTAAGATCTCTGGTGCCTTGAGATTTAGCTTTTTGCTGCTGGTGGGGCCCTTGATGGCTGAGCTGCACAGCACTAGTCTGATTGCTGCTCCTCATCGCACTCAGGGAAAGCAGAGCTGGAAAGTTGAGTAGAAATCTCTTTTACAGCCTTCCCTGCTGACGGAGACTGATTTGTGCTTTCCTAGCTTTCTGCAAACGCCGCAGTCCTTGTGTAGACAAAATCCTACCAAGGTAGAGGTTTAGTTTGCCTGGTGAAGGACTGCAGGATTTGACCTTTGGAAGAGTGTGCTAAGTCCTTGCAGTTTTGATTTTGAGTTTAAGCTTTGGCCTGGAATAACAATGACTGTGAGGGAAGTAATAGGTTATAAGCTGGGTGAAATGATACCTGCTTCTTGCCAGAAAAGCTAACTGGATTCAAGCAACTTCTGTCTTCGTTTTCCTTTAAAGAAATAAATAAAGATATTCAAACTTCCCATATGAACTGCAATAATGAAAATAATGTGCGCATTAATTTGTACGGGGGTCAGTGAGTCTCCCCAGCTCAACGGTTTTCAAACAGAGTGCATAGTAAGCCCATAAAACATTTATTTTTCATAATTTATGAAGCATTACATATTGTGAGTCCACAATGCCAGCTGACGTAATATGCAATAAATTTGAAATAACAAAACATTTCTCATGTATTTTCCTCCTGATGTGACAATGTGGGACATAAATTTAAAAGAAAGTTGCCTTAGAAGACAAAGGCAATGCAAAAGAAAAGAATGCTCTTAAATCAATAAATATTCCTATTCCACCAATCACTTACTGAGCCGTTCCCCTGCTCGTGGCTGCGGCACTCATCTTTTTGAAGCCTCTTGCCACCGCTGCTTCAAAGCTGGAGCAAGAGGCTGCCAGGGCGAGTGGCAGCCCCACTCTGAGCCGAGCACTGTGAGCTGCAGGGCTGGCAGCAGCATTGTAGCATGAGCATGTCCAGGTCCTCCTCTGCTGACCAGAAGCCATCACCCTGCATGTTCTGGGCACAGTTGGAGCAGTCCTGCACTGGGAAAATCTCCTACCGAGGGCTGGCAAGCGAGGGGGGGAAGGAGGGGGGGGGGGGGGGAGAAAACACTAGTGTGTAAAGGTAATTGTCCTCTGAAGCAATTATCATCCCCTTATTCCCAGGGAAAGGAGCAATGAGGGTCTTTGGACTTTTGAGGATAACTTTCTGGTGGTCCTTTGGTATGCATGTAAATATGTAATTGTAGGATTATAATACAGAGCACTGAGTAAAACTCACCTACGGGGCTATGAAAGCCAGCTGATAAATTCTCAGGTTACAGAAGATGTGTTGCAGGCTGAAGGCTGAGACACAGATGTCTGTAAAATTGTTAAACGATGCCCACCAAACAGTGAGGACCTGGTGCTTAGCACTATTTGCTTTTGTTTGGTCTTGTTTTCTTCTTCACAGTACACCAAAACAAGGTCTGCTTGAACAAAAAGCAAGGAAGGGAAAAATTGTAGAAGTTACTTGACCGCAGAACAGGAGAGGAGGGCAGGGAGTAAAGCAGTTCAGGGTCTTTATCTAAGCTCACTACTCTGACTGTCCTTGTAAATAAACACAAAAATATTTATAGGTAACAAAGTGTGTTTTGCAATGAAATAATGACCTTTTAAAAGTAAATAAATAAATAAAATTAGTGTTGGTATTTAAAGGGTTTTATCAAACTTTACACCAGAAGACCAAATGGGAAGGAAAAAAAATAAATTTGTGTGAACAAATCTCATCAAAAGTGACATGAAGTTCAGCATCTCGGAGGCTGGTTCTCCTTGGGCAGACACAGCGCGTTCACTGCAGCCGTGCATGCAGGGACATCTACTGGCAGAACAGCCAGAGCCGGCCCTTTCCTTTTCTGAGTACAAAAACTCCAGCTTTGCATGAAAAATCATCGGTTTTAGTGGCAGCAGCAGATTTTGCCTAATCTGGTAGGCGGAAGACATTCAGGAAAGGGAGCAAATGAGACTGGCTTGTCCCAAGGGTAAAATTAAACTTCAGATCCCAGGGTGAGGTGTCCTTAGCTGAGCAACCCTGACTGCAAAACTATTCCAGGCACACAAGGACTATTAGGACTATTGCAACCCTGCCTGCAAAACTGTTCCAGAAGCACAACGACCATTAGAACTATTGCCTGTGGAGGTGATAGAGAAGGATGCTGGGCACTTTCTGAACCTCCACTTTTCTAACACTTCCTCTACCCCCACTCCTGCTGATTTGGCCCTGTGCACAGAGGGAGCAAGAATAAGGTATGGACCCAGCCCACCACCAAGTTCTCCTGCAGTAGCATGGGGCACAGCAGTGAGATCTCTCTGTTCTTCCTTTCCTCTCCTCCAGCAGCAGATACCTCAGGCAAGCAGCCGAAACATCGTCAAAAGTAAAAGGCTCCTTGCCTCCTCTCTGCCCTTTAATAAAACCACAGGAGACAAGACATATTTAATCCCTACTGGAAAGATATGTACAGTGAACTGATTAGATAGAGCAGGAACCAGGCTGACCCTAACATTTGAAACACTGTCTACCCTTCTCAAGACAGGATGAGGATCATGAGCCAGGCAGGCAGAGAGCGAGAGGCTACTTGGAAGTGTTTATTTTTCTCATCTCCAAATCAAGATGAATTTCTCAACTCCTTGTGAGAGTCCTGGTTCTCTAACTCATAAATGGAAAGAAGTAAGCTTCTTCCCCCTCCTTGTCTTCTCTCTCTACATACTGTTTTCTGCCTTCAGGGTATCTGTTCTATACTTCCAAAAAATCCATCTGGTTATTTTACTGTAACACGCTTACCAGAACTGTAAAATCATAGGAAAAAAAAAAAAAAAATTGAAAAGGACCTCCGGGGGTTTCTAGGCCAACCTCCGCTTGAAGCAGCATTAACATCAACACTAGATCAGGTCGGTGATGGTTTTGTGTAGATGATCCCTGAAAGTCACCAGGGAGAGAAATCCCACCACTTCCCTGAAAGACATGTCCTAGTTCTGTACTGCACTCTGGGTGAAGAAGTTTAGTTCTAGTTTTAAAAACAAACCAGTAATCTCTAGGAGAAACAAACAGTCATTAGGAGTTAAACACAGTACAGCAGTAGACTTGGAGGAATAGTCTAGCAGACCCTTTTTATCTTCCTATACTCCTGCCTAACACTACGTGTTGGACACTAAGGCTCAGCCAGGATGGGCATAGCTCCACAGATTAATCTTCAGTGCATTTTAATGAATAGATCCTCAAAGGCTCCCTCTGTGAGCAGATGCTTTGGTACTTGACTTTCTACTTGAAGCCATGCAAAAAATAAATCAGTACCTTCTTAAAGTCAACTCTGATTTTATGTGACATATATGAGATGAATCCCCTACTAATCTGTCTGTTTCACCAACTAGAGATGTTACTTAAGTTAAAAACAGCTGGTACAGCTGGGGTACAACAAGTTAGACCTGCATCAGAAGAAGCCTTCTACCCTGTGACTAGGAGAACTTTCTGTTTGAATAATGTAGTTTTCCTTTCTGGGAAAATAGAAATAGAACTAAGCAGCAATGCTCAAAGTCCAGTTTGTACCTAGATTTCAAAATTGCCCACTGGATTACTTATACTTGAGCTTCAGTTCAAAATGTGTTTTCCTCCAGAAAGGCCAGAACTGGATTTAATCTGGGCTTCTATTGCATTTCCATCACAGAGCATGGGAGTAAAAAGGCCAAGATGGCACAAGAGATTGGGCAGGAGAGCTGGGAAACAAAGAAACATGGAGAAGTTTTGATGGATACACTGACAACAATATACAGTCCTAAGATTAGACTCGCATAAATACCTTAGATGTGGTATCTCTAAGTCCCACCCCAGTGCCATCTACCCCAACCATACTCACCCTGCCTCTGATTACACAGGGGTTTCAGCAAGTGCATTATTACAGTCTCTTCCCAGAGACCGCTGCTGAAATTCGGACAAGTGATTCTTCAGAAGTAAACCACTCCAAAGTCTTTCACCCAGCTGACGTTATGATGATCAGAAAATGATACATACGTGTATATACCTTATGGTTCTACACTCCATTTAAAATGTTTCACCTGCTTTTCTTTTCTCCTTTTTTTTTTTTTTTTTTTTTTTTTCCCAGTCATTACACAAAGTCTGAAAGATAACAGAGGGAATTCATTTTGTTACTTTAAATACTTATCTCAAGCTCTCAGTTTGACTTTGTCAAATGCATGCAGTGTGCTAGAAAAATGCACAAGGGAAAAAATCCCAAGAATACAGCTAAAAGATTGTAAGGAAAAAAAAAAAAGGCAGAAAACAACAGCAGATCATAGAAGTAGTGGTGTCTGAAAAATGAGAAACAACAAAAAAAGCACAGAGCTATAGCATGGTAGAAGAAAAAATAAATATACCACATAATTTATTGCAGGGAGAGTTCTGAAGAAAATGTCTTGTGAAATAAATATAATGCTCATGAGGACAAGAGATCTCATTCATATCCAATCTGTCTTGTGTAAAGAACTAGGCAATAATGTTCAAGTAAGTGAGTCACTGCGAGATCTCCCAGTTCGGCTGAAGATTGCTCAATAGAAATAATAACAAGCCACAGAAAAAAGACAGTGTAAGTACAGGTGGGAAAGAGATACAAACTCAGAGCAATAAGTACATACAAAATATCGAGACATTGCAGTACAACGTAAAGGCATGATACGTGTTTTACAGTAGTCTTACAGACTACTTTTCCTTCGATGCCTCTTTGTGACAGTGAAGATCTGCTGGAGAGCTCGGGCTCACAGCCTCCCTCTTTTTGTGCTCAGGATGGCACAGACATAGACAAAGCGGGCTAGAGGGTGACTTATTTATGGATCTGGGGTCAGGACTTTCTCTGTGAAAGTTCTTTGACTCTCTAATCCATTCCTCACAGTTAACCACCAAGGCTCAAGTCCCAACAAACACCAGGAGCCACCACCAACCTGTTGGAGGAGCAGGGGATCTGATGCTAATCTGTCTGCAAAGAATGGTGGCTCAGGGCCTAAGGGCTTAGATAAAAATGAATGATACAGATTTACTATGCAGTAGCTACACCTAATAGTTAAATGTGTGCCCACATAGTCCTCCAGAGGCAGGCTGTGGGGTTTGAAACAACATCCAAACAGGGCCAGGAGCACCCAGGAGCAACGGGTTGCAGCCACATCAGCAGAAGTCTCCATCTAGACCAGCGCACCCTTGGGAGACACTCTCTTGGGGGTGCAAGAGCAGCATGGCAAAGCCCCCAAGTTGAGACAGCCCAAGCATGGCGTGCTGGCAGATGGGCCTGGGGTCACTGGCCAGCAACAGTGCTGTCCTGCCCTGCAGGCATGGTAATGCCACCCACTTGCAAATCAGCACAAGCTGCCTGCCTGTGGGGCTGCATTCAGCCTGCCTACACACAGGGGCTCTTGAACAGTGCCTACACAAGGTGTCTGGGCACCTTGTGCAGTCAGAGGAGAAAAACACATCTTCAGCGAGTGATTCATCGCTCTCTAAAATCTGAGCCTAGTGGGAGCATTTCGACATACCCAAGTTCATTTCCTCCCAAAATGCAACAAAACAAGCTTTTATTTATTTTCTTTATTAACTACTTCTCACCAGTCCCTCAAAAATGTTTGAAGGGAAGAAAGAAAAAAAGAGGAGGAATTGCATATCTTTGATGCAAAGCTGCCCTGGCTATGGGCTTTAAGCTTTGGCAGGGGTGAGGTGGGAAAGGAGAGAAGATTAACGGGATGGCAGTAGGATCCGCTGATGATTGCATCTGAACAGAGCTTTTTCCAGCCCAGGATTACAGGTCTAGAGCAGGAATCTCCTTGCAACTGCTGTTTTTAGCTGCTGCAAATGTTTGCACAGCCAGGCTAGGATGTGGTAGGAAGACTGTTTTGTCTGTTCTTGCTTCCTCCTCTTCCTCTATTGCTGGAACTGAGGCAGCACAGAGACAGCAGCAGAAGTAATGCAAAAAACAGCTGCAGAGAGAGGGCAGGGAGTACGCAGAGGATGGGACTGGGTGGACAGGGACAGGGCAATCCTGCAGCTGTCTGACACCTGCAAAGGGTCCTCACCCTTGGCAAAGGGATGAAGAGTGTGTCCCAGCTCAGGCTGCTGCCTGGCCCAGCACACCCAGGAACTCCTGGTAGGAGGCTGAATTGTCAACTTAAAGATTAAGATTTTCTGATAACCAAGAGTGTTTCAAGAAAAAAAAAAAAAAAGTTATCAACTCAAATTTGAAAAACATCCTCTTGTCTGCACAGTTGTCCTTTTTCAATCTAAATTTGGAGTTTTGACTAATTTGATTTTTTTTCGGGGTACGAGGGCGGGAGGGTATTTTTGTAGAAGGTAATGTATATCTGAAGTGATACAGATTGGTGCTAGAGCCAAGACGATGTTATGATGTCAGAACTGTGAGTGGAAAGACTGAGAAATAGAAAACAACAACAACACCTAGGTGACCTGAGCAAGGTTAGAGCATGAGTCAGCCACGGAGGCAGGCAGGGAACCCACTTCTGCTCTCCAAGTCACAACGCCTGTGCCTTGGATTTCACTAGCTGCAAAAATACACCACCAACAAGAATCCTGGAAAATAAATAAATAAATAAAAAGCATTCCCTTATCGTGAACAACATTTGTTGAAGCAGTTCAGGCTGCTACTATGGAAAATTTTGCCATGGACTGTATGTGCAAACAGCACAGTAGATGATAAATAACAGGCAATGGAAACATTGCCTGTAGGTGTGACCGTGTCTGTTTTAATTGAAGGGATGCTCTTCAGTGGGGCTCCCGTGGTCAGCTGAAGGAGTCAGCTTGGGGCTGTGCCTGCTCAGTAGCACAGGCTGCTGTGGCCAGTGTGAGTACAGCAAGTAAATGTGGTGATGGCAATTAAACAGACACACCAATGGCCCTGAAGCACTTGCTAGCAAGGAAACGTGTTTGCAGCTCTGCATCAGCATGCACAAAACTACCGAAGCTTCAGACTTTTCAAATGCAATTAATGTGTCTTTCATTTCATAACTCTGTAAGATCTCCTAGCCTGTTCTTCAGCCATTGCAAATATTCCCCTGGCAGGGGATAAATTACTCTTCTTTGTACACGAATTTTGCCTGGCCTTATTCTTTTACACTTCCAATACTAGGGGACGTATCTTCAATTGGTGTGAATTGGAATATCTCAGCTGAAGTCAATAGAACTATGAAAGCCTACACAATATTCAATAAATTATTTCAAGACATTAAACTTAACAGTCTGACTCTTGAAATCATGGACTTAAATGAGAGAGAATCAAACAAGACCTCACAAATGTTTAAAAGAGATGTTTCTGACTTCTATTTATAACAAAAATCCCAACACCACCTTGCACAAGTGATCTGAATGTGGACTGAAGATTTCAAAAGCATGGGGAGAGGGGGAACAGCAATTTTTAGCATCTCGATTTTTTCAGACTGGCTTCCTGCTGTTTGAACGCTCTGTGATGACAATACAAACAGTAGCTCATTTCTCAATCAAATTCCACCCACATCAGTGTGTCACATTTGTGCATGATGAGCAGGAAAAGGGTGGTGATGGGGCGTTATATACCCAGGGGCATGCATACACACAAGACACAGGTACAGCAAGCCACTTTTCATGCCTTTTTGTCTTCATTCTTGTCCTCAATACAGGTCTGGATCAGCAGGGAAGGAGGTCACCAAGTCCTCTGTGGCAATACCACACCTAAAAAACTTTCTCCACATCCTCCAATCTTCAAAAAAAAAAAAAAAAAAAAAAAAAATCAGAGGCAAAGATTTATACACATCTATATTTGATAATACTGGATGATAAGGCTCTGAAATAAGTCCACTAATGATGATATTTTCATTCTCGGCAGAAGGTGAAGTGAACCAGAGTGCCCTGATGTCCCCCCAGCCACCCAGGGCAACCACTGGAGCTGAGCTTTGAGACCCAGCTCCCCTCATTCAGCCACTGTACTGCAATTTTTCAGGGCATAATTGCCACATCACTAACGATGAGATGATTTTACATGACTGAGAGACTGCTCTAAGTGCCCAGCTTGCAGGTTACATCTCACCTGCAGGAACTTAAAGACTATATGGACATTTGATTTCACGATTCATTTAAAGTGATCCAAAATGCTGCTTTGAAGCTCCCCTTCCCCCTTTGCACCTGATGGCTGCACAGTGAGCAGAATTATCCTCAGCACGTCACAATCCAATGGACAGAGATGGTTTGTAAAAGCTGATAAGCCTTGTTAGGGTTGGCAACTTTGCATGAACTTCAGTGATAAATACTGCATTTGTGAAATGCCAAATACTGCTGGAATGTTGGCGTGAGCACGACAGAGATTACTGCTAATGTGGGAGCGCGTAGGTACACTGTGCAGTAAATTACAGCCGATATGCATCCCCTTGCTGTGAAAAATGTTGGATTTTTGAGCCAGTAGTATTTCCTATGGCACAGTAAACAGGGATCTAATAGAGCTAACAACTTGGATTTAAATTAACGAAGCAAGAATGATGCGATGAGACTCCTGCGTGACTACTGAAGGAAGCGATTGTCAATATTTGTTCATGGCTCTCACTCATGCTTTACCTGTTCTGGTGAGGCTGTGTGTTTATGCACACATCCAGCCAACAGCTAATGACTAGAGAGACTCCTTTTCCCTCAGTTTTAACAAAGAGATGACAACTCCAGTTACTAGCAAACTTTTGAATTCTTTTTCTTTTTTTTTTTTTCCTTAATTGATTAAAAGCAATTTCAAAATGATGTCCTGCATGCAGATGAAAGCAAAAGATGTTCTGAAGTGCTAAACTTCTCTGTTGTGACCTGTGCAATTGAGATCAAGGAGAATTTTGTCTGTAGTAATTAACATGAGACATAACTGTGAATGGGAACTTGCTGGTTTTGGTGACAATGTTGTCTTCTGCTTCAGGGCGAGACGCCCAGGGCCAGGATCCTGGGGAGCCCCCCCTTTGCTTCAGTCTGGCTTTTAACAGGTTGGGAGCTCTCTGTCTCTCACCTGGTAGAGAAGAGAACAGAGGTCAGCCTCACGTAGGAGCACAGCACCTCTGAACACAACTTCCACCATATTGTGAGATATTGGGCTAAGGGAAAACATTGATTGCCCAGAAAAAAAGAATAATACTGGTGGCTAGATTAAAGGTATTTCATGAGCACTGCCTTTCATGCTGACAGCTCTGCTATAATCATTCCCAGCGTACCACTCTGCCTCTGTCAGTATTCATCTGTTGCCAATTGCCTTGTAGTTACTTGGTGAGAGTGTTAGTTGGGGACTCTTCTTTTGTTCCTTGGTTTTACAGCCTTCAAACACAAGGGATCCTGTGACTGGGATCTTGAATGCTTTGAGACACATAATAAATAATTGTTAGCTTTCCAATACCTGAAGTATGCTTTGCAGTATCCTGAAGCTTGCATAGCAAGATTACTGATATTAGTTAATTTGCTATCAAGTGGCTTTCATGCAACAGACCCTGGAGATTTTACTTACTTTCCCTTTTTTTTTTTTTTTTTTTTTTTTTTTTATGGTTTCTGTTTCTTTTTATTATTATTATGTTGTTGTTGTTGTTTAATTACAGAATGGAAATGTACTGGATTTAATCACCAAACTGACCAAGCCATAAAAATGGACTGAACTGGGTTAAGGCCCCTTTACGAGTGTGTAGGAGGGCATGCACTGTGGTCTATACTACACCCATTCTGTGCAAAGCATTTGCATCTTCATTTTGTCTTTGTTCACCAGATTAACATTTTCTACACAAACTACTCTGCATGAATGCAGCCATCTCCACCTTGTTCATATTCCCTTTCTTCTGGCTCGTGCCTGGTGCAAAGTGAGCAGCTCCTGAGATCCTGCCCCTAGCTAACATTAACACAGGCATTGCAGAGTTGTGTAGGATAAGAGAAGTATCCTCCTTGCCCTTCCCCATTTAAAACTTCATCATCACCAAAATAACAATGCAATCAAAAAACACTGAAAGATGCTCTCACTGGTAGCGGACGTGACCTCCAAGCTCAAAAACAAACCACAGCACCCCTTTCTCCTGATACTTCCCTACATCCTCAACCATGGTGCCCATCAAACAATTACTCACAAACCCCATCTGTCAACAATAGGGTCTGCAGTTCAGGGAATCTGCCTGGCCATGGTGTTGGATTACAGAGGCTCTCTGTAAACAGAGGTACTTTGAATGACTCATCTCTTACAAATTGCACAGGGAAAATGAAGGCTACAGGAGTGAGTGACATAATTGTAAGACAACAATTACAAAGGCCCTTCTTTCACTTACCCTGACACTTTCCAATGAAGCTAGAGTTTCACATGCAGTGCCAGGGCTGATCCTTGTACTTTATTTTTTTCTTACTTATTTGATAGGTATCCTTGATGAGAAGCAAATTTGCATCAGGGTGGCTTAATGCCTCACAGTCCTGTATGCTGTGAAGTCCAAACATTCTTCCTCCAGCAGAAGTTGCTGATATTGATACTTAACCTGAAGCATGAATAAATACAAACTCTGTTTTGCTGTTGTGTTTTAACATATTCTCAGTTTAATGCCCTCCGTCCATTTCCTTATCCCACCCTCACCCCCCAAAAAAACAAAATGAATAGTACTTCAAGGCTCACCAGTATGAAGATTTTGGGGAAAATCTTGCCTCTGTCTTGCAGTCTGTCTGGTTATGTCCTCTCAAGGTAGCACTTCTGTATTTCAGTTCTATCCCTGGGAAGCAAAGGTCACGGTTAGACTAAGTGTCCAGATGTCAAAATAAAGGTACCACATTTGTTTAATGGCAGTTGGAGTCCAGAGATGCATTTGGGATTCAATGATGGTTTTGGTTGGTCATACATTCCATCTACTTGTTGTGTTTCCTATCTAAACACTTTAGAGTCTGCCACCATGCAGGGGGCTGATAGCTGTGTGTAACAAATAAGGAAAGAATAGAGAACATAGTGACAAGAAATTGTGTTGGCTTCTTGCATGATGCCCTAACAACTTCTTTTGCTCACATGGAAAAGATATGAGACTTTTGTAAAGTAGAAGTCAGCACCACCAAGGGCTTAATTGTATAATGAAACATTCTCAAAGCCCTCACATTAGCTCATTGATGCTTAGTGGAAAAGGCATTACCTAGCAACAGTCACTAACAAATCACAGGAAAAATAATAGAGATTATATGCTACATCATTCTACAGAGTCAAAACTGGTAGCAAGATGTGCTTGCCCTTTCACTTCGTGTGCAAAAAATCTATTGTTTACAGTTGTGAGGGGGAACGGATGCACTTCAGAGAAAGACAGACCAGCTAATCTTTCATTAAAAAGTGATCTTTAAAAGATGCCCAAAGATAGTGAGGCTTGTTAATCTGGCCAGAGACAGCAGACTGCAGTCCAGGTATAACAGGAGAAAAATGACCTCTTTTCTTTTTTCCTCAGAGAAATTGTTCCTCATGTGTCATCCATTCTCAGATGCTTAATTAGAAGGATGAGCTGCTGGTCTAAGAGCTGGCCAGGAGTTCTGCTTTGAGCTGCCCAACACCCATGTCTTGTGTGTTCTTGGACAGGTTCCATCGGAGAAGTCTGGCAATACCTTGAGCACCAGGGTTTGCTGCATGGTGCCTCTGCATTCATTTCCCCCTTACTTCTGTGCACTACAGTGGCAGAAACTCTTAGAAACTGCAGTGCAAAGGACCACACCAGCACTTAAGACAGTTATTAAAACCAACCCCATATTGAAATGCATCTAGCAAAGAGAGAGATGGGTTTTATTCCGAATTATGCTTTGTTAACAAGTTGTTAGCTAAGTTCTCACTCCAGAATATTTAGAACCAGCTAAATAATATGTGTCAAATCATTGATCTGACAAGTTTCACAACTTTTTTTTTTCCACTTTAAATTTCAAATATCTATTCAAAAAATAGCATGTTTGGTTTTTCGCTCAGCTTTAATTACCAGCGACAGCAGGGGAGGGAGAAAGAACAAAGCTGAACGCATAGATCCCAGAGGGAGTTTGCCATCTCTGACCACTAGGGGAAAAAAAAATGCATACAGCATCTCCCAACTTGGAAACTGAGCCCACTTAGCACGAAGGCCCCAGGAAGAGGCAATGCAGCCTATATGCTCTCCTAGCATCCTAGCATCTCCTAGCTTACTTTGTTGATTGCAGCTGTAGCTGGCTGCTATGGCAGAGAACCTTGCACAGCAGAATTATTAGAGACAGAAGTTCTGCAAGGGTGCGGTGTTGGATCTGTTGTGTATGTTATGGCTGATACTGAGGGGAAACTGCAGCACAGATTTCCACTCTTTATTCAGAAAACAGTTCAGAGATAGGTGCAGGACTGTGATTTTCGGGGGTGAGACTTTTGCATATATACATATATGCATACAGACACACATGCCACACATCTATAGAGATCTGCAATATTAAAAAGTAATTAAAGTTTTTCTGGCTGCCCTGTGCAATACTCAAACAGTAAGCGGTAGCTCAGAGCTGGCACGTGGGAAGCTATTCCCTCTCTTCTCATCTCACTTCTCAGTGGATGCTGTTAAAAGCCACATCCATGACACTGCAACCGAGCCTATGCTCCAGGCATCCTCCTATTTTAGAGAGAGAGCAGCAGGATTCCTGTGCGAAGCTGAGAAATAAAGGTGTATTTCCTAATTCAGGCACCTTAATCAAACATGCTTAATTCAGTTAAAAACCCCACAGTAGGCACAGCCTTTTAGCAAGTTTGGGTACTGTAAGTTTAGATAAGGCATAACTTGCTGTTAGTAAAGACCTGTGCTCTCTGACAATCCTTCCTGCTTTTGGAGCTCTCTGACCAAACAGGGCTTCCGTGACGATGGTGCTGCTCAGTGCACGTGGAAGCAGCACAACTGGATTCCAGCTCCCTAGTAATTATCAGGTATACACGAAAGAGCCAATCAAGCACCCAAAAGGACAGGCTGCCCTCTGCTCCCCCCGGGTGCAGCTGGCTCCTTATTTCAAGTGCAATCTTAAATTACAAGGAAAAGGATTTGCTGCAGAAGCAATGTTGTTTGGTATCAAAAAAGATTCCTCCTTCATTCTGCCCCCTCCCCCTGCCTGCTTTTCATGTTTTATACAAAACTTGCTGCTCTGAACACTCCTGGATTTTCTCCCCTTTTAATAATAAAGAAGTGAATCTGATGTCTCCCACTGATGGCTTCCTAACCTTCAAAAGCATGTGTTTATCATGAGTTTCAGCTATCCAAAATAGTTTTGACCTGAGGTTACAATGCAGGCTCAGACCTCTTCGAAGTAGGTTAAATGGATGATAAGCAAACATTTCATTACAGCCCCTCAGTTGTTGTAAGGATGTGCAAATCCCCAAGAAAGATTTTCAGCATATCCTCTAAAGCCATGCGGTGCTTTGGACTTGGGAGGTTCACTCAATCAGCGCCCTGCTGTCACTTTGCCAGCGATGGAGAGGTGAACAGCCCCATCCTGCTGCCTCACCAGTGGCTCAGAGCCGCCTGCATGCAGCAGCCTGAAGTTTCAAGCCTCCTGCTAGCTCCACCCCAAAATTAGTCTGAACATCACTACGCTGAGCCCATTGATTTATTGCTGGGCTGTGTGTCAGGTGCAAGTGGTCCAAAACAGACTATCACTTCTGCAAGGTGAATAGGCACTGCTGTGAAAGTGACACTCATTTTACGTGTGTCTTATAATAAAATAACAGAGATGATGGTCCTAGTGGCTAAACGCATCCTTATTCCAAATCAACACACACACAAAGCACAACATACATCCCTTCTCTCTCAGCTCAGTGTCTCCTTCATGATTTTATCCAAACAACTTCAAAGACCTACACTCACATGAATCCTGAGCTGTCTGGCCAAGGATCATGCCCCCTTTCTCCCCATTCCCACTTCTCTTCTACATTCACCCCAAAAAAGAACCTGAGTTAATTAATGAATTAATCAATGACAGAGAAAAGTGAAACCTGAGAACCTGCAAGTGCACATCTAAGATGGGCACCTCTGGTGACTGGCTACAGCAGCAAGAGGGGTGGATGAGGGCAGACCTCTGTGTGCTTGCTCCATGCCCTTACCAAGCCATTCCCTTATATTTGGTCAAGCAGGGAGAAAAGAGCTGATCCAATACAACATTAATACAGATGCAGAGGTTCAGCTGTGACTGCATGTGGCCAGCTTGAGGGTCAGGCAGACACTGGGCCAGGTTGTTTCTTCCCTGGGTTGTGTTAAACTTGTTGCCTGAAAATGTTTAAATCTACTCTGGAATAGAGCAACATAATTTTATTTCTTTCCCCAAGGCAGTTGATATTCTAAGGACCCCTACACCTTTAGCTGCCAAGTTCTTTGATCAGCCAACTGACAGCCACTTTAAGACAAGGCTCTGTAAATACATGAAGAATATTGTACTATTGCTAGCAAAGGTTCCCATGTCCCCAGTTCCATCCTAACTTTACCAAGGCTATCAGTAGCTCTGCTCTGCGACAGCATGAATGACACGTTGATACAGCTGTGTCATCTTGCTCAGTTTTATCTGTCCCCACCAATTACCAGCCTCTTTACTTCTTCAGCCCAAATTATCCCTGCTGTAGGGCTGTCCATAGCAGTGCCAGGCACAGCCCTTTATTACTATTGGTACCATTGGGATGAGCATGGATTTACCTATTCTTGCAAAGAAAAATGTGCAGGGATACATCTAATTATGCCTTGCTAAGTACGAAATGTCCTTCTATTTAGCAGATGCTTGGGCCCTACTTTGACCTAACACTGAGTGTTTCAAGTAAACTGCCAGCAGCCCCGTCAAACTGTTGTGGGTAATTTGGAGTATGAAATGTGTTAAATTATTCAAAAAGCTGAATAAGCATAAACAGGCAGTACAACAGGAGAGATATGCATACCCAGCGATGCTGGTGTGACATTTAATACATCATATTAGCACTCCTGTTAGTACAAAGAGCTGGATGCCTAGCACAACAGCCTGCAAATTCACAGGCAGAACACAATGTAACTGCATTTTGCCCCCTATAGCCCTCCTCCAACTGTTTCCCTTTGCAAAGCTAGATACGGCTCGCCTATAACCAAAGGTGAAAGTAGGGAAGCAAAATTTGATTCCTCCCTCAAACAGAAAGTGCAGCAGGTCAGGCTCACCCACCTTTGCTTCACACTGGCATCAATCACTGCACTGATAGCAACTGTCTGATTTAGGGCAAGGGTGTAAATCGAATCAGGATCAGGCTTAAAACTGTATGATAGTGGGAAGCGGACCCCTAGACAGACAAACTCTGCTCAGTAATAGAGCTAACGTGGCAAAGAACACATGCAGGCTCATAACACATGTCTAGCTCAGAAATACATACAAATCCCCGTGTCCTAGTAAAAGCTGACACTAATTCAAGACAAAACCCTACATTTTATCTACTGTGGAAACAGTCCATTATTTCTTATCCTTCAAAACAAAAAGCATTTTCAGGTTACGGAGTATTTCTGAGATCTCGAGGGATTACACTGCAGGGGATGAATGAGATGCTTCTGTAGTCAGGGTTTCGTGATGGTGAGCACCAAGGGGAAGTGATACTCTCTACTTTGAAAGCTTTTCCCCATTCTCAGGGAGAGGAGGAAAAAAAAAAAAAATACAGCACTGTGAGGTTTGGGCCTGGAAACCCAATCTTCATTGCTTGGTTTGTCGATGAAAATAGAAATAAAACCTTAGAAAAAAAAAAAAATCCATAGAGCCAGCTCATAACAAATAAATGGAATGATCTCTCCTGAGAGCAAATGGAAGCCCTAGTGATGGAGTTAAAGCAGCCTGGACAAAGCACTCATGGATGTGAAAATACTGTCAGCAATATGCCTGGATCAGCAAGAGATGGACTAGCTGACCTAAAAGGCCTTTCCATGCCATTTTATTTTTCCCCTCCTATTTTTTTCTTTTTTTTTTTTTTTCCTTCCTTCCTCTCTACAGTAAGGGGGGTATGATTACTTTGTACATGTGGGAAGTCTGTGTGTAAATGGTTCTGAAGTTAGTTCCCTGGCTGCTATCCACCCTTATCATAGTCACCATTTTCTTTTGTCACCATTTTCTTTTTTTTTTTTCATCTGTTTTGGTTTAGTTAAAGTGTTCTTCTTCTAACAATTTTATAAGGCTGGAAGAGACATCAGTACATTTTGCCCACTCCTTTGAAACAAATATATTGCAGTGTGTTTCTTGGCTCTCCTTTTGCTTGGTTCTGAACTCCAAATAGTGATAGCCTTGGATTGCTGAGTCTATCTCCATGACAAATGTTTACTAGCTTTGTTATCACACGTGCTTTGTGAGAATATGAGGACTGAAAACTACAGAGCTCAGTGTTTAAATAGTGAATGGAAACTTGTCAGATAGACACTTGAATTAAAAAAAAAAAAAAAAAAAAAAAGCATTTAAATTTGCAATCAGCCAAATTTTGTTCCTTCTGGAGAGAACTATAGAAAAAAAATAAATACTATCTTGTCAAAAACATAACCTCTGCCTATAAACACAATGGAGAAAGGCAAACATTTTGAGGGGAAAATCTAGATTCAAATTTTAATCTTTAAACAAATTTTATTTCGCAAATATTTTAAGACATGTATTTTCCCATGGAAATAGCCAGCTTGTATCAATTATTTAGGAGGGTTTGTAGGAAGCCAGCTTAAATTCATAACAAGGGTATCAGTTCAAAAAATGTGAATCTAAACATCAAGTCCAGTTAGTCAGGGAACTAAAACAAACCACAAGACCTCTCAATCCAAATTAAACCAGATAAACAGCATCCAAAACCACCTACAGAAATTATGTGGTAATTATTTGAAATTATGAATTTATACAAACAATTGTTTGCCTTCTCATAAATATCTCAAAACCATAAAGGGAAAATAAACCCTTGATTCTCCATTTCTCCTGCTGCTTACAGCAGTCTTTCTGATTTAAGAAGGGTCACTTCTCTGAGCCAGCTTGAGCAGCTAAGCTCATACCCAAACTAGTAATGGAAAATCATTTTGTGAGCCCAGACTAGAGATGGTGAAAGACAAATTCTTCTCCAAATAAATGTAGCACAGAAAACTAGTGAACAGCATCAACTATTTCCCTCTGTGGAGTAGCTCATAAGGTGTTCTACTTATTGATATAGATGCAGTCCTTCTATAGGCAAAGAAGCCAAGGGAAAGCAGCGGAGGCAGTGAGACCACTGAGGACAAGCTGACATAACTTGGAAGCCAAAGTAAACTCAAGGGTTCATCCACTTCCCAGCACCTCAGCAATAAAAATAAATCCCATTAACTTCCATTGCAATTGAATTCTCGCTCAGCTCTGCCACAGTAGCCAACTCCTATTAGAGAAAGGGCACATCAAGTGTTCTCTTGATCTCTGCTCCAGACTTTACATGGCACCAGATGACATGCTCAGGCAGCAAGAGACCCAATAGGTTTGTGAGATCCAGGATTTCACTTCAAAAAATTGGAGAATCTAGCTGGTTCTACACAGCAGCTGAGTCCCTATTCCTTGCTGACTTTATATGCAGCAAATATATTGTATAAAATATGGTGGATTTATTAAAGAAAATGCAGATTATTTACTTTTAAACATTTTCAACTACCAGCTAAATCAGATCAACTCATGAAAGTTAAAAATGACAAACTTGCCAAATTTATTTAATAGAGAAAAAGAACCTCAATAATCACTGCTATGATTTAATGTGGAAGAATTGGCAGGGTGAGGGGGAGATTGTTTCAAAGTGCCTCCATCCCTTCAAGGAATGTGACTGCTCTATTTTATTTTTTAACTGATGATCATTCTCACAAGCCCAGCTATTGTGTAAGTCACCTGGAACTGGTTTCAAATGTTTAACACTATATTGCAGAAACCTTATTACATCTGGCCTCTCTGTAGCTCTTAGTTCTTCCTAATGGGTTCTACTTCAGGACATTGTTTTGTTTCATTTGAAGGGGGATGTATTTCTTGAAGAATTTGTTAATTTTTCCTGAAAAAAAAAAAAAAAAAAAAAAAAAAAAAAAACTATCCAATGCTAAGCCCCCACTATTTCTTTGCCACAGAAATAAAACTGTTTGAGACGTTCTTAACCATAGTACATGAAATTAGAGCAAAGAAAAAGTACCACAACTAAAAAACTGATTAACTCTCTCTTTTCTTCCTGCTTTACTGACATGGCAGATTTTGCAGTTAGTTTATCTGCATCAGAAAAGTTTTGCTCATGGCTTTCTTTAATTTATCAATAGCTGATCTCAGTAACGCCTGTACACACACTTCATCTTGACTACAGGATCCCAAGAAGAGCCAAAGCTCGACAAAAATTATGGAAAGCTTTTGCAACAGCCTTTATTAAGCAACTTTCAAAGAGGTCTAGTTTTGAACTTTTCCTGTATTTAATGAAGACAAATCCAAAGTTGAATTGTCCTAAAGCACTTTCAGTTTTGCTTTCGACTTCTTACGCTCCTTTCTTGTTTCCCATCAGTGAGTGAATACAATAGCAGTAGGAAGCCAAAATACTCAATCATAGTGCCCTTTCAACGGAGTGTAATGATGTTGAAGGCTGCATGCACTATTAGGCAATGCAGGGTAAATAAACCTCTGCATTAATATAATAATCTAGATTTTACAGGTCATTTCTGGGAAAATAGTATGCACATCCCTGCAAGTTTTCCATAGGACCACACAGAATTATCATCATTTGGCAGAACTTTCTCATTTAAGTCCTAGAACTGTCATTGTGAAACAAATCCCACTTTTCTTGTTGACTGAGGTAGCACGGATCTACACTGAAAACTCTCCAGGGACTCTGAAAGGTTTTTGTGCATGTAACAGCACATCTATCTAATCTGCAATGGACTACTCACTTAAGAACACTAACTGATAGAGATAAGCACAGGTTTCCAGTTTCTTACCTGGAGGGCAGTGGTTAGGTGGTTTATAGGCAAGATGACCTCACGCTGCTGCCAACTTCATCCTCTTACTCTGGGTGCTCACATAAATGTCTGAAGTTGTACACATCATATTAGCAGTCACTTGAAATACTGGCCATGCTATCCATTTGCCTCTTTCACAGGAATGTGGTGGAAAACAACGGGAATGTATTCAGTGCTTTCAGCAAGCGCTAAGAAGAATAAGGAAAACAGGGTGAAGCACACACAGTAACTTCTTTAGGAGATTGTATTGCACAGGTCCAGTTTGCTCTTGAGAGAGCAAGAACAGAAAACCTGAGTCCACTGGAATCATTCAGAAAAAGACAAGAGTCCAGCTCAACTAAAGTATTTCCTAATCATTTTAAAGATATTTCATGTAGTCTGTTTAGACGATTTAAGAGTTTGCATCAAAGCAAATAAGCTACCACACCTGATGTGTGGACCCTCCAGATTCTTTACCCTTCCTTTGCCCATCAGTTCTGTCTGGCACAGTAGTGCAGCTGTCTCAGATCACTTACCCACCCAATGGGAAGTTGCTAGACATGAATATGGAAAAAAAAAACCACTACCAGGATAATCAGGGTAAACTGGGACCTCTGAAATTACCAGCTGAGCTGAGCATATTCTGAAGGATCCCGTGTTGCCACCAAGCATGGGGCACAGTGCTTTAATTTTCAGTGTCATTGTTCTTGGTAAGAACCTGGCCTGGGCCACACCAGGTTCAGGTGGCATTTGGGCATCATCAGTCCACAAATGGGTGAACAGGAGGTGACACAGTCTCACAGCTGGGTACAAGGGAAAGATGCTGCATGTGAATTTTATGTTGATTCCAGAAATTTTGATCAATCCCTGCTCCATTAATAAAGGCAACTTTATCTACAATAAAACATACTGCAAAATCAGCTTAGTATACTCAGCCTTTGCTTTGCTGATCAAAAGAAATAAATAAAGCACTTGTGGTTAGTTTGAAAAAGTAACATCAGGAGGGTGAACATGGTACATGCCTGACATTTTTGCCATTACTACTCTATCACATGAAGACTATCCATACTTGTAAAAGAAGGTATTACAAACTATATATCCAAGTTTTCCATGATGCCAGCAATTGTTTTAAGCCTGTTTCTTGTGCCTTTTATCTCTCTTACAAATCTTGAAGGGAATAGGATTCATCAGTACACAAATGGCCTTTATTTCTGGCTGTTAAAAACCTGATGATGAGCAACATTTCCAAGGAAGAAAAAGAAGTCAATTTCCGAAGCATGTGCAGAGTTAATGTCTACAGTAATTGCGACTAAGTACAGTAGAGCAGAGATGTACTGCCAGCTGGAGCCAGGGATTAAAAAGGAAACATCTGTGCTGAGATTATAGGAACAGAGGAAGCTGTGGGAAGGAAGGAAGCAAGAATGCCCATGTAGGTCCACCTACCTCATTTGAACTTCTCCTTTTCCCCATGAATTTTTGTTTTCCTCTAGCAAAATTCTACATATTTACCATCCTGTGTGAAAAAAAAAAAAAAAAAAAAAAAAAAGCCTGTCCTATTTCTCTGCTAATTGACCTTTGCCTTAGACTAACCTCATGACCACACATTAGCAAGATGAATCCTGAGCATTGAAATTTAGGTACATACTCACAACAGAGCAGGCTTTTAGGTAATTTGCTGAGCAAAGATGACTTCAAGTGTAATGACTTGAGGTGAAACTTTTGGCTTCAACCAACTTACACTGAGTCTAACTTTAGACATACAAGAAATTCCCTTAGTGGTACTATATGCAAACTTAAATTTACACATGTTGAATTATTTAGTTAGTCTAGGAGCAAAATAAACAAGATTGCAGACCAATAGCAATATACTGCCCATTTTATCAGAACCTGAAAACATTTTAGATATTGATAACAGGATATATTCTACATTCAGCAAAATGTGCTGAAGATATGTGACCTTCAGATCTTTTTTTCTCCCCCCCAAAAAAATCAGAATCTTGTCCTTTCTTTATGAGCCCTCTTACCAAAGTTCCTACTAAAATAATTGTGCAAGTCCACAGGAGATGCATTCTAATAAAATAATTAAAACTTTATTTTTTATTTTTATTATTTTTTTTATCCCTTCCAGTCTTCCCAAACTGAAGTTTCAGAAGTGCATGTTAGATTTGCAGAAACTGACTGTTGCGCAAGACAGTTCAAAAAGAAATTAAAGATCTCTTTGCATTTGTGTTATTTATATATTTTCTTTTTCCTTTTTCCCTTCTCCTCCCTACTCCACTTGGCTTTGCACTCCTGTTCCTCAGGAGCTTTGGTGAGGTGAAAAGGCAGGGATGAATGCATTGAACATGGGGAGTAGCAGGGAGGAGAGGAGGGGAAAAAAAGCAAGAAGGGAATTACTCTTTTCAAAAATAAATAAATCAATACAAAAAAGCACAGAAGTATTACTTAAAAAAAAAAAAAAGAAAAAAATCCCAGAGCCGGCACACACACTCCATTTCTACTAATCGGATTGTGATGTGTTTGCCTTTAATATGTGCAGCCAGCCCCTATGCCCGGCCTTGTGCACATGTCATGTCCTTTTAACATCAGCAGCCACTGGCCTGATTCTCAGACCCTGATAACATGTTCCCAAGTAGTATCGTGTAACGGGGGAGGAGGGGGAGAAGGTGGGGAGAGGAGCCAAGACTGGCACAAGCTATCAGCGGCTTTGTTGAAATGCTACAGACAATTCTCTTCTAACTGCCAAACCTTTCACTTAATTTCAATTCTTTTTGTTGTTATTGTTGTTGATACATCAAACAGAGGCTACGCTGACCATAAAACAAAAGCATGGATTTGAGGTAGTTCTTTTCCTTAATCCTCTCTGCTCTTTGCTCACTTGTTCATCCTGCTTTCAGCAGATTTCCAATATCATCAGTTTCTCTGAGTGTGTGTAGTTTTCTGCTCCTTTTTGGAAAGGGAAGAGGTGACAGGCTCCAGAACATAAAAAGCTTTAATGGGTTTAGAACAGAGAATTTTGGAAAGTTGTGATGGTATAGATCAAATCCTAAAAAAATGGTAGCAAGGCAAGGAAGCTTGGAATCAGCAGAGGGGACATCTGCTTGCTCCATCCTGTCCCAGGCCAAGTTCCCATTTAATACAAGACTTTTGAACTAAGTCTTTCCACTTATTTATTTTAAGTAATTTTTAAAATAACTTTTTTTTTTTTTTTTTTAAGAATAATTATTTTAATAGTAGTGGCAAGCTAGCTGACGTGGATGAAACCCAAAATATGTTCTACAGACCGTGCTCTTGTAGCATTCATTTGCTTTTTACAGACAAGAAGATACCCAAATACAGTCTATCTCTGAATTGTGACACAATCCTGATCATCCTCCAAGAAGCTCCACAAGGTTTGGGCTCCTTGGATACATGGTATGAAGTAACATGCCACAAAAAGAAATGAAACTTAAAAGAAGGGTGCAGTGGTCTTTAAAAAGTCTTCCTCTTCTCAAAAAATTCCAACCTCACTCTTAAATTACACATGAACAATATTCACCTTATTTTTAAACACGTAGATGCCTCTACGCAGGTTAAATATCAAACTAAAACATATATTGACTTCCTGAGTGGTGTATGAGCATGAGTCAAACAAGACCTGGACACCACAGAACAGATTGCACACTTATTCTGGAGCCACCTCCAGCTGATCATTTTGCCTCTTTTTTTTTCCCCCTCTCCCATTTGATTTGTAGAAAGTGAGCAGAGAAGTTTGATTGGGCTACATCAGCCTGCAAATTACACTGGACTTTGAGGTCTCACTGGTTGAATCTCCAGGGCTTATCTGAACTAAGTGCACATTGGGTTTGCTCAATGGAACTTTCTAAATGTAGTTTCTTACGGTGTTCCTGGTGTGTCCATATCAGTGTGAATAAGAGAAACCTTCTGGTTCAGTGAAGATACAAGTTTCACTGCAAAGTTACTCTGTCAAAATCCACAATGTTTCTGCTTAAAAATGAATGACAGGACTTGCTGGACTTTGACAAGTCAGAACCAATAAACTCACCAATGGTGGCTTTTCTTGAAATCTGTGCTCCTGAATGACGCTCAGAGATCAGTTCTTGAATGTCCTGAAAAACAGTGAATAAAACCACAGTTCCATCCAGAAGAGACCGAAGAGGAGATCAGATTCATGAATCCAAGCTAGAGAAGAGAGCTTATGATTTTCCTCATTTCAGTGATAACAAGCACCAATGCCTATTCCTTTCTCTTGTAGAAACCTTCATGGCACTTTTCTCTAATTCACAGGAGGAGGCACTTATGGAGGTAGCCTACATCTTTTGTTTTGGGTCCCCAAGGAGCCCGGATGACCAGTTAGGTGTCAGGCAGGCACCTACCTTTACCGTTTCTCATTGTGCTCCTGGTTAAAGACAATTTTAAAGACAAAGCAGCAGCTTTAAAGGTGCAAGAGGAAATATTTGACGGCTGGTCCTGCATTTTTGGGGCTGGTGTTGTAGCCTGCATAGCTTTTGTCATTTCATACACCTGAGACAACAGTTTTTAAACTGCTCTGACCATCTCGCAGGCAAAACAAGGTAATCCAATGCATACAACTAACTAGATAAGAGACACCACAGAGAATAGAAGTGCACCAGCATGAACTATTTCACAGACAACCCACAAATGTAAATTTATAAATATCCTTGGGAGTGGAGAAATCGACTAACACATGGGAGCTGAGCACTCAACTTGCTTTCCTCGGGAAAAGTACTAATAGCAATAAAAATATCAAACCACTGAGAACTACTGAAGAAGAAAAAAGAAAAAAAGAAAAAAAAAAAGAAAAAAAAAAAAGAAAAAAAGAAAATCCTTAAAAGAGTAAGGACCCCTTGACTGATGCAACTTGAACCATCAATTAGGTCCACCCTTGACCCACGTGTGATTGGCAGATGTGCACATCCTGAATTCCTAAACCTCTTTTGCAGCCTACTTGTGTGGTGCTCACTGATACCCACAGGTTCTGCTGCTGTGAATTCGCATGGCATTGCCACCAGCCACCAATGCTCCCCAAATCTGTGAGCTGAGTCTCTGCAGCACCACATACCAGGCATAAGAACAGCTACCAGTGTGCTCCTGCCAGCAAAGCCCTGCAATTCCCTTGGCAAGGGAATAGTTTCCCTTTTATCTCTCATTAAAGGGGATCAGGTGTTTGCCCATGAGAAATGCACTCTGAGCTACAAGATTTTTTTTTTTTCTGCTGAAATATGCCCATAAACTAGATATGTGTCTGTTTAAATAAGCATAAAATTATGAGTATCCTGCAGCAAAATGAGACAGCAGCATTCAGGGTAGTGCAGATGAAAAAGCCCATTCTTCTCTCCTTCCCTGACTTTGCTGGTGAACTTTGGGCCTATTGAGACTTTTCAAGGATACACAAGAAGGGGCTCTACAGCTGCCAAAGACTTTTTAGAATAACCTTTTAGATGCATTTAGTCAGAAAGCAGCTGTGTAAGTGATGTGATTTGTATTTACATGCACACATAATGTCCCTAGCTACTGTGTGAAGGCAGAGCATTTCTCCCCAGGTCTGAGAATACGTCCTGCACTTTTCCAGACAACAGAAAGGACTTTGCTATTCTCTGAGACGAGGCTGAAGAGCATCATTATTGCACTGGCTGCAGGATCCTCCTGTTCTCCAGCCTTCTCATTTCAAAGCCTTTCATTTCCCGAGACAGCTGCAAGGTGTCCCTTCAAGGATTTTGCTTTTTTGATTTATGCTGTTATACGCTCGAATCTCAATTGAGATATCCCAGCCTCATTCCATTTCTGACCTTACACCATCAAACCGGACTGACCCTCCATCTCTCAGGCCTGGGCTGGCTTCCAGCCCAGGTTAGAGAAGAGCAGGGGCAGAGCTGCAATGCAACCCATCAGCCGGGTCCTGAGGAGGTGCTTCGCATAAAGCCACCGCAGAGCCCAACCGCTTGCTGCTGGCCACACGAGCTCTCCATCCTCCAAACTTCCGACATTTTGACACACTGCTTGCTTTGCATTCTTTTTGTTCTGAGAAAATCCTGTCCAGACCAAGCCAAACGCCCCAACGGATGGCATGGAAGTGGATGACATGGGATTGAGATCTGCAAACAATACTGAAAATTGCCTTTTAAAATAATAATAATTATTATTTCGGCTATAAGCAAGCTTTTTGGCAACAAATTAGAGTTCCTGAGGGCCAGGCACCTGCTTCTGGTCATTGTTCTGCCTCTACCACACCTGTAAGCACGTGAGCACGCAGTGAGGATATCCAGGTATTTGATCCCCTCCAAATGCAGCCAAGAACACCCAGACAGCAGTGAGACAACGCCCAGAGATTGCCACTTTTGTGCTGATGATTCTGCAAGTGAAACACACCCCAGTGGGATAAATAAATAAATAAACTCTCATTACAGCATCACTTCCTTTTCTTTTCTTTGTTCAAAAAAAAAAAAAAAAAAAAAAAAAAAAAAAAAAAAAAAAAGACCTTTACTGGAATAGCTTCACTGTCACACACTGATTAAAAAAAAAAAAAAAAAAAAAAAAAAAAGACAAGAAAAGAAAAGAAAAAAACTTCCTAACAAAAATCCTTTCACTGTCAGAGAACCCCTGTTCTGCTCTACATATGATGCTTCCATCAAACAGATACCTTTAAAAAATCAGCTGAAAGGAAAAGCAACTCTCATTCAGGAGAAACTGAGGCAATTTGAGACCATACACGCTGCATTAGCTTCCAGCTTTGAAGCCAGTTAAATACACCTCTAAACAGTCCTTAGTACTTGCTTAAATAATAAAGGAGAGAAGGGGGAAAAAAAAAGGTTTTGAAGCTGGAGGTCTATAAAATCTCTATTCCTGTCCTATTCAAGAGCCACCCTTAGCTGCTGATGATGAGAGCAAAATTGGGAGCAAATAATACTACCATCCTCCTTCTTCAGTAATGCCTTTAAAACATATAAGTGCCAGTTGAATTAGCCTATTTATAAGACTTCTTTTTTCCCCTGACTGTAAACTCCTAATGACTCTCCGTTACACAATGCAATTCAATATGACTCAAGCTTCCAGGGGTCTTGATCCCCTCTAGATAGTGTACCACAAAAGTGATTTATAAACTACAGTCTGAGAAAGTCAGAGACTGAAGTGATTTGAGAAAATAGTTCAGGCTTGTAAGTGAATACAAGTGCCATGAATTCCAATGACAGAATACACCCCCAACCCCCAAATCTTTTCCTATATTCTCATTTCATACAGCAGAGGGAAAGGTGGTGTTGAAGGAAAGGGGTGGGGGGCAGAATAAGAAAGCCCAAAGGGAATAAGAAAAATAAGAGCTGTATGGCAAGAGCTAAGTCATACACCAAAGTAAGCCTTTTTGGGTATGAAAAAGTGTAACAGGAGCCTTTGCATGGCAGATCATATCGATCTTATCTGTGAAGCTGAGCGGTTTTGAATGGGGCACTCTGTGGCTGAAGAAGTGCTAGAGAGGAGGTGGCAGGGAAGGAGGTAATAAAAGCAGAGACCACTGATAAGCTGAACTCAGATATCAGGCATATCACTAGAGAAGAAACAAATTTGTCATTCCTCCCCAATAAAAAAATGAGCAGTAAATCTATATATGTGTGTGTGTATATATATATATATATATTTTTTTTTTTTTTTTTGAGAAGGACCCTATGTCTCAAAAAGTTATTTTGGATGGAAATAATCCCAAAGGACAGTTTCTTCTTGCAAGACAGATTTTCCCATCCAAATTTCAGCATGGGTTTGTTATTTTGGAACCTGTTCCCTTCCCCCTCTCCCCTTATCGCCTCTCCCTGTCTTTCACACTGAGGCGCTTGGTCTAAAGACAGCCAGGGAGCTAAATATATATTAATTAGAACTCTTGAGGCTGCCATCAATGAGATACAATTATCCCAAACTGTTGCTATTACAGGCTCTGATAGCTTCATTTAAATTCCTGAATAAAACATGAAATATCTTTAATGAGAAATGAATATAGTTGTCAGGAGGGAGTAGTTGTGATATTGTTACTAGTTGAGATATAGAAGATGAAGACATAATATGAATACCTTCGATTTTATACAAAAATGACGGCTGTTAGGAAAAGACAGATCCCTCTTCAGAGATTTCATTTAGGCTGCATATCAAGAAAACATATAAAACAGCAAGATCTCTCTTGCAAGGAAACTCTGCTGTCCCAGAGGCAGCTGGCAGTCCTTCCTCTGTGCAAAGTGTAGCTGGTACTAGGTGTAGTGGCAGCAAAAAGAAATGCTCTACCATCAAAGTGAGATTAAACAAAGCATGCCATGCTCAGCAAAACACTCCTGTTGTTACCCAGTGGATAGGCAGGGTGCTCAGCATGGAAAACTCTCTCCCACACTCTCTCATGCACTCCCTTCTTTGTCTTTTTTCTCCCTCTTTTTTTTTTTTTTTTTTTTTTTTTTCCTTTCTCATTTTTATTATTTTTAAGACAAATGCCAGTGAGGGAGCAGAGACGTGGTTCTCCCTTTCAAGGCGACTGAAAGACACAAGGCCAGACCAGTGAAGAGCAGTTCTTTAAATCACGCTGTCAGGCAGATGGGAGCTGCAGCACCTCCTAATTCCTCTGCAGTTGCTTGATGGACTGCACCACTCGCACTAAAAATTTACCCTTGAGCTGCAGCAGAGGTCTCCTCACCTGCTGTTTGACTGAATTTACTATGACTCCCCCCTTTCCGTGCAGTTCATTTATTTGTCCCTCCTTTGGTTAAAGTGAGCTCTTGGATTTTCCATCCAGAAGTGTTTCCAAAATAGCTCACAAACAAGGGGCAGCTGTGAGTCCCTGATGGAGCCCCAGGTCCCTGCTCCCATCAGACCGGGCATGCCAAAGCTCTCAGCTCTGGCACCGCCGCTGGAAAGCAGCTCTTTCCAGGGTGGAGCACAGCAGCTATGTAACAGTATGTACCATCACTTGCACTTGAGTTTAGGTCGCAAAGTGGAGATGATTATCATACTAATTGAAAGGGCATGGGAAATATTAAGGAGGCAGAACATAATTATCCAAACTGGAAATTGCCAGGTCATTCCCATTCTTGGAGGATCCTCTAGTGACCACAGAGTATGGTCAGGACCTCAATTTAAAGTCTCAGTACAAGTGGAAGTTTGCATCAAGCATTTTTACATTAAATCAATTAATATGTATGTCCCGAATATTAGTTTTGAGATACTTGGAGTGTAGCAGCTCAGTTTCTTCTACAAGCATTGGCTTGCATTTATTCTCTAGACGCAGAGATAGAAAATTATCTCAGGGATACAATTCAATTTCTCTTAATCAACACCTCTTTGCTTCATCGAGTAAAGCATGTTTAATCCATTTAGAGTTAGTTGTCAAGGAATACACACTCTAATTAATATTTTCCTGAAGATGTTTATACATGACAGTATAATAAATTAAACAAAGAAATAACAAGAGTGAAGAGTTTAAGCATCCCTGCCAGACTGGACCAGAAGAGATACCTCTGTGGATTCAGTTTCTGTTCCACCTGACCATCCAGCAGGATTGTCAGCTTCAAGACAGAACTTATGAGAGGTAAAGGAAATACATACACCTAAACTGTCTCCTATTCTTGGCAGCTCATGGTAAGGACACTACAGTCAGAGCAATGAATTGCCACGTCTCAAAAGTTGCCCTTCAGAGAAGAAGTGAATCAAAACTTACTGGCTGGTATCTAAGATGCAAAAAAAAATGTTGCCTAATGCACCTGAAAGCTTATTCTGTCAAAGAGCCTTTGCTCGCAAGCTGAAATACATGTATTATCCCCCCCAGGATGTGAAAACAGTCACAACTCTCCAAAACCAGTCACAAAAGACCTCAGAAGATGTAGAGATGTGCAGTCACTGGGCCAAGAGAACAATACAACCTCAGCCACAGTGGAACCAGGAGTACAGAAGAATTACTCTTCAAGCAATACCTGAACATCAGCCTAAATATTTATGCCACAATCACATGCCTCGGATTTATATGAATAATAACACTTCCTGGGATCAAAAGCCAGCTTTAAGGTGAAATATCGCAGCTCAAAAGCAAAGAGGTTTTATTAACAAGCAAGTCCTTTTCTTTTAAAGCAATTTTGGGATTCCCTTGAGGTACTCAAAATTGCTGAAGCAAACACTCGCCCCTCACTGCATAAGTCATCTTTGAGGAACAGAATTAAAGACCTCAGAGCCTGACACTGGAAACATCAAGTGCAATTTACTGCCTTTGAATCAGTGTAACCAGAGCAATATCCAATTATACTCATTTTATTTATGTAGTTTATTCCCCACATCCCCCCCAAATTAATTTTATTTTCCTAAAAAAAATATACCGGATTAATAGCTCTAGAAACCAAATCCATCCATCATCAAAAAATATACCACACAAATAGTGACTCCGCAGATTTCTCTCTCTACCACTTGTTTTAATGCGGGACTCAAAGATAGCATGTCAGGAGAGTGATGAGATTCCCCAGAGCCCCCACGCAATATTTTTACCCTTTTCAGAGATGGCGTCTTTGGTGTCAGCTGGCCATGACCAGCAGTGGCAGGGATGCTCTGATGGGAGCAGGCATTTTTCCATGGGCAGTTGACAGAAGTGACTTTTTGACTGGCCCCTTCCAGCTGCTCGAATCTGAAACTGCATTTAAAGGGCAGAAAAGGGAAGAAAAAAAATACAATATTACCCAAAAGATGGATGTTTACTTCAAAATCATGAGTTTTCAGCTTTCACTAGGCTTGACCCAAACTCTTCCTTTTCCCCCTTGTGTCAACTCTTTTCCCAAGGAGGATGCCTCACAGCACTGCTGTGTTCAGACCCTGCTGGGTTTGGGGTATATTCTTGCTGTACCCTGGCAAGGCAGGAAAGTTTTGGGGAGATAGCTGCAACCACAGGCATGAAAAACTGACCCAGCTTCTTTCACTCCCCATGCAACTTTTCCCAAATTCATCCCTAACTCCTGATATGCTGGAATGAGAGGGATTTGGGCAGAGTAACCAACTTGTGCTCAGATAAAACTCTCACATTTTCCTCATTTCAACCAGATGCTGAATTTATTCTCTTTTACACTGCTTTCTTCATTATTTTTTTTTTTTTTTAGAAGGCCCTTCTGACTGAATATACTTGTTTGTTCCTATGTCCTGGGAAACCGAACAAAACACTTTGAATTACTTATTGTTATGGCCTGGGGACAAGATTGCATCTCTAGGTCTATAAATCAGCCACTACATTTGCACCACTAAATAAAAATTATTTTAATAATCAGTGTTGTATTTGCTTCTTTCAGCAGGGTGCCTTGTCATTACTTTAACAATAATAATACCTGCTTTTCATTTGCTAAATGTTATTATGATTATTATTCAGAAGCTTTACTATAATTAACTAACTGAGCCTCACAACACCCCTGTGAATCAGGTAAAGAATTACAACTCCCCTATTTTTCACCTGGAAACACAGTGATGGGAAAGCTAAGTATCATAACACATAGGGGGCTTGGATTAAACCCAAGTGCTTCAAGCTTCAAAATCCTATGAAGAAGCCCCACCTTGAGCTGTCTGCCTCCAACTCAGCACCTAGTGCTGCTGTCAGTTCAAATGCATTGAGATGACATTTTAGAAATTCAAAAATAATAATAGTAATACAAAGAAAGAAAAAAAAAAAAAAAAAGAAGAAAAAGAAGAGAGAAAGAGAGAGAGAGAAATTAGAAGAGAATGAAGAAAAGAGACACAGAAATACTTAATGCCAAGATGCCTTGCTCTCTGCAGTTTAACAACCTCTTTTGGCAGCTCCAACTCCCGACTGGTGTCGGTGCCTGAATCCTGAGCACTCACGTTCAGTGCCTGCATCGTGCACATCTGTATCTATACAGGCGACAGCTTCTGTCTATAATAGCCACCTGTGAGACCAGGGGAGAGGCATTAAAAATTAAAGAACTGCAGAGTAGATTGGAAGCCAATCTTGGGTTTATAGACAGGGAAGTGTTTGACAGGTGGTCTCAGCGAAAGAAGTGGCCTTAGAGACACATTTCTCTTGATTTTATTTTTTAATTAACTTTTATTCTCAATATTACCATGTACTTTCCCCCCCCCCCCCCCCCTTTTACTTTGTTCCTCACTTCCAACCTGGAACTCTGTTTAGCACACCGCTCTCACCACAGTGCTGTTATAGGTACATTTGGTATTACAGTCCAGCAGGTAGACTTCCTTCCATCTCTACCCTGATGCCAACCATCAACCCAACAAGTTTTTTCACAGAGCTTAACATAAACCACAGTCACAGTGTAGAGCTCATCATCGCTTCAGGTGGGTTATCATACACCCTAGGGAAGCATCCAGCAAAGCCTATATTCATGGGGGCCACTCGGTGGCGAGTAGCAGCCCAGGCCCTGGGTCAAGCATATCCTGCTAAGCTCTTCCTCATGTGCCATTCAGGCCCCTTCTGTCTGGGTTTCTTGTACCGGTTTTACACCCCTCTCCTCACATAAAAACAGATGGCCTTGGAGGGATGAGGAGGGTCATCTCCATCACTGTCTAAAGCCTAAGCTTCACCTCCTGCCATAAAAACGCTTCCTCACCTTCCCCTCCTGCTCACCCCTTGCATTCCCACTTTCAAGTTAATTGGAATAACACATCTGCAGCCAAACAACAGAAACCACTGCATCCCCTCCAGGCTCCCCTGCCCTCTTCCCACCCCCCGGCTCTGCTTCATTGACTCCTCCAAACCCACCGCGCTTGGACGGGAGCACTTAACCTTCTGCAGAATATCTTTATGCTCCATTTTCCTTTCCATTAGGAAGGAGATGAAAGCAAGAAGGGGATGCTTTTGTACAGCTGCTGCCAGCAGATGTGCTCTCCCAAGTTTATGTGTGTTTTAAGCATAGACTTGAACACTTCTGTGTGTGAGGGGTTTTGGTGCAGGAGGGACATATGGATGAAGCTTAAGTGATGCTGTGTTTAAGCATGATGCAATGGTTTATATCCAAATTGGAGCGATTCATTCTTGAGCTACCCTCCAGCTTCCACATGAAGACTGTGCTAACCAAACCTGCTGCACCTGTAATATTTTGAGTGCCATTTTCCAATTTCTTTATAGGCATAACAGTCAAAATTCAGCCTGAGTCTACCAGGTCTTCTTCACATGAGGAAAAGATCCATGATTGACTTAAGCTTTTTCATGGTACTCATTGCTTTTCTCACAGTTTGAAATTTATTTCTGTATTTTCCTAAGAAAAATCCCTTTGCAGTAAGGGTGGGGAAAATATATATATATTTATTAAATCCACTTTCTAAATGCATAATAATGAATGCATAAATAATAATAATGAGTAAAAAAAAAAAAAAACTAGAAGTATCTATGTGAAGAGCAGAAGTTCGTGCCCAGGTGACTGATGAGTACCAGGAATTTGTCTGTCTGTGTATATTCCTTCAAGACCAGACTGTGTCCCAGTGACAGTCATTGCCAAAGCAAATCTTGTGAATCTCCAAGTGCACAAAAAATGACTCTAATAAAAGCTTTCTGCATTGTGACCTCCCAGGAGGCTTTTCACCCACCACAGAGACATAGACACATCTGGGGTAGGCAGCAGCTAAGCATAATAGAGAGGGAAATGAAGACTTTTCTGCAGCTGAGCAGCCGGATGTATTTTAGGTAGAAAGATCCTGTTTGGAAGCCATTCAGTCTCGTGATTACTCTTGCTTATATGCTGTGCTTTAAAGTGTGCCTGGTCATGACCTCTGTTTTCCATCTCAGGTCAGAGGAAGGAAAGTGGTGTTGGGACGGGACGGGACAAGCAGGGAGGATGGTGTTGGGGTTCCCAGGGTGCCCCCAGCTCAGCACCTGGCTCTGTGCTGACTTCTTGCACGACTCAAGGCAAGTCACTTAATCTCATTTTCCCATCACAAATACTGAAGGGGCAGGGAGGTGCTCAAGCCACATCAGTGCACGGCAAGGAGGAGTGCACCAGGACAGGAGTGGCAGGACATACCACCAGTTCTTAGCATAGAGAGAAAAGAGAGCTCCAGTCCCAAAAACTGAACCCCAAGCAGCTCAGGGTGATGTTAATGGAGCTGTAGCATATCAAGGCAATCACTCGTCCTTCCTTAGTGCCATCAGGACCACATCAAAGCTGCCTGCATCTTTCTCCCTCTCCCTTCCTTTATTGCACCAGGGGCTCAGAGATGCTGGCTCTGGCTCACCAGTCTCATTATATTAGCTTGATAAACCACCCATTTACCTATAATTCAACAGACTGTAAAAACCCTTGCGGCTATTGCATAATAACAAAAATAAATAATAATACGCCTTAACAAGCATCAGTCGAAATAGCCAGGATCTGATGGACCCGGCGATAAACAGCAGATTTGCTTTCCTGGGAACGCAGACAAACTAATCAGATTTAGTTGGCAGCTACAAAAACAAGGCCAATAGGAGGCTAAGTGCCGGCTCGCACAATCCCCCAGCCCTGCTCATGCAGGGAGGGGGACACAAAGAGAAGAAAGGGCATCCAAACGAGATGGTGTGTACGCATCCCTGTGCTGGATGCATTGCCCTGGCAGGCTGACAGCAGGCTGGCAGCTTTCCATCCCTTGGAAGGGGGCTCCTGGTCTGCGCAGCCCAGACAGCAGTTTAACCCGAGGGTCAGAGGGCAGTCAGGCGTTATCTACCGGCTGGGCGCATTTCCTCTGCATCTGCGACTCCGATATTCCCGAAAAGACACTGACAGGAGGGCGAGAGCTAATGGGAGCTCCTCTGGTATTTAGAAATGTAAAGGCCCGCATTCATTTTTAATGACATTGGGAACTCACTTTAAAAAAATAAAATAAAATAACAGCAACAAAAACAAAAGCAGTCAACAGCAATTTACATAGTGTGAGAGAAAGGAAAACACTTTTAGCCTTCCCTACCTGATTTCTGGGGACTCGCAGCTAGCTGCTGGACAAGGAGAGGATTGTTGTGTGCTTTAACTACAATGCAGTATTCAGTATAACATTCTGACAATGGGCTGGCTTGTACAGTCATGCTTCGGATATACCATATTACATTTTTATTGTACAGGACTAAAATAATTCCTACCTTCAGGTAAAAGCCATCATTAACTCCTTCCCTATTGCTCAGCACAGATGGTGTTTGACAGACCCTTACCAGCTTGCATGAGACATAGGGCTGGCTTTTGAGCTAAGTGCTTATTTGGTGCATCCCTGAGATGCTTTAAAGCCACTTCTGGTTTCCAGCTGTCTTGGAGGTGCCAATGCCGACCAAACTGGAGCATCTCTAAATCCGACTGCATTGACGTTGTCTGCAAAACCAACGGGGGCTTCTGCAACACCCCATGGTCAGGCAGGCAGATGGGGGCCCTGATTACCTCCCATCTGCCAGAAACCAAGGAAGAAAGAGCATAAATGCCACTATGGGGCTCATTCGCTACAAGCAACTCTCTGCTGGTGGGTGAAGCCCCCAGGTGATCATCCTCCTCACCTGCATAGCTGCTCTACATCAAAAAGGGCTACTGAGATGCAATCATTGTTGCAAAACACAGGGCCAAGGTCTGCCATAAGGCAAAAGTAAAGCCAGGTGCAATTACCCTTGTACAGTTGAGCTTCTTTTATTGATTATGCTACAGCATTAATTCTGGGGTAATGCAGCCATGGATGGAGCCAGGATGACTGTCTCCAGCATAGGGCACTCCAACGTTTTTAGGTACTCTGCATTTTATTTTATTTTTTCTTTTGCTACATTTTGTTTATAATGATGAAATCTAACCATTCAGAATCCAGACACTAACTGGTTGGGCACTATTAACAGGCCAAACGGGTTTTCACATGTGCTAAGCTAATACAGACCTCACGAAAAAATAGTAACTAGAGGACACCTCCTAATGACTTTTTGCCAGTTCTTATGAGTCACGTTGGTATTTACTGATTCCTTCCTACCCATATCACAAAACCATCCCTATGATTAACATCTTCACTAGCATCCTCTGTGGAAGGGTTGCCAATACCAACAAAACCTCTGCATTTTAAAGGTGACAGAGATTGATGAAGTCATTTTCCCATGCCCCATGTCATTTCCCTCCCCAGCTACAAGGCAAGTCCTTAGGAGAATATCCTTGTGGGTTTTTGTCTAGACTACCCTCTAATTGACTTGAACGACAGGACTTCCGACATTTCTCCGGGGAGATCATCCCATAGCCTGACAGACCTTGCTGCCAGGAAACATTTCCTGATGTTCCCCCTACAGTGTCCTTGCCCACTGTCATCCCAAAGATGACACTCAGATAATGTCTTCTACCAAGAGAGATGTATATCCCAGGCTTCCCACCGATGACTTTGCACAGAGACAATGTTTTCACCAGTCCTGTTAACTTCCAACTGACAAGTGGTCAACTTTTCTTCTTTCAAAACCCTAGATGAATATAATTATTTTAATTTAACTTCCCTGCCTGCACATTAACTCGATTAGTTTACGGAGCTTACTAGTAAACTTACAGCTTATGGGAAACCATTAAAACCAATGAGTCATGTATTTTTTAATTTATTAAAAGGACAAAAAATACTTATGTTTTATCTTTAATAAAATCAAAATTCAGCATCTAGAAAAATGGCTTTGCCAAATTATTTTTTTTTTCCAAAAGAAATAATTTTACAATCATTTACTGTTAGGGTAATCTCATAGTGAACAACAAGTTAATAAGGTAGTAATAGATATATTAATAATGAGTAAATCAATTGTTATGGGCTGTTCAATAGTGTATTATTAGTCAGGTTTATTCATCTACACCACTAGAATTGATGTGCTTTTAATAATCTATAACATGTTATTTATGACTTGAGTATTCTTCTCTATTAATAATTTACTAATGCTTTATAAACTATTTATAATTGTGTTCTTTATATTAAAAATATGATCTTTGATCTAGAAGTGAATGATAACTTGGGACAGTCCCTACTGGACTAAGCTGATGATGCAGAGGAAACTACAATGGAGCTGCTGAAGCACCATCTGTGCAATCCACAGTTCCCAGCATTTGCTTTGACTGATTTTGTGGCTCTTCAGAAACCTGATAGGCAACATGAATTGATTTTTAATTTTGCACAACTCAGTTGCAAAAGGTTCTTTAGAGAACAACCAATACTCCCATTCAGTGTTTGAAAATATTTTTTTCATCTCTATATTTGAGAACACATTAGGAACACAGGCTAAGAGGGGATCACCTGGCATATTGTTACAGAATTAGTATGACAGAATTGTGACTTCTCTTTATCTTACCAGTCTCATCCAGGCACAGAGACATCCCTGCTTTGAGTACAAGTCATGATGAAAATGACCGGAGAGATGCCAAGAAGAAAAGAAGTAATATTTCATCAACAGTGTAGGGTTCTCTGGCTTCATTGAACTGAAGTTGCCACAGCTGTACTCTTCCCAAGATCCACCAAACCCTGGAAAAGGGAAAGTTACAGTCCTGAACAATTTAATCCATTAAGTGCCACAGAGGGGAAAAAAAAAAAAAAAAAAAAAAAAAAAAGAAACTAGCAATTATTATTTTTTTTTTTTTACCTGAGGAGTGGTGGGAATACATTAGTAGAGGAGATTTTACTAAAAACATAAATAATGGTATCTGTGTTGAAAGGTAAAAACCTGTGCGAGTATTTCATTTAGTTCTGGTACCTGTATTTAATGACAAAGTTACTGTTACAAGTATAAAGAAGGGTACCAATACATTACAGGAATGCAATGGCTCACTTATGAAGAGATTAAGTGAGTTTGTCCTGTTTCACCAGCTGAAGATTAAAAGAGGTTATGATGACTCTTCTTAAATGTATTCAGGAGGGTGGGGCCAGGGGAACGGTGAAGAAAGAGATTATTTATGTTAAAGGACATTCTGGGTTCAGTTTTGGCCTTTCGTTGAGGTATTGCCATCAGCCATTGCTAGGAACAAGATGCAGAAAGATGCACTGACATATTTATAGATCCACATCCCAAGTTTAGATGGAGGCTGGAACTGACGGATGAACGCTTGGGAGCAGAATAAAGTTTGTTGAATATACCTAGATAACATAAACATGCTTTATTTCTTTAGATAACTCAATAGTACAATATATGAGTGATGGTGCAAAATAGAAAATGGAAAGAAAATTCTTCTGGGTATTTGTACTACCTAGATTTGATTTTGAACTCAATCCCCATATGCTTGCAAGATGGTCTGTCTTAGTTTGTGTCTGAATGACCTTTGAAGGCTTGAATATCCTGGACCTTTCTGAATCAAGTTTGGGGCTTCTATTCTCCCTCTCTGGAGGAAAAATTACTTCAGAAAGAGCTGGAACAGAAGAAGGATTTGTTATGGCTTATAGATTGGGTGATTTATCCAGTTCGGAAACAGTGATAAAAACCACTACCTCCTCTTCCCCCAGAATAAAGCTGAATGGTGTAGAAAATTAGTCAACTTTTTTCAATAAAGTTTTTTTCTTAATTACTATTATTGCCAGCTCAGCCCCATCATTCAACTACGCATAGGAGATTAACTTTATTTTTCCCTGCAAAGTACTTTCTAACAATACTTATTAAATTTGCTGGAGGAGTGGCCCAAGTAACTGGAGTGTTCTCCTGTTCTGTCCTCCCACGCACAACTCAATCTTCCTCCACGCTCACACAGGAACAGCATCCTCCTCTTTCATGCATCTGTGCTATAAGTGGAAAGAGGATTTGGCTTAAAGGGACACTGACAACTGGTTTTAAATCTCTAGTTAATTTGTTGTGAAAGTCATTTTTTAACATAATTTGGGTGTTTCTTTCAAGTGATGAGAGAGCAAGGGATCTGTTAAATGAAGGAGAATTAATTATTCCCAGCCATTACTGAAAATACAAACACAACCAGGTTGTGATAGAGCAAATGAAATTGATTTTAAACAAAAGTGAACCTGACCGCTCGCATTTCATCGTTCCCTTTGTGGCGCTGATGGCAGCCCTTCTCCGAGGCGGGCTGCTTTCTCCAGGCTTCACTTCTTGTTCGACAGAATTAAGTATTAATCTGGCCACTCTTAGAGAGAGCTGCAAGATAACCCTATTTGCTCAGACCGTCTCAACTGATTAAGTCTTGTTTCCCAACTGATTGGGAAGATGTATGAGGGTGACAAGCGTTTGTCTTACAGAGATCTTCATGTCTGAAGTCAGTAAATTTTCAGTTCTCTCTTACCCACCCCTGTTTCTCCCTGTAAGTGACACCAACACCAAATCTATGACTTAGAAGCTGAAGAGGAGGTTCCAGTGTTCCTCTTCCAAAAATTCTTTCTGGCTCCTTCCTCTTTCTGTTGCTTGACATCATTCCTTTCCTGCTAAAAGGTGTTAGGATGCAAGCTCTGTTGTGTTTGTTTGTTTGTTTTTAATGAAAAACATACTGTTAGATAAGCTTGCATTGAAAAAATAAATAAATAAACAACAACAACAAAGCAGTAAAGACAGGGTAGGGGGTTGCTAAATGCTGATAAGAGCTGAGATATATTAACCAGCTATAAATGTGCTGCTCTACTCTCTGGCTTTGAAATCCCAGCTAAAAGGCTTCAAACCCTTTCTCTTACGGCCTATAATGTACACAGAGCAGAGCAGAGGAACACAATTAACTCTTCCCTGCCTCTACAGCTGCATTAAAAAGGATTTCCCAAGATGGATTTAGAGTTGCACTATTAACAGAAACCTCTCCTGGTGTGTTTCCAGCTCCAGAGTGTCTTCAGATGACACCAAGACAACGGCCTTGCTCTTGGAGATCAGCTGAGGGCCATGGCCAATGCTGCAAGATGATGAGCTGGGAAGCAGTGGGGCATGAGCCAGCAGTGGAGTGGGACACACAGGGTACAAGCCCCTGGCTCGTTGGCCCTAGCAGCACATTAACCATCTCTCCCCAGCTTCCTCCTGCCTAAAAATAATTGGGAGAAAAGACAGAGCAGTCAAGAAAGATTACCCACAGCCACTGAAATAGCAGTGGAGCAATTTAGAAGAACTCTGGGGATGGTCTAATTAGGCCATTGCACATTAGCTCATGGCACACTGCTGGCATAACACCAAATTTGATGGCCATTGCATCAAAACATCTTAAAGCCATCTTGGAGCCTACCCTCCGGGCAGCATCAAGACCAGGCTTACCCCACAGACAGAAAGGGCAGCAAGGCTGCCCACGTACAACACTACTCACAAGCAGAAACAATCAGCTTTGATGGAGTATTTCATGAAAAGGTTTCCATCAGGCGCCAGCAGCTTTTTAAATATTAACCAGCAAGATCTGCTGGCTGCCACTCTGGGATTACTGTCTCTGACACTGGTGATCCCAGCGTGTCAGCATAATTTAGCAGCCAAATCCTGGCTCCTAGCAAGTGGCTTGCAGATGTGGATTTTAATTAAAAATATTTAATTTTCAGCTCCAAGTTCCATTTGCTCTACCTGGCAGTATGGTCGCTGGTGCTCATCATGCAAACCGCCGCAATGCTACTCTGAGGAAACCTCAAACAGCTTCCTCCGCCTGTGGCAGCTCCACCAAATGGCCCCACAGAGCCCCGTTCTGCATTCAGCCACAACAACTGAAACAGAGTTAAAAATAAATCATCTGTGGCTCAGAACCTACCTGATATCAGAGCAATTCACTCGGAGATTGGAAATATGGAAAGTGCACCTTTCTAGCTCCACCAAGATGCATCCCTTGAGAGTCTGTTTATCGTTATTCACCCACAGGAGACTGACGACTCTAGGTGTTGCTCAAATCTGGGGAAGAAAAGAAAAAAAATAAAAGCCAAGTTTAAATTGGCACCTCAGGGCTGTAAGCACGCACTGTTTGAAAGCTAGCTCCCAAGCCCAGCTGATACTGCACTCCATTTGGTTGGGATGAGAAGTTGTACTCCCAGAGCTCCTCCAGCCTCACGGGCTGGGATTTCACGTGGTCCAGTGGGACCTTACACAGCACTTTCAGTGTCTTGTTTTCCTACCTAAAAAGAGAATACAGCTCTCTAATGAAATCTTGCCATTTCACTTTTTACTCACCATCATTTAAATTACCTTTTTTCAGTATTTATATCATGAGTAGCTTTATATAATAATTTTTCACTGATAGGTTTCTACATCTGCAGACATCTACTTAGTGAATCCCTAATTAAGCATGGCTGGAAATGTGTTTAGTGCAGGTCCTGTTCATAAACAAGGTTCTGCCTTTGTCTTCTGATTGCAGACTGCAAGCAGCATACAGAGCTTTTTTACAGACACTTCTTTTGAATATGGCAGAGAATGTGAGTATTATGGAAGTTGTGTATTTACGTTGATAAATATCTGAAAAAATATGTTGAGATTATCATTTAGGGCCCACATTTTTAGGGAGTAAGTGGGAAGAACATTTTCCTTATGTGAGAGAAAGGAGTAGACATGAAGAAAAGAAGCCAGGAACAAACAGAATTCACTATACTAATATCCAGACCATTCAATATTCAGATGTTGATAATTACTATGAATAGATGCAAATTTTAATTGTTGAAAATACTTCAAAATGTCAGTTGTTTGTTTTTATATATATATATATATATTTATTATTATTATTTTTAAATCCCATTTTATTTCCAACAAGGACATTCATAACTCTTCATTGCTTTTGAGAAGAGAAGTAGTCCTAGATCCTCTAGCAAACTGCTGTTAAAGGGCATGCACAATTCAGTGCCAGCGAAAAGCTATCCACACAGAAATACTTTGTAAACTATTTGGGGGAAGGACAGTACATTGTTGTATAGTACCTGATGCAATGGAGGCATGACATATGACCCTTATCACAAACGGAAAAATAAACATCAAGAAGACAGATTGAAGAACACATCAGAAACAGTAAAAATAACGTTAGAAATAATCATTGCTAACATTTAGCCTGGAGTGCTTTTTGCTTTGTTATTTTATATTGACAATCCCACCTAGAAATGGGTCTCAGACTTTTTGACTTGTTGACAACCCATTTTGCTCTGCAGACCCCAGTGTATCCATTGTCACCCACGGGAGGGCCCCAGGCCCTCTGCTACACCGCGTCTTTGGGGACGGATCAAATGGCTCCTAGACGAGAACAGAACCAGACATTTTCCAACCAAATACATCTCAGGTCACTGAGCAATGGTCTGGTGGCTCTGCCTCTCCTGCAAATGCCCAATCTAAGGCATTTCAATAAATAGCTTTGCCTGAGGAACCTTCCTCCTCCAGGGTTTTCATGCTGCTGGCAAGAGGAAATGCATGCCCCTGCCTCAGCCAGTACCACGCATGGTCCAGCAAGCTGACCGAAGTCACTGACAGGGACTGGATGTGTTGATGATGTCCCTAACTTCAAATTAGGGTGCTGGAGATGTGCACATAGGCTGTGCTCCACCAGCACTGCTAGTGAGGAAGGTGGTGATGGCAGAGGCCTAGCTAACTAAGGGATAGAAACCCCTCCTTCTAATTGCCACGGCTCCATGTTCTCTGCTGCAAAGACAGCCAGGTACTGCCATAGGTGATTGCCACAGCAAGGACATTTGGGGAATCTCTCAAGATCACCTGGTGCATGCTGGCATAGGGTCCAGAGCACAGCTGCATTATCACGCCCTGCCTTGCTCTCACATGGAAGTATAGGGAAATCTCATGTATTTGTTCACACTCCATGAAGATAAGCTGTGTTAGCTGTACAGGGGGACAAATCTCTTCTGCAACTAAATCAACATGAACACATGTTGAGGAGCTCCTAGATCTCCTCAGGAAAGAACAGCCAGGTTTTACAGGCCTCTAAACCCTCACCTCAGGCCACCTCATCTGACATACTGGACAGTGGAAATTATGCCATTCTCAAGGTCTACACTACAGGATCCCAAATAGAAGCTCTAAGAACCACTGATGAGTTTTCTTTATGTGTGTCCTGGAAAATCCACCAATAGTGGCTGGTGGATTGAAATTGGTTATAGCATTGCCTTTCCCCTTCATAGCCCCACCACAGTTATTGATTTCAGCATCTCTTCTTCCTCCCTGTCCATGGCATGAGTAGCAGACAACCTAAACAGAAAGCTCGGAAAAAGGGCAGCTCCAAATCTTTGTCCAAAGCCAGGCAGTTTCTTCTTCCCAGTCAGAAATGGCACAACTTTAATATGGTAATGATGTTCCACATTAACTTGTTCTCCAAACAAGGACCAGTTTGTTGTCAGACAGAAATGGAAAAGGGTCAACCTTTTCTGCCCCTTCTACTTACAACAATTCCTCCTTTCAAGGGGGGAACAGCTTGAAAGTTCCAGTTATCTAAGTCTGTTTTCCACAAAGAGTGACACCTCCAAAACCAGACTCCTCCTCTCCCTTTTATAGGCTATGAACAAGTCCTTGGTGTTTTGGCCAGGCCACTTCTCCAATGCAGCTTCTGTCATTAGAAGGGAAAAAAGAAAAGGGGGAAAAAATAATTTAAAAAGTAATTTTAAAAAAGCTCTGCCTTTTTGGAAAGTTCCACAAATATTTTATGCCCCCTTTCTTTTTTTTCCTTGCTTTCCCCCCCCCTTCTTACATTCGCACAAGCAAAACAACAAGAGGGTCCTCTGATGAATGTGGCAGATCGCCATGGTTACGGTTCAGAGATGCAGCAAAAAGCAATTATGGTGGGACATAGTGGAGGAAAAAAAAAAAAAAAGAGAGAAATGCACCTCTTTGTCAGAATTTCAGAACAGCTGTAATAACACTTCTGCACCCCAACCAGCGCAAAGTAACTGAAATATTGTGGCATGTTAAATGCCAACGCATTAAATACCGGGATTTCAATGTCACATTATTTAAAAAGACAGGAAGCATTAATTTCCAGCTGCACTTTCAGCTTGTTAAGTCATCTAGGGGGAATAGGGAAAAAGGAGCAAGTCCATGGCACAGGGGCTCACATTTTGAGGTGTGAAATAAAACACTGTTCAGCGAGGCAGTGGAATGCACTTGTAACAGATTTAATCTGACAGCTGCTGCGGTTTCCTATTTAAGGTTTTGTGTGATTTATTTTTCCCCTTGGTGTTGGAGCTCCTGAAAGAGACGGCGATGCTCTCCTGACCTTTCCCAGTCTGACGATCTCAAAGCACTTTACCCCTGCATGTTCATTCCCACAGCCTCCGATGGGTGAGGTAGGTGGGTCGTCACTGTTCTCACGCAGTAGGTGAGACTTGCTCAGGTCTGATCTTCCTAACCCAAGGGTCACAGACGGGATGTCTTTGACCTTGGTTTAGGCCTCTGCGAGGACTGAGAGAAGCAGGAAATTCTCATTTTACAAGTTGTTATTCTAAGATCATATTTAAAATAAAATCTGCATATTGCAGTCTGGGATTATCTGTGAAGTGCGTGTGTGCCCATAACACATTTATACCTCTGTGGCTAGCAAAAAAAAAAAAGAAAAAAATTTGGTTCTACTCTTTCTTATTTGTATTTACTCTTGAGGATTTCTACAGATCTATTTTTAGTGACAAGAGCAGCATAAAGCATTTCCCTTCCTTCTCATACCTGTTGCATATTGCAGCCCCCAACTGTGTTCTTCTCTTCCAGGCTATGAATCAAACCGGGAATGAGACCTTGCTGAATTTTAACCCAGGGAAAGAGGTGGGAGGTGTGAAATGATTGAAATGGATCTCTGATTCTGTTCACTAAGTAGTTCTGCAAAACGTAGTGCCAAAGGATGCAGAAACCCTGAAAGGTCCATGGCACATCTTGATCACAACAGAAAAGAAAGATGGGTGGAGTAACGCAAAGATGAGGAGACAAAACAGCCCAAATGGGATAAAGATTACCCACTTCAGAGATTCTTTACCTCTTTTCTGAGTGCTCCCCTCCAGTTACGTTCCCTGGCTCTTCACAGAGGAGACCATTCAAGATAACACACCTCAGCACCAACCTGGCTCCATCTGGTCACGAGAGTAAGCTCCATCCATCACTGACTCACTTGATAGACTAAGGGAAGGACTAGGTTCCCCAATCACAGCAGTGGCCCACTGTTTCTCTCTTCTTTTATCTTCTATTACGCCCAGCAAAAACAAAGCTCCAGAGTCCTTCCTCAAGCAAAAGAAATCCGAGAAAACCTGTATATGAAAAGATGATGCTAATTTTAAAGGAAAAATGATATATTGCCAAGTTCTTGTGGTTACATATTTCAAGATTTTTTTATTTTTTTAATATTTTTTTTTAGCACTGGTTTCTAAAAGCAAGAAACAGTACAAGCATCTCAGCAAGAGAACAGTGGAGAAATCATGAAAAATAGAAAGAAGGGACTGCTGCAAGTTCAGCAGTGAGAAGGAGCCTAAAAAAAAGCCTCAAAGAGCTTTAAATTTTTTTTGCTTTCTTAAAGCAATCCATGATTTAAACAAGCCTGTTGTGACTTCTGAGTACATGAGACACAACATTTTAGATGAGGTACTTGAAGAAGGACAAAATAGTGGGATTTTAGAAAAAAATGTCATAGTAACAAAGCTCTGTGTACTAGAACTGTGATCTAACATTGCAGGTTGTACTTTTATTGACAGAAACAGCAGAAGTCTCAAGATCTAAACCAAGCTTCTCTGAAATGAAGTCTTGTCCAAATCCAATAGATGGATGCACAGGGAAGTTGTGGTATTGCAGAGTAGTCCCCTACTAGCACACCTTCAAGGTTTGTACTCTATCAACAATGGAAAAGTAAATTAGAAATTAAACAATAAAATTTACCTGCAGATTTACATTGTTATAGAAAAGATGAAAAGTCAGCCTCAGTTTCCCCCTAGGCAGCAGAATGAGGTTGGGTTAAAACACCTGAAAAAGTTTTCCTTTATGGCTGCATATCAAAAATTGAAAGATCAGCAAAATGTCATTCCCTAATGTTTTCCAATACCATTAAATTCTTGCCTGAAGCCACAGATTCTGATAAACTCCTAGAGGAAATATCAGCACCTCATATCCCAGGGAGGTGGTACTATTTCCTTTAACCTTTCTCTTAATATTTTATACCTTTGGAGATTTGGTTTCCACACCATTTCTCCCCTTTCTTCTGAGCAGTTCTCAATCGAAGATACCTAGCCTGATCATCAGTGGGGCAGGCTGGATGACTTTCTCTCCCAGAAAGAGGCTTCACTGAAAACATGGTACTTTGTCAGCAAACACTGGAGTCCAAGTCAGCTGCCAAGGTATCAGGCAAAAAGGGTGGCACAGTAGGTAGAAGAAACTGCTCCTCGGTGAGGCTCCAGCTGGGTGAAAGCACAGGTTATTTGCAAAACAGGATAAATACCAGAGAAAATGCTGAAGGTATAAACTGTTTTAAAGGTTTTAAAATCCAGCCCTTCTCCTGACTCAAGACACCACAAATAAGTAACTTAGGAATCTGTGGTTTTGAACATGGTTGTGCTTCAGCACAGACCCTGAACCAGCCATGCTGGGCTCCAAAGTGAAAGTACAATTAAACTGAATTAACTCCCAGTTGCATCAGGGTCCCAGCTAGGTGCTGACCTACCCCAAATCCCATGTAAATCAACAGGATCTGGAAGCACTCAGAGCCATTTCTGATCAAATGCTTGGTGTCCAAGTGTGTAACTCCCTAGAGAAGGGTCTGGAGATGGAAAGCAGATCAGAACAACCAAAAGTGCCACAAGCCTCTGCAGCCGCGGATACCATTGTCAAGGCATCCTTTGTGCTACAGGCACATGGCATTTATATGAGGGAGAGATAAAAGAAGGAATTTAAAACAAAGGTTTCATTGCAGATTTCTGGTTTCTCACTGCTTTATTATTTGCTCTTTGCACATGTCAGATAAGTAGACTTGCGAATAGCCTTAATTAGAAATGCAGATTACACAGGGCTAGAACACACTGGACACTGTTTCTCTCCATCAGTCCTGCTGGGAATACACACAGCTGATTTGCTAAGAAACAAAATGAAAGTCAAAGTTAGCTTCATTTTTAGGCTATACAGAGCATGCAGTTGCTGTGTCCAGTTCATAAATCCAGCAGCTGTGAATAATTCCTCATTCTTAAAAAACTCCATGGAAGAAAAGAACTGCTGCATTTCCAGCAGAAAGGCCTGCTAAGAGAGACATGCAGCTTCTGGTAGTTGTTTTATCTGCTGAAATAAGAAAAGCTCAGATACAATTGGTGATAAATTGCAACCAGAACACCAATGTGCCATCTCAGAGTGGACAACAGGCTTGAAAACATGAATGCCTTAACAAAGAGGCTGTAGAAATGGCGTATCTAAAACCAAAGGTTGCTTGGAATGACTGGCTGTAGATGCTGATTTGGGGGTATTTCTCTATTTGATATTTATTAATTGTTGTATTCAAAGAAACATATCCTTAAAGGCAAAAACAAATAGCAAACACCCAGTTCCAAATAAGCCATTAAGCATTTCAAACTGAATAGAATTGTATATGTGCATCCAAAAAGACTGCAAAGGTGGTTGTGAAAATCAAGCCCATTTTCAGAGGCTGATGTTTATACTGGAATCCTCCTCTTTGCTGGTGGTATTTTAGGGGTCCATAAGTGGAAAGGAAAGATCAGCAATCTGCTCAGAAGGATGATTACAGCACTGGACTGAATGTCTACAGCTCAATTCCCAGACACTGGCTACTTGGATAAACTCACGATACCAGGTTTCATCTAATTTGCGCTTGGGTCTATATAATTTTGCAATCATAAATCAGAGAACTCTTAAATTGTTAGATATAGAGGACTAAATTTCAGACCTAAACCTAGTCAACCCCAGTTTGCAAGCACTTCAACTTATACAACCTCTGTAAGCAGACCTGGCAAGTGCAGAGAAGATAAGAAGGGCTTTAGTGAATTATTTTAGAAAAAGCCAAAGTACTAACTTTTCAAAGTAGAAAGGAGAGCTGCTCAAGAGAGCTCAGTGGGTCATAACACTCTTCATGCTCCAAAATATATCTCTTTTACAAGGTTTGGAAGGAGATTTCTGGCTTTGACACTTTCCTCATTTATTTACTTACTACATTTTTGTCCAGGAAAGTCTGTTGAGAGGATGCATATGCTAGAAATGGGCATGAAAAGGAAACGGAGCAGGAGAAGAGAATGCAATGAGCACTGTAGATGCACAGACATGTTATTGAAATTCTGACCTTTCTGACAGCTCCTGGCTTCCCGTCGGCATTGTGTCAGGACCATGACTATCACGTTTCAGGCTGTGCATTGCCTGCAGCAGACTGTAGCAATTTCTTTATAATCATTGGACTTTTTTTTTTTTTTTTTTTTTACATTGCATCATGATGACACCTTGACAGTGACTTTTCAGGGAATTGCAGGCAGAGAATGAGAACTTAAACTGGGTGAACTGGGATCACCTCAGTTTGGGTTAAGTGTAACCGGGTTTATTTGCAACAGCTATGGTTAAGTCCAAAATCCACTAACTATTGAACTGTTCCTCTCTGCTAATGCAAAAATTAAAGGGTTAAACTATGCTTCCCTTTAGGTCAATGATAAAACTCTCTTTGGCAGCAGTGGGAGTAAAATGCCATTAAACATTTCTAATAGGGCTTCTAAGAAAAGGTTTGGGTGGGAAGGATAATTGTTAAGATTTTTTTTTTTTCTGTGATAACTTTGGTTCCCTTATTATCAGAACTATTGCCTTGTTACAAAATATTTTCCCAAGGCTTGTAATGAAACATAGCTGGAAATTTAAATAAAATGTACAAAATGTGATTAGAAGTTTAAACTGTTTGCCACTTTCTATTTTGGAAATGGAAAAAGTCTTGGAGTTTCAGAGCAACATTTACATTTCTATTTGTGGCACAGTACTTACTATCAGGTTATGAACTGATTTACTTCTCAGACATAACTGACTGGACATCTGCAAAGCTAACAGTAAAAGAAAAAAAAGAAAAAAAAGAAAAAAAAAAGGAGTTTTAAATAGGAGTTTTAAATAATGTTTTACAGATATTTAAATACAATTATGTTGCTTCACTGGATGCTTATTTTATTTATTTATTTATTTATTTATTTTTGGTAGGTCTAATGTTACAGAGAATTAATTTTATATGAAGTTTATGTGAAGTAAGGAAATTTATTGGAACAGACAATAAGTGAGCATAAGTGCAGACATAAGTGAACCTCAGCATCAGAAGCATGACTTCAAAAACATCCTTACCAAGCTCAAGAAGCTGAAAATTTCCTTAGGTGAGTCCACTGGAGATGATGTGATGTGCAGGTGGAACCAGCTATGACCTTCTGCAGAAGGTCATCATCTTGGAGCCCAGTGCCACAACCTTCGTGCAGGCTGCTAGAGGTCGCTGTGTGGCATCATGAAGCATTTTCAAATGTTCAACAATTTTTCCAAGCTTTATGAACAGAAAACGTAAAAGAGAAACTAAACTATATATCATTAGAACTAACCATTTCTATGGACCATGCGAGCAAATCTTCAGCATTCTGTCTCTCTTGACAGTAACACAACCTCTCCCCAAGCTGATGCTCAGCAATTCTATTGTCCTTCCATCTGTGAGCATCCAGTCCCCTCTCCTTTCATGGACCTGTTCATATCTCTGGGGTCTATCTCCGCTGCCATCCTCTGCTCACAATGTGACCTTGCAGATGAGCACCTAACTACCATGTGTGTTACTACTAATACCTAACTCCTGGATGTTTACTAGTTCTTTAAATGTCACATCATTTTAGACATCTAACTGTCTCTAACACATATTTTCTTCTATTCTGCGATTTTGGTGGTTCAATAGTTCAGGAGAAAACTTGCAGTAAATCTGAAGTTTTATTATTAACTTAATGATCTAAGTAAATATTTCTTTTGAGCTAGACAAACAAACATTTTTCCCCAGGTCTCATCTGCAAAGCAGGAAAGAGTGAGTTTATAATAATGAAACATTTCTATTTAAGTGGTGTTTTTGTCACTTCTCCAAAACTCCAACCCCTAATACAAGGCACATGGCTATGGACTGCCAAAGGTATTAAAATTTTACTTCTGAAAGATGCCATTAAACTTCAAAGCCACTCAAACAGGCAAGCTTTCTCTATTTTTCAGTTTAATCTTTTGACTCTAGAATTAAGAACCCAAACTTACATAGATTTGGTCCCTAAACATTAGGACCCCAACAGGTGTCCAGTTCTCTTTCTAGAAAGGTGGCCTCACTTGAGTGAGTGTGTGTTGAAGCATAATTCCAAGTTCATAATTCAAATATCCATGGACTAGCGCTTTGCTGTAAACTGTAGAGGCAAATGAACTTGAAAGTTTCATGTTCCTTTATGTTCCCCACCGTCACCACCACCCCCTCCCCCCCAAAAAAGGATAATTAATTAATTAATTAATTAAAATATTAATAATATCAGGCTCTGGTGTGGATCAGAAAATATCATTCTAACCCTATCACACAAGGCCAGGTATGAATGTATCATGGACTTAGCACAAGAAGCACTGGGTGACGACCTGCCTAGGTAGGAAGCTTGAATATTTCCCACTTGCAAAACTAGGGCAGAAAAATGGTTTGGATCTATTTTGGCAGCACCTCAGGACTCTGCCTTCCCAAAGTTTTCTGTCGCCAGCTCTGCACCTTCACAGAGGTTTTCACCTGCTTGGAAAGGAGAGGTAAAGCAAAGACCTCGATGCCGGGGGGTCCAGCAAACTGGTGACCATTTCAATGCAATCAGCTGCAGTTTGGTGGCAGTGCGTGTGGGGGGGAAACCATTGCAGCCCTCCCAAACCAAGTCACCTCCTTTCTCAAGTCCGAACCCTTTGATGCCCCAGCTCCAAAGGACAGAAGCTCTTTTCTCAGCAGTATCACTTGAGACAAAGTTTTGTCCCATGAGCTCAGTCGCAGGATTTCCAGATGTAGACTCCCACTAGGGGCTCAGCTGCTCTTTGCACCAGTGTTTTACCTTATGGAGGGTGGAAAACTTGCTAGTGGAGAGTTTGTTTTGGACCCACAATACAGGGCCAGTGGCGATCAGCACCCACCAGAAGATCGTTGTTCCAACAATGGAAAACAGAAGGGGGGAAGAGACGGACTCAGAGCACAGAAGCCAAAACACACATTGCAGGCATTTCTGCTACAGAGGGAAATGCAGAGTAAGCCAAGTCAACAGTCTGCAAGTCCAAAAACTCACACTTGGGCAAGCAGCAGCCTTCAACAGCCCCCAACAGAGCAAATACTTGCTTCCCTGGCAAAGCAACCAGGTCAGGGAAATCTTGAGGATTTTAACAAGTTGCTCCAAATAACCCTGAATATTATCTCATTCTCCGGTGTGCTCTATTCCTACAGCGTATTCCTAGAGGATTAAAGCAGAACAGGTGTTTTGTTGTTTTGTTTTGTATTTTATTTTTTTCCTTTTTAGTCTTCTAGGCAAAAAGCATGAACTGGGGTGGGCAGACAGAAACCCCTTCTCAAACACCGAGGACAGGTTTGTACATGTGCTTTAGTGTAGCATACCCTGCATTTTATACCACGCCCCCTTCTTTGCTTTTGTGATCACTCCACTTTCTTCACTGCCTTTGTCCCCCATGCTCTCCCCAAGCCCAATGCGATATCCCAGCTTCAGACAAATCTGAGCTAAAGCATTCAAGCACACCATTTTGGATGCAAACCTGAGCTGGGGAATTTTGCACATCCTCCATGCATTCAGCTTGTACAAACAGCGGTAGATATTTCTGTCCCTCCTACCCAAGCGCACACACGCCCCTGCTGCTCCCAATCCTACAGGCATTCCCCAAAAGCTATCTAAAGATTATTGTAAATGCAACACTGCATTATGCCTCCTAAAAAATAAAAATAAAATAAAATAGTCAAACCCTGGCGTATCTCCAGAGAGGAAAGCGTCAGATCTCAGCTAGTAAATAAGATGTTACTGTGAAGCTTGTAAAGCCAACGTTATTTCTCCTTTGTAAAGGTTCTACCTGCATAACATGAAAGGGGCTCAGTGACAGACACATTAAAACACCATTAAACTGTGAAATAGAACACAGTGTGAAAATAGATTTAACCTTCACAGCATATTGATCTCTACCCCGCACCGTGCCTAAGTTCTTGGACAACTGTTTTATAATAGGTTTTACTTATTTTCCTGTTGCTATTCTGACTTCCTCAGAGGAGGGTGTTATTTCTAAAAGCTCCTGACAGCTAAGGGAAAAGTGGGCTTGTTTCTTAGTCATCGCTCAGCGCTCGAGCGGCGCTGCTGCCAGCTGCTCCATAAACAGAAATCAGTTTTGTGCGAGTGAAGGATGGGTCTGGGCAGCAGTGATTGTGGTGGGATGGGAGGAGGAGGAAGGGGAAGCGGAAAGGGAAGAGGAGACAGGCTGTTTGCAAGGACTCTGCTGAACAAAACCACGCAGGATGCAGACAACCAGGCTGAACCCAAAATGCCTTTTGAAAGGGACAGCGCCAAGATTTATTTAAGCGTGCAGGGACACGGACAGTGTTTGGGCAGATAGGTAAAATAATTGTGTGCACATCTGCATATTCAGACAGGAAATCCTTCTGGTGAGGTGACAGCAAAGGATCACACTGCTGCCAGCCAGCTCTGATACTTTCACTGCGAGACCATGACTCCTTGCAGCCGTGACTTATGCCACGGGACCTCTGAACCCCCGTAACCTCTTCCCTGACCGCTCATCCATCTTCCAAAGCCTTATGCTAAGAGTTCAAACCCTTCCAAACAGCCAGGTATTTTTCTTTTTTTTACATCACTTCAACAACAACCACCACCAAAAAAAAAAAGTTCCACCTACCTCCACACTGGGATTTCCTTTCTGACCACCCCAAAATAAACCCAGGCAGAACACAGGACAGATAAGGTCCAGCCACGTCCTGTAGCCATGAAATAAGATTTTGCAACACCCGTGGATGAACGAGATAAATTTTGGGGGATGGGTGGGGTTCTTTTTACAGAAACCTCCCTGATACCTTGCCCACTACAGTCTTCTGGTAGATCCTGGGCTGGTTGGAGGCCTGTAGACATACATGAAGGGGAGGCTAAGCCTTTCCTTCAGATATTGCCTTATGCATTGCATGGAAACTAAACCTCTACACCTAATTCCTAGAAGGAATTAAATTCCTAGAAGGAATTTAACTTTTCCCTGAGCCTTATAGAGAGGAAAAACTCTCTCCTCAGCAGAGCTGAAGAATGTTTCCATTTTTAATGATGTTGGATGAGAAGAAGATGGCATTGGCAAGGATGACAATCTCCACATTCCCTATACCTCATTCATGGGCAGCACCACTCTGCTTTTAGAAACTTCTGTCTCACTATACAACATCCTACACAGATGGTCCACAGTCTCCATTCACACACCCAGTCAATACTACATAATTTCAAACCTGTACTTCTAGTTTAGCTTGCTACCAGACAAACACTATAATTCATTCTACATCGTTTATCTTCTTTTTAAGAACCCTATAAAATAATCCATTACAACCCATCAGGACTTTTACCTGCTCTTACCTCTACAGAAAATGATGGGACTCAAGGGGCTTCCTTGGGGTCGGTACACACCACTTTCAGCAGAAATTCAGCATGGAGCTTGCTGCTAATCCTGGACTTCCCTGTGGATAGGAGAGGTCAGCAGGCATAGACAAGCAGCAGAAGGTCCTCGAGCTGCATCAATACCCCATGGAAGATGATGAAACCAGTTTGGCACATAAGCAGGAGAAAATTTAAAGACAAGGCTAAGGAAAGCAGATAGATGAGGATAGGAAAGCAGGAACCAAAGTAATCCAGTGTACTTGGCTGTTACTATTTTAGATGATGTACACGGTTTAGGCAACAAAACTAGATTTTTTAATATTTGCTTTGCAGGCAAACCATGCACAAGGAGCAGGTATTTTAAGTTGTAAAGGGTAGACAGAACACATTACATTCCAAAAGACATCAATCTTCCAAGGTAAAGCTGGTTTCAAATTTGGGGCTCTCTCCATTTCCCAGACACTAAGGATATAAGAATAACACAAATTTACAGAACTTCCCAATTCTAATACAATTTTGAAGAAAATTACAGCATTGCCATCCTTAAGTCAGTACATTTCCAGCACCCTGGAAATCCACAGACTCAAATCTGATCTTTCTCCACAATTTTCACTGGGCTACCCCTTGACACATACACAGAAGAAAAAAAAAAATCAGAATTCATTTTTCTTCCAAAATCAGCTCCCAAATGTCTCAGCACAGTTATTTATCTATCTACACCAAATATATTTCTGTACAAACTCCTAAAAGACATTAAAAGAGCTAGTTCTACCCCAGAAAACAAGCTCCAGAACCATCTGAAAATGGGAGATCTCTGTGCTAGTCCTTTTTCTGCCAGCCGTGCTCTGTGACCTTGTGCAAATACTTCCTCAATAAACTGCCCAAGTCACTCTGCTTGTCCCCTTGTCTTGTCTGATCAAAATGCCAAATCTTCAGGAGAGGGCCTGAAGGTTGCAGATTGCATTTGGTTAAAGCCCACCACTTAATGAACCCATTTAATTGTAATCTCAGGTGCAAAGCATGAGATGCAAATATCACATTCAGAAATGTATTTTGAAGCAATAGTCACATATGACTATGGAAAGATGATGATAATAGTGAGTGCTTACAGCAAATGGTATTGCCCCAATTGATATCATATCACATATTCAAAAGGTCTGAACAGAAGCATCTGGGCATCATGGTGGAGTTAAAAACAAGCCCATCGAAAATGGATAAACAATTAAAAATGTATTGAAAGAAGAAAGAAAAAGAGAAATCATTCCTAATTAATTCCAGTGCCCTGTACAACCCCAGACTATTTGTAATCCTACAGGGAACATCTTTATTGATCTGGGGGACGCTGCAGCAGACTTCTGATGCTTATCTCAGCATAAAAATAGGCTCTTGTGATGAGCAGTGATTTAATTACATGACAATCACCGCTAACAATGCATGGCGAATACCAAAAATATGCAGAGCAAGAGTGGCAGTGATAAATGCAAGGGAATGGCATTGACTTTCAGTAAAGTCGTCTAATGCCAGAGACAGAGGGAGACTTTTTTCCCCCTCCTCTTCTTCTAAGGTAGTGGCTGCTGTGCTCTGCAGAGCCCACCACAGGCAGACAGAAGGTGGAGGGAGAAATCAGCCAGCCATGATTAAACTAAAATTTAGCACACAAGTCCATGAAACTAAGTACTTTTTTTTTTTTTTTTTTTTTTTTTTTTTTTCCTCCTCTGTAGGAACATATGTTCCTTCCACTGCTCAACTCCACCTGGAAATGAAGACAAGATATTTTACTCTACTTTGGGAGGTGGCCGTACTGAGCAAGTCAGCATTAAATGGTTTTGCTGTGCACAGACTTAGGCCTCAGAAGCAGTTGCCCTACAAGACAGGGAACAAAGGTCAGATCCCATCTTCCACATACAAATGCTAGAATAGAGGCAGCAGGAAGGGTTTGCTCAAAAAATAAAACTAATGCATTTTGCTTTGCTTCTTTTCAGGTGATCTCCTTAAAGAAGTATCCACGGCAGAAATAAAGGGGTAGCATCACTAAGACAAAACCCTTTTTATTCACTTGCTGCTGCTGAGAATGCAACTGTAGTACTTACCAGTTAACGTTGAAGTCACCATAGCAATACTGGGGAGCAGACTTTGGACTGAACATGTTTTGATCCAGCATTATTTTATCTTCATAACCCTTTTGGACTGAAGGGATATCTAGGCCAACAGTGCATTTTAAAGTATAAGTCCCAAATCTTTAGGTTTTATAATCTCCACTTCATACATGACTGTTAAACATTATTTAAAATTCTTCTCGGTGATAGAAGCAACTTACCACAAATGCAGAGATCAAGAGCAGAATATTTTTTTTTTTGTCTGCTAGAAATCTGATCACAACAATGTGGTGTAGATGAGAAATCCCTAACTAAGGTGTCACCAGCGCACAGGTAACCCACTCATTCCCATCCATCTACCCATTATTTCACTGAAGCCCACTACTTCACTGAAGACCTATCTTTTCCATGGGCTGAAGGCCACTTTGTAAACATGCCAGCTGAGCAGAGGGCTTCAGATAGTCATTCCAGCAGTCAGTGATCAGTGATGTGAAGGACACCATCTAATCTGAACATGTTCCACCCTGGAAGACCCAGAACCAGATGCATGTACACGTAATCTAGGAGTTTCCTACCTCTTTGTATAAAGACATCCTCGAGATCTTAGAAGGCTTGTTGTGCTAGGAAATCAGCTTAAATGAAGTTTAAACCAGCATATCTTCCAGCTTTTACTTTTTTTCATCTATAAGAGGCATATCATCTTGTTCAGCCAAGAGGGAAATTGCAGGTGTTCAATCCAACACACAGGAACTGATTGGCAACGTTCCTCCACGTAAAATTTAACAAGAATCACCAGCCCTCAGGTTAGAGCCACGCTGAGAACTTGAACTTGTGCCCGCCCAGGTGCTGCTGCTGTTGCAGACACCGAGACCTGAACACCACCTCCTGCTTCCCTGTGCTCAATTTCATGATTCATGTCAGAAGAGCACATTATTTATTCAAACAAAATAACCTTCTACAGTCTTCTGAAATGCTGCTCTGTTTTAAGTCAAAGAAATACAGAGAAAAGTAGATTAAAAACTGTATAAACTTGAGAGGCAAGGTATTTTCACTCCATCATTGTTTCTACATGCTTGTGAATATTCACACTAAGCTAAACATCTTATCTTTGCATATACTTTCAAAGTATGTAATTGATGTTGCTGCTGATGGTCTTCCCCACTGATAATTGCCTGGCAGACATTTTGTCCAGAAATGCTGGAATTTCACCTGGCTTAACTTACCCCAGGTTTGAGAATGATTAAAACACTCAGTCTGCAGTACAGCAGATTAACAATCATTTGCAGTATCTCAGCTTCCTTCTGAGTTGGTAACTTTAAGGATGCTAAACAGCAGATATTCTTATCATGTCCCTGTGTGATTTGAAGGGATAGAGGCACCAGGGCACTGACACATGTAGCTTTACAGATAAAACACAAGTACAGTATTAAGTCAGAAGAGGATTCACTTCTAACACATGCCATGGTCTCTAAAGTCAAAGCTAACATTTCCCAAGTAGCCTATCAGTTTAGTTTAAAGGACAGAGAATCTAAAGGTTAAGGTTTGATTAGTGTGTATTTTGTCACTTTTTTCTTAACATGTCAGAACTACCAAATTCCTTCCTGGTGTGAACCTACTGGTCTGACGGGAAAATAACTCCTGTTCTACTTGCGGCAACGCCTGCAGGATCAGCCCCTCCAATAAATAAATAAATAAATAAAAATGTAGCCCTATGTAGAGTACAGGAAATTAAATGGCAACTCTCTGTTTTCTGGTGGGACAACCTAGTTCTGGGAAGCAGAAAAGGTGCTTGTGACATTTCCATCGACTTTGCTTTATTCAGTTGTTGCTTGCTTTCCATGATGTGTGTTTCAGTGACTGGGTTTTCCTGACTGATCCATAAGGGAGCTGGGTCCTCATTCCTGTTCATGATTAGTCAAGGAACCAACCTTCAGCAACAGCTTATGTTTGAGCAAACATGAGTACATATCGCATCTTCACATATATGTTAAATCCAGTTATTTACACATTATATGGGTAGTAGACACATTTAGTCATATTCTATCAACGAATTTCTGTGATTCCATAATCTACAGTCAGCCAAGAGACCCACAAATTTTCTAAATGCCTTCTGGTCTTAGAGACATTAGAATGCAAATGTACATATTGTTGCACAGAAATGACTACCTCATATAAAAAAAAATGTTCATAACTTCCATGCTATACACTGAACAGATTAACAATGTAAAAAATAGCAATTTCCATGCGTAAACGGACACATAGACATGTATCAGTTGATATTCTTGCTTCGAGAATCAAATGAAAATTCTGAATAAAGAGCTTGATTACTGGGGTGTACAGCAAATCCATATAACCCTCCTTTCCCTTACGCAGGGGCTAGGAAATCCTGCCAAAGAGTTTAAAGCAGGTGGACTACTACCCCTTTACCTCATTCTCCTACAGCCACACAGCCTCCATTTCAAGTGACCTCCAGTGTTAGCTCTAACACTGCACTGTCAAGTGATGTACTTGCTTACCTAGTCAAATACTTATTATAGCGCAGTAAGCATTTTGTAAGGAATGGGAAACATATATCCTAATCCAGATAAATTAAAAGCATCAGCTTAACCTCAAATGTTTATTGCATTTCAAACAGCATTTATCAAAACAAAGAGCTCATTACAACATACGTAACTACTGGACCATCCAAAACCCTTCATTTGGTGTGTCTCCAGCATAAGAATTCATACAAATTATTCTGAAACGCACATATCTACATTAAAAAACAACAACAACAAAAAAAAGGACTTCACCCTGTCTTCTGAACAGAAATCAGTTCAATGTGGAAAAATCTATAGAAAAAAATAACACTTAAAATATCAGTCTTAACTTCTGAATAAATAAACAACATTTCTGCAGTTGAATGTTTTCACTCAAATCAATGATCAGATCTCACATGCCTGCTTAAATATGTCTGACTTCGGTACTTACAAAATAACAAAGATTACAGGATGATAAGCTGGATGATAGTCTAAAGCGAGACAATGAGGCATTGTTTATACAGAAGACTGAGAAACTGGTTTAGCCAAAAGGATCCGTGGACATCTATTGTATGTACAAGAAGGAGATTTACTGGAGATTTTATAATTTCTACAAGGCTCTTTCCAACTGACTTCATTAACTTGAAGTAAATCAAATCATGCAGAGATCTGGCTCAGCCGGAGAGACATGCCGGGAAAGAAATAAAATGAAGAAGAACAGATGCAAGATAAGCTTTTGAATCTTTGGCATTTTTCATAAACATTTTCAAGGTTTTAAAATCTGTATATTCACCCAGTTTTCCCCACACATTCAACTATAAATACATTATACATGTACGCTTCTTTATATACAACTATGTACATGCATGGGTACACAAGCACACGCGCACACAAAGAGGCGTTTTTGTAGCATTTTAAATTGGGATACTCTTTTCCCTATCTTTTCACATGCAGCTGCACACAGCTTTACATGATCAAAACATGTTCTTTATCAAAGGGAGGCACCGATCTCTTCTCCTTGAGAGCCAATGATAGGACAAGCAGGAACGGCAAAAATCTGCACCAGGGATAGTTCAGATTGGATATTAGAAAAATTTTCTTTACCATGAGATTAGTCAAACACTGGAACAGGCTTCCTAGAGAAGCGTTTGATGTCCCATGCCTGTCAGTGCTCAGGAAGCATTTGGATAATGCCCTCAGTAACATGTTTTAACTTTTGGTTGGCCCTGAAGTGGTCACACAGTTAGACTTGATGACCTTTGAAGGCCCCTTCCAACTGAACTATTCTATTCTAAATCAAGTCTATGAAAATATGCCCCTCCTAATTCAAAGACACAGAGGGACATGTTACTTTGTAAAATAAACTTTTTTAAAACTCACTGAATCTGGTTAATAATCCAGTGGAAGATAATCTGGTGTTAGTTCTCCCCCAGATTCATGCAACAGGCCCACAAGATTGCATTATTGAACAGCATGACTCCATTTGGATCACCAATCCATAAACAAGGCTTTACACGTTTTACCTTTAATTAATAAGACTTCCAAAGTCTTACTTTGTTAAAATGTAACCTGTCTCCCAGGATTCCCTATTTCTTTGTACTATGAACCATGCCAGTGGATGCTGGTGTAAACACCTGCCAGGGAACCAAGCTCCAGCTCTCGTGCTACCAATGACTCGTGGAGGCAAGTCAATCCCACCATGTCCTACAGCATCTGAAAGACCAAGGGCTACATTCTCAATAAAACTGAGCAGGTTTACACATCATTCTGCATCAGTGTCCTCAGTCAAACAATATGAATAATGCTGATTGTGTCATTTCTATAAAGCAAAAACACAAGAGCTAAAAGATCAGTAAGCAATAAATCATTCTCCCTGGAAGAGAAAACTCTGTCCTTTTTCCTGTCTCTTCATTGTTCATTTCCCATAGAGTTTCACTTTCTGATCCATTTCTTGTGAATTACCAGGAAGGACTCCAACGAGAATCAGTGGTGGAACAAAGCCTGCCCACTATTGCACAACCACGTCTTCGGGCACCATGCACTTTTTCTGCACAAGCACTTGTTTCTTTAAGGCTATAAAAGTGTTTTTCTCTTGTATCTGTAGTGTTGACCCCTCTGGATTTAGACAGAAAAACAAGAGCTACGCTGAAAATACCTGATGAGATGGAATTATAAAAGGCAAGTCAACAGAGTCTTTTCAGGTCAGTGAGTTAGGATTTTCTGAGGTCTTTTAATCCTTTCACAGCAGAAGGTTACCATGCATCCATTGCCAGCAATGGATCTCCGATGAATCCAGTGTCCAAACAGTTAAGCTTAGGGTCGACTTCTCTTCTTGGAGGAAAAAAAAATAGAAAAGGAAAAAAAAAAAAGGAAAATCCCACAAGTGCCGAATGAAATATTGAGATACTACTGGAGCTCTTCACTCTTTCTGCTAATTATGATAAAAAACTTTTAAAAAATGTACACTGCTTGAACAGAAGATGGGTATCAAAGACTTGTTAATTCAGAGCTTAAACCTTTCTAGGCACAGTGATTTAACTCAGAAAAGAATAGCTTTCATATCTTAATGTAAATCTGTTGGATATGTTAAAAACTGGTTCAGAGCATCTCCTCACATCAGCTCAGCTGATCTGCAACACTAAGCAGAATTATTTCTTTCTACATAAAACAGGGAGTGCTACCACATCCAGCTTTGCCTCTGCAATCAAAGACACACACAAAAAAAAAAAAGGGAACGCAGTGGCAATATTCCCTCCCATACTCTTCCCCATCCTATGAACTAATTCATATGTTCCATCCTGTACTTTTGGGGCTACATCTCAGTGCCTAAAAGGCAGCCCATAAAGACAACTCAAGATAGGTGTTTATCAAAAACCATGTCTTCCATGAAAAAAAAGTCTGTGCAGTGATTATAGTGTTGTTCCGAACCAAGAGGAGGAGAAGGGGGGAAGCGCGTGAGCACATGTGGGGGGTACGGAGGGAGATGCTGCATTCCAAAATCTCACTGCATCCTATAGCGCACTTCGTTTCTTCCTAATGGGACTGGAGCTGCTGTATGGTTTCAATTCAGCATGCTGCACCTGTAAAAACAAATAGACATGACGTTTGCAGTTAGGTAACTTTAGCTCACTACAGTGTGTGTTAATGGCTCCCCAAGGACAAACCAAGGGAAACTAAGGAAGGTTCAAAAGTAATGAATCATTTTCTAAACACAGGAACATGGGGGATTAATTGCAGGAAGGATTTGAGAAGTCATGCATCATTTCTTGAAACGAAAATATTAAAAGCAGATTTTTCTAATGAGATACATGGGGTTCTACCTGATTTCAGCAACATAGGATCGATCTTTGGGTTTGTTTTGGTTTGGGAGTTGTTTTTCTTCTTCTGAAATTAACCTATAAGTTTAATAAACTTCTCTCAGGAGTTACAACTCAAGTGGATCCCAATATGCAGTAAAATGACAATCGTCAAAATGTACACAGGCCTTGGGATGCTGGAATATTTAATCATTTCAAAAAGGAAAATATTTTCTCAAAGTAACCTGGACAAAGCTGCCTCCAGCTTTCAAAACAATTTCATTTACAATGTAATACTTAAAACATGTGTGATAAACTGATGAGGATCAGGTAATCCCAACAGCAAATTGTCTGTTGTGTTACAGAAAAGTATTCCCACTGGAACCACAGGAACGTTTTGCTGAACATGCCATCTTTTCCACTCCTCCTCTGTCTTTTGTCCAGCACATGTGGGTTGTAAATGGCTAACATACAGAGGTATTTTCCAACTCGTTGCAGTACCACAGTGAAATGATGATGCATCAACAGCACACAGGAGGAAACAGACAGAAGGGATTTGGAGCTGCCATGGATGACTTTTCGCTGGAGGAGTGCGTGGCTGTCACACAGGCTCACTATTTTTAGCACTAGTGGAAAACTCCTCAGAGAAGGTCTGTCCCATTGTAGGAACTTTTATCAGTCCTCCCTCATAGCAAGTGATTATCATTTTCTTCAGAGAGCTCAAAGGTTTCCAAAATGATAGAAACCACTCAAGGAAATGTTATAAATGTAAATGTTAAATAAAGCATAAATAGAAAAGCAGCTTATCTTTAAACATAAACATTAAAAGGGCATATGCAAACCATCACTGTAAATCCAGTGCACTCTACAAGAGCAATGACCAAAAAAAAAAAAAATACACTCAAGCTTAATGTCTCTGTGATTATTCCTGTTTAGCTTTTTTCCTCCCACCAGTCTACAGAGAGATTTCTCTCAAGTTATTAGTGCTGCCATCAACCAATCTGGTGGCCTCTTGAGATAAATGTCACCACAAACCTTTCCAACCCTGTTTCTACCAGATGCCTCAACACTGCATGGAGGCAATTATTTTTCAGTCTCCAGCAGAGTAAAATCACTACAGGCGAGATTGTGATCCCCTTATTCACAGTAAGCAGCACCTCACTGTGAAAGTACCACAATTCACAGAGAAAGGTACAATGTCAGTGGGATCCAGGGCATCAGGATCATGGCCTGAGGACACAGATTCCAGTTGATTAAAACAAAAGAAAGAATTCTTTATGTCATGTGCTTCATTACCCAGCAAGACTATTTTCCTTCCTCCAAGAGAAATGAACAGATCTTGACATTCTAAAGGACTTATTGTTCAAATAATTTCCAGGAAGATAGGCAAGATTACTGAAGACAGTGTTGTTGTTTCAAAGAAATATGAAAAGAGACAACTGAAAATGAGGGAGGACAGATTCTGGCTAGATTAAAAGTTATAATTCCATAATGGTAGAAGATTGATCTCATCAACCACAGAGTATTTTAAACACATCTCAAGGCTTTCTCTAATGAAAAAGATGAGCTGAGCATTGTCCAAGGACAGCCTGGAGTTCAAGGTGGGTGGGGAGGAAGAATTCTGAGGGACGGCTGATGTGAAAAAGCGTAGCAAGCACAAAGTCATGGAAATAATGCTCCCCACACTCCATTTTGAGGAAAGGAAGAATTCAGCAAAGCCTTTTGGATGGTTATCTCTATCAAAGAGACTATTTTTCTCTTCCCTCCGTACAAATATCGGAGCAAAAAGGTGACGGAAACCATAGTTCAGTAACCACGCTGGGTGATTTTTCAGATCATTTTTAAGTAGGTCTTTTCAGGATAATTTTTCTGCAATCATGCTTCTGACAAAGGATTTTGGCTCCCCTCTCTTTTAACATCCCTCTCACCCCCCACCCTTTGTGGATTTTCCCAATTCCTTATCTCACTTATTCAAAAGTGCAGTGGCATTGTATTCCCCAAGCAGAGCACCCAGCCGCTCTCAGTACTGCTTGCTGCCTCTGTTGGTGCTGGCCATTCATTACGTACCTTTTGAACATCAGATGGTACCCTGGAGAGGAAATCTAGTAGCTCATTATTATCGATGGCATAGGGATTTCTAAGCTTCTTAGTAAATTTATTTATGCCTAGAAAAAGAAAAAAGCAAACAAAATAATGCAACTCCATTCTATTCCTTCCCTTCTAAACTGTTCAGGCAAGGTGAAAAAGGAAAGAAAAATTCACAAGTAAAAATTAGTGTGAAAACAGTGCCTCAGACTTCAAGTCATGCACACGTTGCCTGTCATGTGGAATCATTCACAAATGCTTTCTGGAGAAAATAAGGGGCATTATTTAAAAATACATTTCTCTATTTTGGAGGTGATCCATTGTCAATACTGGAGAAAAAAAATAAAAAAGATTGTAGCATGCATTTATTCCAGAGGATAACATGGGGAGAGTACACCAATTTGCAACTGAGACTACTGTTAAATCTGTTGTCCTACATGAGCAAAGACATTCCCTTCTGCTGATACCCAGGGAGCTAGAAGGCTCTGAAAAGAATTGGACAGGATAAGTTTTCTTTTCTTCTACTTCTAAAAATAAAAGTTTCCTTTGTCACCATGTCTCAGAGCTTATCCTCTCTTTTCAGAACCAAATTTGACAAGCTGACCATATTCTGATGCTGTGTCAAACTGTGAAAACTTATCACGAGATTTATTTCATTTTAATCTTAAGGTGAATAATTTGGCTTTTTAACTGCAGCAACAGCACTCCCAGTGTTCTCCATGGGGTTGGATATACTTCAGCTGTCAGAGGAGATCACCAGTCTGTAAAGAAGATCCACAGGAGTGTAATGTTCATTTTATTGTGGAGCTCATAAGGTTTTCCCTCTCCTCTCTATGAGGAAAGGGAGGGATGAGCTGCCTCCAGCCAGCATCACCTCCATTGCATGGACCAGGATGAAAAAATGATAAACCTGATCACCCTTCCCAGCACTCCCCCTGCACCAGTGCACACTTTTAACACCCTGCTGCCACCACTTCCCCACTGAGAGACTGCAGCTAGTAACGTGGCTACCTAAAGTTGCAGTAGAAGAACAAAGTATCATGAAGCAGAATAAAACAACTAGCCCACTTTAAAGAAAGAACACACACACGCAAAAAAAACCATACATCTGTTGCCTCTGAAAATCACAATAGAGCACTCAATCCTATCACACTCCTATCCAAAATCCCACACTAGTTTCCTTGAAAGTAGTTTAAAACGTGATGGCTGCTCCAGCCTTCTCCTCTCTCTGACATGTACCTGCTTCACATTTGAGATTCAGCTTTTAAGCCATATGCTTGTAGCAAAATGCCAACACAATTTTCTGTGTACCTGATTTTTAAAAAACAGAAAATACCATAAGGTCTTTTGAGGCCTTGCCACAGGGTAGTTGTTTAACACGTATCATATTTGAAGGCCCTGTCAGTCTAGATGATGTTGAACGGATGTAGAGTTCTCATGTACTCACCATGTCCTCCATACCAGAACAAATATATTTTGCTACTGAACTTTTTTACTCCCAGCAATTTTTCTCCTTTCCTTTTGCTCTTTTTGTTTGATTTAATCCTTCACTTAATCCCCTGCTCTCCCCCGCTCCAGTAGCTTTTCACACTGGCACCTTCTCATTCCCTTTTTCTGCATCCAGGAGAACCAAGACAGCAGCACATGGCTGAGTCCAGGAAGGTGATGGGAGCTCCCTACAGCCCAGCACTGTGCCAGGGCAGAGCTCCATGGTTCAGTGAGGATTACCTGCACTGTTTCTGCTGTTTGACCTCAAGTCTGAGATAAAACATATCACCATAAATGAGACAGAAGGCCATTTGGAGATAAGGAAGGATTTCAGCAGCTGAAATACCATCTTCTTTTGTGAAAGACCACCTTACCCTTCTTCAGAATGCTGCTAGGCATTTTTTCATATTTGAAAGCTCCTCTTTTACATCATCCCCAGAAGGTGATGAATTTTCGTACAATTCCTTTCTGTCCCCTGCTCCAGATTGATGTTCAGTGCCTCCTGCTGGACCACGGGCACACTGCTCCTCCTGACTGAAGGGGAATTAAGAACCAAAAGGCTGCATGATCAAGCCTCCATGGTGAAGCTCTTTAAATACTCCTTGCCCACTCCCTACCATTTCCTGTCTGTGTGCTCCAGCACCAGGAAGCTAATTACTTCCCTGCATAATAATAATAGCTATATTGCAAATAGCTTATCTACACTAACATGTCTCTTGTGGTGCTGCTGGAAAATTATAAAGAACCCTAAGAAAAGCTTAAAGCTTGCTTGATGTCATTCTGTAGATATATACTGCATTTATTGCATGCATGAGACACAGTGGAGTACTTACCCCAGATTAAAATAATGTACCTCAGTGGTATAAAGTACAAAATAACCGTTGCTGCTGCAAGGACCAAGCAGGCCAGAACAGAGAGGAAAGGCACCGTCCAGTTGAACGTGCTGTAAAGAACAACAATAATCTTACTCAATGTTTCTGCTCTGTACTCTGCTACCCAACAATAATTTAATGATTGCATTTCAGTGCTCAGCGTATTCAAATACACTGTACATTGCAGACCCTTCGGAAGGCAGATAAGCTGAGTCCTGCATCTGGGTGCTGTAATAGATTAAAGGTGGTATCTGAGAGGCAGGTATCATGATAAGGAGAGAGGATAGTCTCTGGAGGGCTCAGTGAAGTTGTTAGCCATGTAGCGAGTTGTTTTTCATTTCTTCTTATACACGTTGCACTTGGTTACACATCTCTGCTCACCGGTCAGCTCTCCATTATTCATGAGCAGATTATCTGATTTGGAGACAAAGCCATGCCACAGGTGCAAGTCATCTGAGCTGGCTCTGCTGGGCACAGTGGTGATGACATGAGATGTATGTCGATGCACAACTTGAGTGTAGCAGGTAGTCAGAATCAACCTCACTAATAATTTGAATGGTTTAATTACAACTGACAGTAAACCTTAAAAGAGCGGAGACATTTCTTTGCATAGCATTAGGAAATAATGTTCTATATAAATATATCTTAATAGTTATACATTTGCTTCCATTTCCTCACATCTTCATCAATTCCTTACTACACTGTCCGAAGGAGGCTGTCTTAGATTGGTGGTAGTGTGTTAGCATCAGTCTAAGCCTTTACACACCACCATTTCTCCCAACGGGAGCACTTTCCAAAGGCTCAGCCACCATGATCATTCAGACTTCTGAAGCACAAAACAAGATTTCTTTTCACCCAGACCATTCATATATAAGCCCAGAAGGTACTTTGTCAACTTGTTCCCTTGCAATATGCATCTCCATGGTACCACCAAACATTGAGATACCTGGACTACATGAATGCCAATTAGTTTGTAGGTGGATTTACAGATCTGGGCATCTGTTTCACGCAATCTGCCTGCTAACTTCACATCATGATGACGGGGAGTAGGAAGAAGAGAGAATGAATGTGGACCACTCATCAGGCTATAAAATAATATGAACTTCCCTTGACAGATAAAATTAATAGGACGGGAAAAAGAATTACTTTTAAGCTTCAATAGATGTATTAAATATTAAGTAAAGATAGGTGGGAGAGGACCCATCATTATCAATCAACGTAGCTTAAGTTAAAAAAAAAAAAAAAAAAGAAAAAGCAAAACAGCTCAATTCAGTTAAACTATTAAAACTCCCTATGATTGCATAACTAGAGTGACAGACGGAAACTGTAGCACAATTCAGTCTGTCACTTACAGAAAACTTTGGTGGCAATTTTTTAATGGTACATTACTGTTGAGTTACAATGGAATTCTTCTGAAATTACATCGGGCCTCCACATTAATACCCAATGTGTTCTCTAAGACCATTGTTACCAAAATGAATACAAGAATTAATAGTGCTTAAACACTCTGAGTCTTCCTGCCATGCAGCTGGATAGAACAGTGCCCTGTTCATAGACTGGAATACATCTCTGGGCCACTTCCACCCCAGCTGGGGTGCACGGAGTGGAATCACACCACATGGGTTTGCTGTATTTTTAGTCTGAACCCAGCTCCTCATTAAAGTGTCGTTCAATCACAAACCATCACTTTGTGTTCAAAACAGAAAACAATGTGGGTCAATTAAGTGCCAATAAAGATTGGGTTATAAAAGTTTGTGTGTGTTTGCATGCAGAGGTTTTTTTCTTTCTTTCTTTCTTTTTTTCTTTTTTGGCTCTTCACCCTCTTTCCCTTGCAGGGTCAGGAATACCCTATGTGCCTTCCATGGTGACAAGACCCAGAAAACTGCCTTTGGGCTTCCTCATGGCATCAGCAGGAAGTAGGGAGCAGACAAAGTGGTAGAAAAGAATATCGATGTACTAGAAAAGGAAATCAGTGACTAGTAACCTCTGTAACCAGGGCTGGGATGGCGTGGGAAAGGCAATGCCAAACATCAATGCCTACCTACTTTCTTTGGGGGAAATGCAAAGAAAAGCCTGATACTTTTGAGCCCACACCTTCAAGAAGTATTCTCCTAGCATGACTCTGAACCTTATCACAGATAGACAAGATCAAACATCTGGGCAAACGGGTGAAGGTGAGAGCTACACCAGCACAGCACATGGTTTCTTCTCTTTATGTTTTGGAAATGTTTTTGGAGTAAAAGACACCCTAAGAAGAAGAAATGATAGTACTGGCCAGGTTCTCCTGCTCTACCTTGGTCATTTTTGGATCAAGAAATTCACCCCACCTTAACTGTCCTCACTCTTCTTCATTGCAAATCATAGTTAAGCAAGAAAAATCCATCACTTACTTTTTAATCCTCTCTCCAAATGATGCAATTTCTTCTAGGATGCTTTGAACAGCTATGATGACCTTTTGGACCATTTGGATTCTTTCAATTAATCCTTTTTTTTCAGATTCCTTTTTAAAAAGGAAAAAAAAAAATTACTCAGTATATGCTAATTTGCTAACATGATCACAGACATGTGGGGAAAGTAAGAGATTCCCAGTATCATCGATGTATCCATGAACCCGATCGTGAAGGAGAGAAAACCTACCCTGGATTTGTTACATACAAAGAACATAGAGGCATACAGTTCCTCAGTACATGTGCTGAGGTTTCTTCATCTTCTAATACAAATCAAGAGCAAGATTTCAAACCAGGCTTTCAAAGAAGAACCCAGTTGCACATCAAACCAGAAGAGGTGCTGAGCACCCCTGAGTCCAGCCGACCTCAAGGGGGAGTGCTGGGTGCTGACTGGGTGCTTAGTGCTCCTTGAGAAAAAGGATATTCTTATGCAGAACTTTTGAATATCACTTTTCTGAGCTTTGTAGACTCCCAACAGCCATGCTGTTTTCTGTATATAAATTAACAGAAAGATACTGATACAACTTTTTTTTTTTTTTTTTTTTTTTTTGAACATTCTGTATACACAGACATTCTTTTACTGGAAAAAGAAAAGAATCAAAGGGAAAAAATGACATTTTCCTTTTACAGCAACCATCTCACAACTTCATTTCTTACTGCTTATTTTAGGCAACAACATTACAGGACATTACTACACATGTGCAGAAATAAAAAGGAAGCACAGAATGAATTAAAAATCAAAATGACTTAAATCAGCCTTGGAAATCAGTATACAATTATCAGCATTCAGCATTTCTTTGCCAGCAATCTAACACACATACAGGCATGCAAATTGGTGTGGTTGCAGATATTCTAGCAAGAAATCAGCAAAACATTCACTTATTACAAAATGCAGAGCCCTGGACACTGATTTTACATCACTTTTAGACTCTACAAAACCAGCTCAATTTAGAAGAAAAGAAAAAAAGAGAGAGAAAGAAAATTTAAGTTGTGTTTTAACCCCTCAGTGTCCAGGGAGGGGAGATGCTGGTACAATGCAAGTCACACCCATGTTCTCCATGGTCCCCATTGGGCAGGGCAGAGGAAGGGATGGGTGAGAGTAAAAAGGACCAGAGATGTTCAGATCAACACTGGCTGAAATTTTGCCTTTGCATTGTGAGCCCATGATATTTTGCTGTGCAGGAGAGAGGATCAGAGGCTAGTTACAGTTGCAACAGGCCACAGAGGTGAAGCCTCATAGCTACAGACTTTTTTGCATTACCATGCTGTGAGAGGGTCTACATGCATCTGAGACAGGGCACGGCACTATATCTATGTGTGCTAAAATAACATATGAACCATCCTTGGATGCTAAGAGCCAGACATGACAGCATGGCCCCTGTAACCCTTAAAAGCAAAGGTTTGAATTACTTACTGCACATTTATCTTCACAGTAATTTTTGAGCTTAAAAAGCCAGCCAAAACCACCATGGAGTTATCAAGCTCCAGACATTTGAATATTTGCCTTTAGGTTGTGAGTGCGTGCACAATGAATAGAAGCAAGATTTTTAAATAATCACACATTCGGGTGTGAAAATGAGTATTTTTACATTAATAAAACAACCAACAAAAATGAAACCCTTCGGGTGTGAAATAACCCCAGAACAAAATAAATAAATAAATAGTTAGTTTACGTGAAAATAGCACCAAAAAGTCATTTTCACACAACTCCAGTTATAACCTTGTTAGGCTTAAATGTAAATGACACATTAGGATTATTTTTAACTATTCCTTCACTAGAATAGTGCAACAGTCGCTTAGTCATAGTTGGCTTTTATGCAGCAAACTTGCAAGTAGAAGTTTAGAACAGTTCATGGAGAAGCAGCCAGTGGGAATTTCATTCTATCCAAATTCAGACAGAGGGGTAAAGGAACTGTTTCAGACAGTGATATTCCAGGGCAAGCCTACTCTTGCTACCCAGAGCTACAAGGAAGATTATCTAACAACTCTATCTGCATCATGCTGACTTCATTTACACGTCTTTGACTGAGCTTGGAAACATAGTGATAATGCACTTTAATCAATACAACATAACTTCTGCTGCAGCCACCAAGCTGACTAAAAAAAAAAAACAGAAACCACCATTTCACAGGATACAACGACAATTGTATGCATATCTTTACCTAGCATGCACAATAAAATCACTTTTTTTTTTCTTCAAATTATAATAGAAAATATGCCTAACCAAGGAAAAGGCAGTCTAGGACTAGACAGTCTTATAACTGAAATCAGTAATTGGGCAATAAAATGGGCTACCACTGCCCATGCACTAAGCATAGCACTGTCTGTGCAAAATGATTTCAAAATTAGTCAATGTCTTTTCTTTGTTATTTTTGTTTTGTTCTGGAAGCCTGAAGTCTAAACACATCCACATGATGATTAGGTCACCAGTCAAGCAGTAGAGAAGCAGAGAAATGAAGTACGATTAATGGGATTTTCCAAATTATTTAGGTTTTTGGGTTTTTGAGTGCCGCAGATGCTTTCTGAAGTCAGTACCTCACACAACACTGTCAGAAGCAGTAAGAGTGTTCGTAGTCCACAAAAAAGTCATTGCTCCATTTATTACCAAATGGGCAATGCCACGCAGAAGTCTATTTTTGAGCATTACCATACTTGTGGAAGATGTAAAAAATAATCGTAAATTCATCTTCCACTAAAAACACTTTTCCTATCTGTGCAAGGTCCCCCTCAACCCAGACAATTTTTCTCCTTCCTCCTGAGAAATCATTCTTTCCTGATTTCATTTGGACTCAAAATATTATGCTGCTTAAAAACAGGTTTTGGATACCCATGGTTCAAAACCACAGCTCAGTATATTTTCCTTGAATTAAAAATAAAATATCCTGCCTGTTTCTGGCATTTTTTTCTACAGCCAGTCATGAAACTTCCTTTCCTTCAAGGCCTTTTTCTTCTTTATTTCTTAGCTGATTACAGCACTGTGGGTGGACCAAAACTAGCCTGGAGCCTCTGGGAAAGAATTAACTCCATCAAAATGAACTTACAACTGAGAATTAATTATATAATCAGTGTGCTACTTCAAATCTTCCTTGCATATCCTGATTTAAGAAACCTTCATTTCTACATTAATTGCCTGAACAAAAACACAAAAGGGGTCTTACAAAAGATTAAGCTTGTCAGGAGAAGAAGGAAAAAAAAAAAAAAAAAGCCAAAAAGCAGCAAATTCAGAAATTAAGTCTTTTGTGTCCACTTAATGCACATCAGCTTGAACTTTTACATGAAGACACAAAATTGCTCTGCAAAAACTGCTTCTAGATTTTTCTTTCTGAAATACGTAACAGTTAACAAACAGAACATGTAAATGCACACAAAGAGTTACTACAGTTCTGTGATATCTTTTCCCTTTCCAACAATGTTGTCCTGCTCCCAGATGTTCAGGGACAGTTGCAAAGAAAACTCTCACATGAGTGCAAAATTGATGCACATTCAGTGATGGAGACTTTGAAAGTGTGTGATACGTGGCCAGGAGAGGACACCTCCAGCAATTCATGACTGGTGAGCTACAGACTACAAGACCTACAGAGGAAGAGACTGTATTTTAGTAAATTACCAATTATTTGCTCTGCCCTGCAACAGAGACCAAATAATGCTAGTTATTGAATCTACTCTGGGGTGAAGTATTCAGTACTGAATTAAAAACATGGATGGTGGAGCTCTACTACTTCTTGTGAACATTTGTTTCCAGGATTAATAGCTGTCATCTATACAAAAGCTAAAAGCTGTTCCCTTTTTTTTTTTTTTTTTTAATTCATCCTCCAGATTTTCATTTTTTTATTCTGGATATATCCAGAACAGTAAGCAACAAATGCAAGAGAAAAAAAAATAAAATTGTCCTAAGTGCATTTTTGATGTATACTGCAAATATCATATGCACATAACTAACATTTCAGGTTTGAAGTTACGAAGTTACTTAAAACTTCTAAATACTTCACTTGGATTTCATATAAAACACTCTCACAAAAAGAAATCTAGCATGCAATTTTCAAACAAGTGGTATTCATCAGCAAATTTTTGGCATGCCAAGGGAAACTCAATATATAAAGTTGAAAAACACTGGGGGCAAGGACAAGGAATAAGGGGAGGAGAAAGAACAAACAAGGATACAGGGATTATTGTAAAAGGAGGAAGAAGGACACAGGCAAACAAATCAGGATTGAAAATTTAGAATATTTTCAGGAATAGGAAGAATTACTCCGCCTAGCTTGGGCTGGCCTAGCTTTCAGGATTAGCTCTTTTACAGTAGCTATTCCACTATGTTACCACTGCTAAAAGCACATTAGGGCAATGTTTTGCCAGGATTTATCCCTTGTACTGGATATGAACTCCTCAGTGTGTTACCAAGGAACAAGACTGACAGAAAGGGGAAAAGAAAAAAACTCAGGCGTGCATGCTTTTTTGCTCCACTATTCCTCTGGGTTTTGAAAACCATGCTGTAGTTATTTAGAGAAAAAGAGACCTAACTGAAATTGGATTTCACTTGCAACTTGCTCTGTGCTCGACTGCAGAACTCCAAACTTGCCACTGTCTGGCAAAACCCATGCCAAACATCTTAAGGCCAAAATACTTGTAGATGAAGAACTTCTGAAACCAGAAAGATTTTATTGGCTATAAACAGCAGACCACTGTCCTCTATTGTCTGCAGGGAACCGTTCACTAACAGCTTCAGTCTAGCAGCAGAATGAAGCTCTTGTGGGAGGTGGCAGCCATGGAGTGACAGACAGTCTCTTGGTAGCTAAAATGAATTCCAGGCAGAGCTTTGAAAATAGACACCACAGCAACCTTGAACTGGATCCTGCCTTCGGTGGGAGCCAAGGGTGGCTGAAACAATCCCAGCAATCTGCCTTGCTGAGTCACTGTCTTGCCCTGTGTTGTGATGTCTGCTGCGTGTCAAGGAGGGCTTCTCGGCTCCTACAGGGGGAACGGGCACACAGAGAGGATGGCTGCCAAACTCTGAGCGATTGCCTCGTGCAGTCCCAAAACTGTGCATCACAGGATCGTTTTGTTTATTAACACCATACTGCAAATGTGCCTGCCTGGCTGTGGAAATTTAGCGAATCTGAGTGTACTTGAAATAATTACCAAATAGAGGAAATGCAACACATACAGGTCAATTTATGCTCTCAGTTAAAAAGGTGTGAAATCTGGAATAATTCCACCAGAGCTAATAGAATTACTTCAGACTGATATGAAGGAGAGCACCATCAGCCTTAAAAGAACATATTCCAAATGCAGGGCACATCATCCTACAGCTAAGTCTGGGGGGCCACTGGCAAAACAGCCAAAGACAACCATCTCATGCCTTATTAACAAATGCTCATGGAAAACATAGCGCCACACTTCCTTTGCTCACGTTAAACAAATTTCATATATGTGCAAAGGACCAGAGAGTCTCCTAAGCCAAACAGAGTTTAAGATTCTGTGGAGAGGCTTAAATCATGGCTCTGTTGCTTTCCCACAAGACAGACGTGAAATACAGAGGGTTTAAGATGCATTTTCTGTACTCGTACACATTTGCATAGAGATATAAACCCAGAGTCTGGCGATACAAGTCTTAAAGCAATATCAACAGTCACAACAGAATAAAACACCATTTATGTGCACAATGACTAAAGAAAAAAGTCATCATTCACCGTTTATCTAAAAAAAAAAAAAAAAAAAAAAAAAAAAAAAAGGAAGAGGAAAAGAGAGGAAAAGAAAACAACTTTAAGGAAAATTTTTAAAAAAGTGCTTTCTCCTGGAAATACATGAGACATAAGAACAATCGCACAGTGGTTAGACTTAAACTACTGGATAATCGTCTATAATCTAGGTAATGATCTTTAGCAATTTGGGGTACAAGAGGAAGATAGACCTATTCATACATCTGCCAATTCAAAAGAAATTTTAAAAACATTTTAAATAGTCAGAATTTTTAAGGGACAAGAACTCCCTAAAGCTTATGAGCTCAGCCCAGAAGCCTGATTGGTGCTATTTAATATTCCTCCAGAGATTTAGAGAAGTTAGAGTGTTAGTTTATCTACCTGCAGGGAAAGCAGAAGAATTTTAGACTGCCTAGGGCTGCTAAAGTTTATATTTGAGGAGAGCTATGCAACAGTGCCTAGGATATATGGAAATCTCCCTGGCCCCCTCCCTGCCTTGAATTTCTCTATCTTATCACTCCTATACCTATGGATGGTTTGACTGCTGGTGGGCCATGATGATGAGACAAGGATGTGCCAAGGTATAGGGTGCCTACAGATCACAAAAAACGCCACAATGTAAAAGAGAAATAACAGACCCTATTTCTCCCAGTTTCTGGTACAAAGGAGACTTTGCAAAGATGAAAGCATAACCAGAGCAATCCCTGCACTCTGGCGTAACCAGAAGTTGATTAGGTTAATAAGAAGCTTGGAGAAAGCTCACAGAAGCCATAATTGTGTCTTAAGTGATATCTGGGAACTTTAGCTGATATAGCTGCAAGACAGGACAATTGTGTGTGCTTAGAAGTGCGTCCTCCAGCGTACCTCATGCAAGCAGCAGAATCTGTCCCATAGCATTTATTATAGCTGATGGAGAAGCCTAACTTATTCATGGTCTGTACGATGACTTGTTAGGAAACAGTAAGAGAAGAACCACAAAGAGTCCACTGAACAGAAATCAGCAACTTAAGAGAGTCCACACCTACACAAAAACACACCTTGTTTTGTTTTTTAATGATGCCATCTTGGCCACAATTTTGTGAAGAAGGTGGGTCAGCCTTGTTAGTCTGAATGTAACCTTTGTATTATGGGGTATTTTCAAGCCTTTACCATCATTTTTCTTCAGTAATCTCAATGGGAGATGTTGAAATATTATATTGCAATTGTGGTATTGAAGAGAAAAGAAAAAAAAACTAATGAAATTATTTATACTTTCAGGGAAGAAAACAATGAGATGATATTGTCTTGTATGACCTTTCCTAAGTATGGGGATATAGCATCTTACACAATAGACTCTTGGTTCATGTTTCAATTACTGACCTTTACTGTGGAGAAAATTAATGCAATTTTCATCGTAATCCACCCATACAAATAGGATCCATACGGAAGGTTTCCACATGCTGAATCTAACACAAATGGAAAATGTCAGCTGTTTGCTACTGGATGAATTTGATTTTAATTTGTTCAGCTGGAGTCTTTTTGAACTGTGCTGATAAAAGTTTGTAAATTTTTGTACCTATTTTTGACAGAGAATTTCGTGTATTAAAAATACTGAGTTTTTCTTCTTTGGGGATCCCACACGCCAAAAAAATAGCCATGAGGTACTAAAAATTTCTTGTAAGTTGCCAGCTGACTTGGTTTGAAGTCACAGTGTCATCTAATCCTTCCCTATTACACCCCATTATACAAGCATGGCTCTTTTGGCTCATCACTGGATGGAGACCCTCCAAAACAAAACAGGAAGTGCTGTTGATTTATTTTTGTCTCTGATTTTCTTTTAAGTCAGTTACCAAATCTGGAAATAGTAGTAACTGTTCCACCACACTATCACCTCCTATTTCAGAGGAAATGCAAACTTTTATCAACAACTTAAGATCACAAGAAGACTCCAAAACTCCTTCCAGTCCGGTGCTATGCTACACTCATTCAACAAGGTGACCACCTGCTCTTGAAACTTTACAGTTGTTGTCAAAAAAAGAAACAACAACAATCAAAAAAAAGTAACATAAAGTAAATAAAGTAAAATAAATAGAAATGCTCTACAAACAGATGACTCACGATTTAAGCTGCAAGCAACTATACCTTTCTACTGGCGGGCAAAAGATATTTCAGTGATGTAATTTTAAAACAATCCTTATTCAGACAGTCTGACAGACCCCAGAGCTGACAGGACACAGCCTGAACTCTACATCCAAGATGGCACAAATCCGAGAAGGCATTCATCTATCCAGCAGCTTATGCCAAAGGGACACATCTCTCTTATCTTTTACAGTCCTCCATGATGGTATTCAGAAAGGACAGAGAGGGAACGAATGGAGGAGTAGGCAATTAAGCCTTGTCATTTAAGACAGATAGTTTAGGTGGAGGGAGTTAATCTGCTCTTGGGTTTTTTGAACTAAGCATCTGTGTATTTATAATTTGTAAACAGTTCGTCTCTTAGAGGGTGTGTTACAATTCCCAGAAGCATGGTCTGTTATGTCTAACTTGCAGCAGAACCCAGAAAGGCTATGTGTGCGACTATTTTCGTACAACACGATGATAGGAAACAGAAACAGTGACCTTGTATACTACAACCCAACTAACAGATTTCAACTTTAGGAGTTCTTGTATTAGGGAGGAAAAAAATACACAGACTTCTTTTTAAAGTATAGTTGTCTGTTTAAACGTTGTCATTGCAATGAGATAATGTCATAAAATTACATTTTTCTTACACTCCCTAGTGAGCATTGGCCACCCTCAGACTTGGAAAAGTCACTTAGAGTAACCTAACGTACTTAAAGATGCAAGTCAGAGTGCACACAGGGTCTAGCAGTGGTGCAAAGGGAACGTACCCAAGACAGCATGAAGACATTAAGGCAGTGCTACAAAGCGTATGACATGGGATACACATAATGGCTGGCAATTCTCTAATAATTCTATGTCTGAATCTCATAGACACATAACACTAGTACACAACAAATACAAGTTATGAATTATCATTGCTGTCATATTGGGATATAAAGCATTATCTTGATCAGAAAGCCTGATGGAGGTGTCCACTGTGAGTTGCTTTAATTAATTCTTTCAGCTCTCTATTTCTAAGGGCCTTTACTGCATGAAAGGGGCAATGTTGATTACAGCAAAAACGGCTGAGCCAAACCATCGACAGTTCAACATTGACTCTCAGGATTTTTCCCAGACTACAACACTTGGTCAAAATAAACTAAAAAAAAGAAAACGATAGTGGAGTTGTTTAGCAGGGGGCAAAAATGCAAAGTGATTAGATCCATACTTAAGTGTCCCAAATGAATTTATAGAGAGAACCAAAGTCACAAAAGTAATAGCCAGGGTAAATCTGACCTAGAATATTTTGGTTTACATCAATTAGTCTGTTGCACATCACAGGCAGAGGACTGTGTATGTTTTTAATACATTTTTACATGTTTTTCCACCTCAGCACTTGAAAGTAAAAATACTGGAAAACTAAAAAAGAAAAAATGTAAATAGGATTGGTTCCAGAGGATAAAGATTCACATTTAAGCATCACACAGAAAATACAGGCTCAATATATACTGGCATCTAACACTGAGTACCCACAAAATAGAAATTATCAAGTTTTAGAGGGATAACATTCCTTTGAAAATAATTCAACTTTCATTTATCAACTTCTGCTTAATTTCAGATATTGATCCATTTAGTTGACCAATTTTACAATGCAAAGAAATAAATATAAATAAGAGCATTTAAATCATTATTGTGCATTGCCAGAAACCTGTAATTTAACTGGCTTGTCTAAACTTCAGTTTATAACTTTGATGGGTTTCTGGTTGTTCATCAAAATATAACAACCGCAGAAGAGCAGGTTAAATTCAAATAACTATTTCCATCAATTAGTCTGCTGAGCTTCAATTCAAGCGTCTTTGACTGAGAGTTAAGGTGCACTTGCTAACTGTGGTATTGATTTCCTTCTCAACAATCAACAATTTCACTTTAACACTCTTAAAACAGAATATTCAAGAAGATTTTATTAACTTAGTATGCAATTTGAAAGTTTCACATTGCCTTGTGAACATTTTCTTCCTAACAGCTAATGTTTCTTTGCATGCTGTTGCTCGTTAAATAATTCCTCACCTTTTAGCTCTGAAGTATTTATAGATTATCAGATCCTCCTTCACTTACTTATGTTTTTTCAAGCTGTATACATTAAATTCTCTTAATCTTTCTTCATATGTCATGCCCTCTAATCCTTTTATCATTTGTCACTGTGGTTTGATAAGGTTGAAAAAAATCCAATGAATTTTTCATAGTGAGAAGAATGAGTAAGTATGCTCTAATAAAACGAGGAACAGGCCTTGCCAATTCCTATTCTTTCTACATTTCAGCCAACAAACTAAAACCATTTTTTCCCAGGCTTTAACAGAAATATTGAGAAAACTCTAAGCTGTCCTCCAGAAATCACAGCAATTCTGGCCTACAAGAATGGAAATACTAAATAATTTGCAGTAAGCCATCAGTGCAGACTGCATATCAAACACTCACAATGGAAGCGATGAGGGATTTTATGTACTTACCTTGTCCACCCATAAGCATACAGACACATACGTGAACATGTGTTTTATGATTTCAAGCACACAGCAGATTCAAATGCTCAGACTAAAATGAAGTTCACAGGTCTCATACAGCTAATGCCATTATTGAATGTTATACAAACCAACCAACCTTCTCAATCTTTAAAGTTTGCTCAGCAGCAAACTGGAAACAATTATTTTCCCAGTTAATACAGACAATGAATGGAGATCTCACAGAGATAGGGCGATGGGTTTGTGCTCTCCCACTTTCCTTCTGATTCTAGCTAACATACCATCATAAAATATGCTTACCTTATCATCCTCATCGTCATCTTCATCCAAGCCCATAAGATCCTGCAAAAGCAGATGCCCACATTAGAAAACATTACACTTAATTCTCAGTGGCAGGCAACATTCAAAAAGCTTATGATACTCCCACAACGTTTCATTACACAGTTTTCTCTCACTTCTATTACAAGTCATTAACAAACCCACCACTTTCACCTTTCAGAAATAATGTTTTGTATTCAAGGACTTTTTTTGTGATGGCTTGAACAAAGCATGCAATGCCCTATACAAATTTTAAGTCTACATAAAGCATTAGTGGTTGTGTCCAGTAGTTTGAAGGCAACAGGCTTTCAAATTCATTGCCAACTTTAACTATCTGTAAACAGCTTTGTTCTTAGTCTGACAAATGAACCAGTCGGCATGTCAAGGCTGAGGACTCTATACTCAACTTGTTCCATCCTCACTGCTACAATGACTGCTCCCTCTCTTTAGGGCCATTACTGAAGCATTAGATGGTAGAAAATACATTAGTATAAACATAATCAATCTCATGAATCACATTCAGATTTCTATGCCACATTATTTTCTCCCTTTAACTTCTGTGCTGACAGGTAGAGGAGAAAACAAAAGACTTGGCTATGGCTTGAAATTAGGAGCACTTGGCTTTCAATTCAGGTATTTTATAAGCTGAGCCTCCAGGTTTTTCTTAGTTATTTAATAGGTGTATTTGAATCAGTGTATTACAAGTTTAAATACAGATAACTATAAAAGAATGTGAAGAATCAGAATAAAAGATGTTTGGGATTTGGTTTTTATTCTTTTCCAGAAAAAGAGTTTCATCTAGTACACACAAGATACCAAGAACTCAGATATCCAGACTTACTCCTTGGCTCTCTCCAATACCCAGAGTAGTTGAATTAACAGTGATCATGGTTTACATTTCTATAGAAGCTCCCATCTGTAAATCATAAAGCATTTTTACCAATATTCATGACTTTAGCCTCCTGGCAATTGGATCATGCCTACAAGGTTAATACTGTTATCCCCGTTTTATAGCACAGAAATCAGGGAGAGAATATGATGTCCTCTTTTCCAAAAACTCTTGTTTTCTTTCTTCTATATACATAAAATGTGCATGCTGGCAAACAGAAAACAAAAGTAGTGCCAAGATCTGAAGAAGCAAAAAATAAATAAATGAATGTGCAAAAAAACATTGGTATTTTGAAGAAAACCTTTTGTCATCTGCAGGACAGATGTGACTAGAAGTAGCACCTGATTGTCTATTTTTGACCTACAGATGGTTAGAATCACAGGCACACATAAAAAAGAAATCAGGTAATATTAAAGGCACTTTGACTACTTGTTCCATATGATCCCAATCCTACAAAGCACTTAGGCAGATGTGTAATTTTGCTTATGCAAAATACACCCCTGAATTCCACAGTATCTCATTCCTTGCAGGATGTGTGTGACAGAAAAAGGGCAATCCTTTTGCTGGACCTTTCTTCAGTACTGCTACAATTAACTTGCATTTTCAGACACAAGCTTTTTGTAGCATCTATCCCAATGATATGCTCCTCAATCTTGCTGACTTATGTGAGACAACTCATTTGAATATGCAACAAATTCACCATAGGAAGAATAGTAGGTGCTGAGAGGTAGTGTTCATGTATTTTTTCCTGGGTAACCTAGCATTATTTTATATTGCCTTTTGTATAAAAAATAAAATAAAATAAAATAAAATAAAATAAAATAAAATAAAATAAAATAAAATAAAATAAAATAAAATAAAATAAAATAAAATAAAATAAAATAAAATAAAATAAAATAAAATAAAATAAAATAAAATAAAATAAAATAAAAGTTTGGCTGGGATTCTCCCACATGGGAAGTTCTCATTTTCTTGATGAAATAAAGTAGTCACTGGAGACACACAATATCTTTCTATGTTATTCTGGACTTAGATGGAATTGAAGAAAAGCACTTCTTTTACCATTTATCTTCAAATCAAGTCTACATCCTGGTCCCTATATGGAACACACTAGCCCTGTGTTCCAACAATCTTTCCATATGGGGACTGATCAAAACTGAACTAGAAGCAACTTTTGTTGCTAATACAATAGCAATTGACCTTTTTTAATCCTAGGATAGTATTTGTCTATTTAAAATCCGTGAAATCGATTTGTGTAAAGGTAGGCTTCAGGGGTACAAATGTCAATCATATTTTTATCAGAAATTAGAATATTTAGTTCAGCTTATATTTTGTTCTTGTACTTGTTACACATTCTAAAATGGAACATTATGGAAATCCCTGAATTTAATTTATCCTCTCCTTTAACTATAATTACTTTTGTTATGTAAAGACAGTGGGCAACAACAGTCTCATATCTCAACAGCTGTAATTTGCAGCATGTAAATATATGTGTGTTATAATCTTTTTTCTTTTTTTTTTTTTTCTTTTTTTTTTTTTCTCCTAGGTCAAGTTAAAGAACTGAAGGTTAACTTAAAAAAAAAAAAAAAAAAAGGAAAAAGAAAACATCATTTAAAATTGGGGGACAGGTAGGAGGAGTAAGTTTTTCTTCTTGAAGTCTCAGATAATCCAACAAGGTTTAAAAAACAACTAACTTCACTTTCAGCCTGTATTGACTTTCCTCTTCTGTGAATCATGAATCATCAGAGTGATGCAAAGTGTAAGAGCAGTGGGGGCATGGATCTGGGGGTCTTGTCATTTTGTAAGTCTTTCTTAATTCAACTTAGTTACAAAATCACTGCAAACATTTTTAAGTGAAATCCCCCTCCTCCTACACACTCTTGTCTTCTTCCCCCTACTACACTGAATGGTTTATTGCCTGAATTGAATCAGAAAAAATGAGAGGGTGGAGGTTTCTTTTCAGTAACTTTGAAATAAAAATGTTTAGCTACACAACTAGCTTGATACCATTAAAATGTATGACAACTTGCTCAAGGGCAAATTCAAGCGGGGTCTGCCAGAAACGTTACTGCAATTTTACTTGCCTGGGCATCTTGGGTGTTGTTGACCTTCCCTGTTTTGACGAGGGAGAAGTTGTATGCAAAGAGCACAAGCAGAGCCAGGGGCACCATGTACAGTTCCACGCTCCACACGGTGACCACAAATACCTGGGAGAAATAAAGCAATAGAAGGGAGCATACAAGTATGTAAGTAGAAAGACGTACAAGAAGGCCTTTCAGTCATTATCCTGATGTGCATTCATCCTTGAATCTCTCTTAACCTCATTCATATTCTCATTTTGGCAAAGAAAATCTGCTTGCAAAGTGTACTCTCTTTCTATTCTGTTTGAATCCATTAGGCTGCTATTTGTTAGCTTCTCCCTCCCTGTTTTTGGTGAAGGCCATAACGTAAGTTTGGTCCAAAGGCATTATTCACTCCTTCCTGGGACTTCCTCAAGCCTGAACGGTCTTTGTCATTAATGCTAGAGCATAATAGACCTGCTGCACTTCATCAAACCCTAATTGCCAGCCCGTCTTTCACAGGCTAGAGGAGTTTCTTCTTGTGTAACAGGAGCCATCCACCTCTCTAGTTGCTCAATGAGGGATGCTTAGCAAATTCATTTTCACAATTAATCCACCTGTGTTCTTGGCATAGCAACACAGAGGAAAGACCATCACATTCCAGGAGGCAAGGCTCTAGGTTGCATGTGATGCATTATTTTGGGAAGGGATCCAGCAATCCTATTCTCCATTCCCATACATTTGCCATTTTCCAGTAAAGCATATTTTGATTTCAGTGGTTTCATGGGGTCTCATTACCTAGAAAGGGTATGAGTTTGTATCTTCAGAGTGGTATCTGACAAAATCCACTGATTGCAATAGCAGAAACAAAATTTTGAAGTTCTGTTCCGCAATTTGGATCAGCAAAACATGTAACCAATATGATGGGTAATTGAAAAAGCACTTAGTATTTTTCAAAAATATGATATCAAGCCAAACTGCAATCCCATCTTACAAGTACCATTGATACCTGAATAGACTCCAAACTTGGAGTGGTTGGAAAAACAAAGTTAATAAACTATATCCAGAACAGCCATAAAATGCATGTTGTGATCCCATTTCCTTTTCTACTCTCACATAGTGTTTTCAGAAGAGCGACCTAATGCCTGTAGTAACTTTAAGCTATTTTAAACAATCTCCTTTAAAAACTAGACACAAATACACTTATCATATTTTTCTTTCCCCAAAGGAATACCTAAAATTATCAGAAAAAAAAAAATAGAATAATACAGGTGAGTGAAAATGAGTCAGATCCTTCAGTTAATGCATCTCGAACTGCAATGAGAGGAAAACTCTGTGTGATTAGAAAGTTAAATCTCTATTTCCGTTAATCCTTGGTCTGTCAGACACTATATATGAAGGCAAGTCTGGCTTTTTTAGAATGGGATATTTATGGCAACATATATTGTGTTATGGACCAAAAAGTCTAGCCACAGTGTACCAAAACACTACTTCCCACTGCATTCAGTGGGGTTAGAATTCATACACCTAAAAAACAACAGCTGTTGTAACTTTTAAACAAAAAGGCTTGCCTGACATCAGACAATTGGCCAGTTAATATCTACCAGGGCCAAACATAAACCAAGAAACAATGACTGTATATGTAGCCCTGCCCAAATAACAGTAGCATTTTCTAGAGCAAACCTGATTTTATGTTAGCTGTTGCTATGCAAGGAATTAGACTGTCATCCTGTTCAAGGCATTTGTAGGCCAGTAAAACAATCTTTGAGATATATGCGTTCATAAAATGGGCTGACATCCAAAAAACATATCCCCATACTATTGATTTGCAGCTTAGGAACTTAGAAGAGGATTAGATTTGATTTCTTTTTGATCATGCTTTTCAACATACTAAAATATTAGAAGTGATAATGATTCCAACAGTCAAATTTCATACATAAGCAAGGCAACCAAAACACAAGAACGCTGGCAAGAAGGCATGATACTTGATCTCTCTTACAGGAGGCTTCAAAAATTGTGGTATCTCAAGCTAAAAAGAAAAAGTTCCATAAATAAAAAGTTTTAACCCAAACAAATTCTTCTGAAGCTATTCCAACTCTCCTGAATGAATGAATCTTTGTTTGCTTTGTAAGACAAAGTGAAGGTGATACCAGCTGCCATCCCACCTCAAGCATTATTCTAAAGAATGAGGATATGTTATTGCAAATATCTATACATACAACAATCTTGGGTATATATATTAATAGATAAAAATAGATGCATACACAGATACACACCTGATTCTTATGCAAACTCCTTTATATAAATTCACATTGCTAGGTATGAATTCAAAAAATCGATTTCAGCCTGTTGGAGAAGGTTGCATGTACATAATGTCCCTGGGTTATATGTGAACTCAGTCTCATCTTAACGCAGCAAAAAGACTCAACTGGCAGTCAGCTATGCAAAGTCCTACAGAAGTCAATGAAGCTCTTGAAGAACCTCTCTTCATTCATTCAGTTGCAGGACTTGAACCAATTTTAGTGCATCTGTCATCATCCTATATGAACATCGCTCCGCTCAGTTGCAAGTATAATACAACCTTGTAATCACAGGTCATTTAGGCAAGATACAAAATCAAGACCTTGGTGATTTTAGATCCAACAGTATATTTTGTGTATTATTAAGTTTCAGACCTTAAATAAAACTTAAAATCTAATTACAAAATCCCAGTGTAGTCTCAACTGATAGCTGAGGCATCCTGTCGCTTCCTTTCTAATGCTGACTGGTTAATCAGCTGCTGAGTTATAGCTCAGACAGCGACACTTTGATAGAGCTCCCACATCTACTTAAGAAGAGTTGCTTTACTGCTACCATCGCAGCAGAGGAGCTTTCATTACTGTGACACAACACAGATACAAGACAAATTGATTTAGCTATTCAGAAATTATTTAGCCTCCGAGGTATGGTAAACGATTGCTGTGAACATACAGTACATCATAAAAGTTCAGAGGGTGTTTATAAACTGAATAGAAATATTTCTGCATTCTAACAGTCTTTTCACTAGTTCTGCAGCATCAGCCATCAAAGCAGTTCCCATATAAGCCCATGACCTATTTTTTTCAGCTCTCATGCAGCACCCGGGCACCAACAACAAAACCAAAAAGCCTGTGGTATAGACACCTACTCCCCAAATGGGCTTTCTGTTATGCATGTTTTTATTTTCTCCCCAGTGATACCTTATGTTTGGGAGAAGCTCCCGCATTATCCTCCTCAAATTATTTTCTAATGACATCTTTTATCAAAACTTGAGAATGGCTCCACTGCTAACATATAATAACTACTACAAGCTTCAGTATATTCCCAATTTCTTGTAGTCACTAGTCTGTCTTTTGCCTAATACAGAGGCTGGTAAAGGAAATCACTAACAGGTTCAGATCACTTGCTCATGATCACAGTAGCCAGGGACAGAATCCAAGAGCACCCCAATTTCAAATGATCTGTTTTTTAACAAACCATACTTTATTTTTTCATGTTTCACTTCATCATTAGACCAAATTCTGTCAGACATAATCCATTACATCATTGACACCTTTTCTGCTGGGCTTCATACTGTGCATGAGAAAAGTTAAAAGGACAGTAACCAGTTTCTAAAATAAAAGTCAAGCAAGCGAAAACTAGCTTTCTGCATTACATCTCTTAATGCAATTTGAGAGTATAAAAGCCCATTATAGAACTGAGCAATTTAATTCACAGCATTACAAAACAATGATCAAAATAGAAGCAGAAATGGGATAGACATATCTGGAGGAAGAAAAAGAACTATTGAAACTAATATTTAGACTATAGTTCTACCTAGAAGAGAACAGCAACAGAACAGCCTTGGAGAAAGGACCACTTGATTTCAGCTGATTAATGTGTTGCTATTTCAAAGGGCCTAATAACTACAAGTTAAAGCTCTGGAGGTTTGGAAGCCGTTTCATCTGAAAATCATTGAAGAGGGGTCCAACTGTTCCTGTCAAGAAGCATGGAGTTTGAACAACCATGAGAGTGGCCCTTTTGACAGCAGTACAAAAGATGAGAGAAGGCAGTCTCAACTGAAAGTAAAAACAAACCCTTAGAAACACGTTTCAAATCTGTTTTTTCTGCCCCTCTGGTTCTAATTTAGGATCTGACTATTAAGAACAGATTTTAGACGGGTGTCCACTAAAGTATGCCCATAAAACATTTGTCACCAGCAAACCCACAGTCATGGGATAGAACAGTTTTAAGATGTTTAGAAGCCTAGCATTAGATGGGACTTTCTGGGCAATTTTTCTGCACAGTAATTTTCCCAAATGACTTAGAATTTAAAAAAAAAAAAAAAAAAAAAAAAAAAAGCTTTCATTGGCCTGGTAAGTCTTTCTAGAGAAGTAAAAGATGCTATGTGCTATGTTGTATAACAGAATAACTCTTGGAAAACAACAGTGATGGGGAAGAGAGGGATACATTCCATCAGATGGAAAAAATAAAAGTGAAAGGAGATTAAATGCATGCATGATGGAACCTATGGTAAAAGGTTATTTTCTCAGCCAACATAGGCTCCAATGCTAATGAAATGCCTCATCAGTGGAGCTGTGAAAAATATTATTTGAAACTTCAGGTTTCAAAACCACACACAATTTGACCGAAGTCTAAATGACTAACAGCTTTGTCAAAAGTTTCCTTGCAATTTATAAACACGGTCTACACAACTCATGAAGTCAGGAGAAAAAAACAAGCTAATACTACTCAAAGTTATCTGTTTTGAACTAACCCAAAACACTGATTTTGATTTGATGTTCCCCTCCATTTGCAGGGGAGAGGAACTGCATGTTTCTAACTTATTTTGAGGTTATGTAGTCTCAAGTTACCATGTATGCAAAAATTGACTGTTTAAAAAGAAGAGAAGTTTCTGCAGCTCGGTATTCAGGAACAAACTCTCTAGCATTTTTTTTTTTATTCTTTTTGAAGCCTTCTGTCCTTCTGCCCCAAACAAAATACAGGACATTAGCCAATAGTGTAAGACACTGGCTCTCCAAAAGGGCATTTAAATCCCTTGGAGGCAATAAGCTTGTTGACAACAAATTATTTTTGACAGATATTTATTCCTGTCCTTAGAAAGGGAGAGTAAAAGAGTCAGAGGAATAGTGGACACACCCACTTAAAACAGGAAACTCATGCATGTGTATGTACCTGCTTACACAGAAGCATCGCCTTCAGATAACAGGCAATATAGATGCACTAACATGGTGCTGCGATCAGGCTAACAGAAACCAGAGTATATCATGTGGGCCCATGTGAACACAGTAGCAGTCTTTGCAGTTCTGGGATGGCTTGTGTATTTGATGAGGAAGATATATTTAAAATAAATAAATAAATAAATAAATAAAGCCTGCAACAGAGGCTGCAAACAATTAGTTTAAAATAGCTCCACTACAAGGCAGAGCAAATAAAAGTTGAGACAGTTATAAAGAATGCATTTTCCAGTAATGTCCCCCTTCCAAATAATTTCTTCTTATAGTAGACCTTCTTCCAAAGAGATGCACTCCAGCATTCCTCCTTCCCATATCCATGGAATGCTTCATCACTGTGCCATGCTCAGCTGAGAGCTACCTAAACTCCAGGCACCAAGCTGGAGCTCGAGGAGGGGTCAGCGATGAGCAAAGTCACTCCCTCATTGCAATGCAGTAACAAAGAATGTGGCAGGAAGAGAAATTATACTTAAACAGACCAGCACTGTCAGAAGAAACCTCTGGATTCAGTCTGCTTTGTGCATCCAGGAAGAGAACACAGAACATCTCAAGAACGGTATGGTGTGTATGTTGTATTGAGTGGGGATGACCAAAATTAAAAATGACCTGAGGGAATGGAAGGTCTTAAATATTTATGCCATGCTATGAATTATCCCTGCATTTTTCCATACATACCATCTGTGTACAACCTGCTAATTTCATGGATATAAGACAGGAAAAAGTTTAGCTCTTCCACATAAGTGTTCTGTTGCAAGGGCAAACACTACTGGAATTTAAAAAGAAAGAGGAAAAAAAAAATCCACCTAAACACTCCAAATCCAAAACAGAACACCAAGCTGTGCCTCAGTATAGCTCAGTCTGGGCATTAGATGTACGTCACGGAATAGAACTGAGGATTAGGAGTAAGGGGGTTGCTTACATAGCACAATTTGCTACCATGTGGATCTCACTCTATTTTGCATATTTGTTACCTTAGGTAACAAAAACTGCATGGTCACGTTTGCCCATCTCAGTAGTCTGTGTAAATCAAGCCAAGCAAGACAGCTACAAAGGCTTGTCCTGCTGCCACAGCCACACATCCCAGCTCTACTTGTCCCAGCTGCAGCATTCTGAGAAAGTGGCAGTGGATGAGGTTATCAGGGGAGAGAAACAGGAGGTGTCTGATCTGTGCTTGACAATTTATGTTGCATGTGGTGGTGCAAGAAAGAAAATGAGCAATGACTTCGAAGTAAGGAGGCAGGATTGGAACTACACTCACCAGGGTCACAATTTTAATGGCAGTTTGAACATTAAAAAAAATAATACTCCTTACTCATAACAAAATAAGACATGAAAATCAACAAACCAGCAAAAAAAAATCCCTTAAGAACACACAAGAAATCTCATACTGTTTAAGTCAGTATGTGTTAGGGCCATTTTTATCACTGTCTGGTTTAGACTCTTCAGGGGGATCTCATTTTTTTTTGCTGCTGCAAGGAAGTAGAAACTCATTTGTGTTTTAAATGAAAGCCGTGATTCATGTGCAATCACAGGACTCTAAGAAATGGAGCTCTAAGAAAAGCATGTTATTCTGCAAAAAGTCGCAGTGAAATCAGAAGAGTTGACAATATTACGATCTGTTCTCCACCATCCTCTTGGGACGCTGCTTTTGGCAACTCAATCAAGGAAGGCTGTGGTGCTACATTTAAGGGTACCTGACTGCAAACACTTACAGAACGTCCACACTTGGATACTGGATAACATTACAGAACAAGAACTAAACAAGAAACAAAAACCCTATCCCCCCCACCAAAAAAAAAAAAAAAAAAAAAGGGGTTTCCTTTATTTTGATTATTTTCATTACATTAATGAGATTACCCAGCCCAGGAAATTAAAAACAAGATCCTTAGAGATTTTTCTTTAATGAGGGGTCAGGGAAGAGCTGCCTGGTTCAAGTTTATTTCAATGAATGCATCACACCTCTTAAGTTTATATGTAAATTAAAATTTATATATTGCATTGCAGATATTTGAAGACTACCTGTCAAATGTTACCACAAACAATATTCAACACAAAAAGTTTTATCTGGAATAGGGTATCAACTTTTTCCTTTAGGACATACACATTTAAACCCCAAAGCAGAGCAGCCCACCACAAGTCTATTAGGATGCCTCCATACAGTTTTCTTGTGGCTGCACTTCCTCTTTTATCCCTAACCTCAAAATAAGTTAATCAAAACAAAAGCAACTACAACACCAGTAGTTTTGGGGTTCTATATTTATATATGCACAACGGTTTTACAATAAAAGACTTCACATCTTTTCAGACTGCAGACACTGAAGAAATAGCTGTTTGCTAGCATGCTGACTGGTCTAATTTTTCCCTTATGTTTTTATCTAATGTATTTTACATTTCCTGAGCCAAGTAAAATACAGTTAAAGACCCTCAAGCAATAAAGCTTAAAAATTAAGGGAAGAAAAATTGCAACAGTTTTCTATCTTTCGGGGTAATCCACTGGGAGTGGATCAGGGGAATAAATCTGCATGTTATTTCTAAAGGGGTAACTATGACAGACAAAGGCAATGGAGGAAGATCTTACAACAAAGGGGAGGAAGGCATTCCAAACAAAAATATGTTGCTTTATATTGTAGCTAAATTAAATGGTCATTTTTATCGCTAATATTTTGGTTATGTTTATCAGTAGGGTCATAGTTTCAGAATTGCTCTCATACAGAAGTTATGATCTATTTTTAGGGAAGACAGGCACTATGCAAGTTAAAAGCCTGATCCTATAGTAAATAATTCTTCCAGTAAGTGTCAGAAAAAATATCTGTGCTATTTAAAAGGAGGAAAAAATGTAGGTTAATTTTATTTATTCTGGATAAGGTGAACACCTTAAAAGGGTCATGAAAAAAATTATCATTAGCTAAGCTGATAAATGTCCACTTAGTTTGGAGACATATTTGTTAACATTGTGAGAAACACTAGCAGTAAGGGTCAGATGATGACGTAACTATACAGTAAATGGAAAGAGTATTTGGTGGAAGTGTTCTTTAACTTTGGACAATCAACATTGGGTTACAATTGGTAGCAAATGGGACATTTAAGCAATATGCTTAAATTACTTTAATGACTTTCCTCCTTCATGTTCATAGATATGAACGAGTAAAGCAAAAAAGACTCTTAATAAAGCAAGCATATTTAATTAGACTTAATTCAGAATACAGTGGCAGGAGAATCACACATTTGTTCCCTGGCAATCTCCAGATATGGCACGGAAAAAAAAAAAAATTAGGTTGCAGTATACCCACATATAGAGGTACTTGTACTCAGAAATGTTTCATAACTGTCTGGCATGTGTTTCTCCAAAGCCTCCAGTCTTAGCAATGCTTCCAGACTAAAACAGAGCAGAAGGAGCAAAGCATTGGTTTGGGTTTCTTTGTTGTGTTTTTTACTTGTTTGTTTTTGTTTGGTTTTGGGGGGTGTTAAGTAGTTACCAAAAATATTCAAAAAAAATTAAAAATCCCACTAAGCCCATAGTAGAAAAACAGAAATCTAAAAACATCTATGAAGCAATGCAGCAAGATGGCATCCTTTCAGGCAAAGGATTTCAGACAATTCTCGTGTGCATACAGGGTTCCCCACCACAGCTTCCATCAGCCACCCTGTGCCAGAGCCCAGAAGTACCCTTCATCTACCCAAAACCAATTCTCCACAATCAAAAGTAGAGCAAAAATCATAATCGAATCCCAGTCTTCCCCATATCTCACAAGCGCACAATGAATGCTCAGAACAGTCAGAGTGATTCAATGCACTTAAATAATTTTAGCAGGTTCATAATCCGCTGAGAGACAAAATTGTTGCATTACAGAACAAATGCATGAAGATGACTGCTATACTCACTGTACTGTATCCTAAATATGTTGCTATTGTAAGTTAGCAACAACTGCAAAGATCCAAAAAAAATATCCTAAGTATTGACAACATCACCATGTAATAGAGATTTTCCACTAACAGACCTATAGCATCTTGCTTTCCAAAACACAGAACAATAAAGGAAAAAAAAAAGTTGCAAGACTCTTGCAATTTCAGGCAGCTGTTCAGGTAAAACTAAAGCCAGAAGATTGTTTATTTTAATAAAGCTATTATATGTGCAGCTTCAAATTAGGAATGGCAGGAGACCAGGGGATGCCTAAACCATCACCACCTGTTTGCCCTGAAAATCAATTAAAGTCACACTATCACAGCAATCCCTTCTTAGCTAATAAAAGTTATACAGCTTCAACGTGTGACTTTAGGTGCTTTGTGGGAATGTGCCTGAAATCTAAAGCCTTAGTCTTGTGTTACTTTGATAGTAAACACAGCTATGAACTAACCACTGTAAAACCTGCCTTTTTGGGGTTAGAGAAGGTGTTAAGGGAAAAGAGATTCTGAACTGTTGTTTTGATGCAGTGGATTGAACTAATATTCAGTAAATTCTAACAATCCAGCCAAGAACATTATATAGAGTTTTAAATAAGAGAAAACTCAAGTCCTTTATGACACATGCCTGTTCAACATATTCTGTGCTACAGAACAGATCCAACTTTACAAGTTGCAAGCAAGGGCAGTAGAGACATCCCAAGTGTTTTAGTAATTAAACGAATATGCATAATGAACCATATGCCCAAAGGGCCTGTTCTTCTTGTGGGCCAGATTTTTGTTTGAATTTTTAATTTTTATATACAGATGAAACATTTCATGTAATATAGCAACAGTGCAAAGGAACATGCTATGCAGAAAAGGAAGGAGGAACTACCCATGTGAGAACGATCAGAATACACTTGATGAATTCTGCTCCTCAATTTCCGATTCAGAGCCAAGAGGGCTTTTTTTTAAAAAAAAAAATAAAATCATTTTCTCCTTTGAACAGCTGTATTAGTCATCTGCTCAGAGTCTAGAAAAGATGCATTAAAAATATATATTTATATAGGTCATATTTATACATTTTTGTGTGTGAAATGGATTATATATATCAACATATTTAGATGCTACAAAACTAGAAAACCACTGACACTGTCAAATTCTAAAGCCTCCAATCCACCAAAAAGAAAGAGAAGAAAAAAAAAAAAAAAGAAAAAAAAAACACCCTACTGGGTGGTTTTCTGTTTGGCAGGTCCTGTGGTGTTATGTGAGCTGCGGTAAAATGGGACGCACTCACATCTGTCTGTGAAACAGGAATGGACATTTTTTAAAAGATGGGTCAAATTCCCCTCTTGTTACAACAGTGTTACCCTACTGTGAACATCAGGATACCATGGCCCTGCTGCAGAAATATTAAATGCTCCAAGTTCTCTCAGTGTTGAACCATGTTTCTCCTTCCCTAGTAACATTCACCCTTTTCCATCCCTAACTCATAAAGTGGTTCTCTAAGCAAGAGAACATAAACCACTGCAATAGATCAGTCCTTTAACCAGCAACAAAACTACCTGGTGCTTCCAGCTAATTTTCAAATAACTAGATTGCAGAATAATAAGAACTATAAACTGCCTCTTTTAAGTAGCTTTGATCCATCGGACAAATTTATATTCTGCTTTGTAAAACAAGTATTGGGGTCTTGTCACTGTGGACATGCTGGTTAAGGGGCAGAAAAGCTTTTCTGCAGGAGCTTTACTGCTTTATTTGTTATTTATTTATTTTATATGTGACTTGGGCTCTACAGACCAAGGGAAATCAGAACCCTTCTTAGATTTTGTTTGGGAAAGGAAAAGTTTTGGATAAATAGCAATGAGTGTCTCACAGTAGCTCAGATTATAGCGCTGTACATCATATAAACAAGCAGCGTTACAGTGGCAGTTCCATGCGCCGGCTTGGTGCCATAGAGATAGAGTGAGGAAGCATCGACCATGCTGTAAGAAATACAGCTGGCCTGATCTGCTTTGGAATTAAAAGAGTGGATTTTCAACAAACTCAGCAAGTTAAACTTTTCATGGGACTTAGGAAGTTCCCACCACCAAATGAAAAAGTATGCCTGTAAAATCAATCCCGACCCTAATGTTAAAAGTATTCAAAAGCTGAAATAACAAAGTTGTAAATAATTGCATTTGTAGGTCTCAGTCCTAATTCAGGGTTTAAGCTTTTGATACTGCTTGGTTTATGTGATCTAGTGGTCTCCGTGGAAAGACAGATAAACTTCAACGGCTGTCAGAAGACAAAAATTGACATGGAGCATCACCTTTCCCGACTGTTTAAATCCTTTAAGGAAGTGTTGGAGCAATTAGAGAGGGAGTCTAATCTTTGCAGAGTGCATTAACACTCTCCGACCTCCCAGACAATAGATCAGACCTCAGACACATAATGCTTCCCTAAGGCTTTTTAACCAGAGCATTTGATCTCATAGTCACTCCGTATGTGCTACTATAGGTATCGGTGTATAAGACAGTGTGCGTTAGGCACTAACAGACCACTAACCGTACCAGTATTCACACAAATTTTAAAATAGCAGGAAAGCCATTGCAGTGCATGCTGTTACAGAGCTATGACTTCCCAGGAAAAGAAAAAAAAATGGGAAAAAAAAAAAAAAAAAACAGAGTAGCTCTGCAAAATATCTTCATTTTTAATAATCTCATATTTCCTTTCTGTCAACACTGTTTACTTCCCAGTTTTGGAATATAAATCTATTTTTAAAAGGCATAGATTAGTTTGTTATTCATAGAAACATTATCTGATAATAATTTCAAAATACTTTATTTCTTAACCCCTATGGAGGGACGTGAGGGAAAGGGAATTAGGAAGACAGGTCTAGTTTATTAAGGAAATTGAAATACATCATTGCAAATAATTTTCCCAAATGTGCACAAGAAAGTATCTGGGGGAGTTTTCTTAACTACTAGAATAAGTCACCATCTAATTCCTGATGGACATGTTCTCTGAAAAAAAAATGCTAATATTACTGTATCAATTATATATTTCTCATTTAATATTCTAAACATTGTAAGAAAAGTTGCTCAGTGTATTTTTTTAATGGAATTAGACTTCCTTGCCATTATGTTCTGACAGAGGCCATGTCTAAACACTCACATGGACAATTCATAATGGGATTTTAAGACCAGCTAGCTGGATTCCCACCCACTGCTAAATAATGAGCACTGCAGTCTCACTAAGCATTTCCCCCCAGCCCCACGTGATGTATTTGGGGTACAATGCTAGCTAACAACACTTTATATGAATCTACTAATATTTTGCTGCAGGATTTTGTTTTACTTTTCTAGAAATACAAAAAGTGGCTTTTGTGAAGTACTTGCTTTGCAAATATTTGTTGCTGCTCTTTAAATGTGTATCTCAAATTTGTCAAACCAAGTGCATCAAAAATGACAAAAAGGTCACATATACCTAGTATATTTAAAAACAAACGAGCCTTCAAAGTCAAAGTGTAATGCACTTATTTCTAATCTGAACAAACAATAGACTGCATCTAATGAAAGTTGACAATTGGCTCTGATACAAAGCTGTGCAGCTCCTCTATTCCATTAAAAGATGAAAGCTGAAGGAAAGTACAGAAGACAGCAACTTCTCTCAAAAAGCAAGTAGAAAGTTCTGAATCTCAACTAGCAGAGCACATGAAGGCTGCTTTGTTATTTTTATATATGTATTTTTTGTGGACACTTCTGCTCACATATCACACTCATCTCTCATTAAACGTGCTAGCTTTCCATGGGTAAAGTTAAGGCTCAAATAAATCAACAAATTAGACAAGTACAAAACACTACATGTCTTACATATTTATTAACACTTCTCAATATCACAGTGCTGGCTTTTAAACAAAAAAGCACCTGAAACCAAGCTAAACTTGAATAAAATGTAGGTTGACAATTAAGACTAATATATTTAATTTTAATGAAGCAGTGGAGAAAGAGATCAAATCTCAGGGATGCTACTGGTGCCAGTGTAATCCTTTACTGTGGCAGCAGTCAAATTTATTAACAATCAATAGAACAGACTTTTAAAATCAGATTTCTGGGATTTTTCAGTTAGACTAGTGCTCCAGCTTTATTCCCCAGTGAACGCTAAAAAATAGAATTATTCTGTTGTGGGGTACTTTTATTACTACTGCTATCCTTAAACAACCTTATATCCAACACCCGAGAACTTCCCAGATGCTTAAGACTAACCTCTGAGTCAAATCAATTATTAGTTGCTAGTGCAGGAAAGTAAAACAAAGAACAGGCTTCTTTAAAAAAAAAATAAAAATAAAAAATAAAAATAAGTCTTTGCTCTGTAGTTTCTATACTAATCCTCTTTTATTTCAGATCTTGCAAAGGATCCAACTCTTTCTCATTTAAAAGAAAAAAAAAAAAAAAAGAGTAGTAGAATGCTTTAAGAGAAACCCCTCAAGGTGCATCTGTCTCCATCATAAAAGCCAAAATGTTGTGTTACCTTCAAATATGAAATTTCTTCCAGTTGTCAACATTTCTGCAACTAGTGTTAGATTAGCGCTGAGAGAACTGGTGAATTAAATTAAAAATAAAATAGTTCAAGCAAGAAAAAGAAAACCTGCCAGAAAAATCTGACAAAAGCATGAAAGTCAGAGCTGGCTCATTCATGAGAGGCCATCGCCACCTACAGGATTTTTCTTCCTCTTCTGAAAACCTGCTAGTCGTATTCAAGCAGGATTTACTCCACAGAGGATAGAAATTTTTAACCAATGTTAAATAGTATAGGTTTCCTGAAATAAATGGACTTGCAGTGACTTAAACCACCTACAGATATGTCTCTACTTATTCCATCACTTCAAAAGAATAAGAATTGCCTATTTCCAGAGAATGCACTGTTTTAAGTTAACATCTTATAAATAAAGGATTTGTCTTTTTTTGAAGAAAAAGATGAAGAAAAAACACAAAATATTGATAGGGTTGCTCCACTGATAACAGAGGAGATAATTGTCAATGCCTAAAATCTTTCTGTAAAACTAAGTGTTTTAAAATACTTTCTAAGAGATGCCAGCTTAAAGTAATGTGAATGAAACAAAACCAAGCAGATCTGGACCGAAGGAAAATCAGTACACCTAGGTTCTTGGAGGGGGCGGCACATTAAGAAAGAAAAAGAATTTTTACATCTAATGAAGATTTCACTTCCTAATAGGACGTCCTACTTTTTTTTTTTTTTCTCCTATAATTTTCTGACAAGAAACAAGAACAATACATGCTTGGACTGAACTGGATACTTTTTCCTTGTGCAGTTTTCATAGTGCACATCCCTACCAAACTCCGGGAATTTTACACAAAACCATCTGAAATTCTGTTATCTCCAGTAGCAGTGAGCAAGTAGTTTCTCTGTCTCTCTCAGTCCTGTTTAATGTGACTCTTGCACAGATATAGTCCTCAGTAAACTTGAAATACTAATCTCACTTTCATTTAAATAAAGTGAGCTTTCAGGAAAGGCAACAGATAAATTGGGAAAATAAGTGATGGGATCCTGATATGCAATATCATCTCTTTAGGACCAAATAAATTGGCAAATGATAACAAATTCCTGTTGTTTGTTAACCTATTAATTACTTGATAGGAATTAAAATTTACTGCTTTCTCACAAATTTGGAAGTTCCTCTAAAGAATCTAAAACAGGAAAAAAATAAAAAAAAAAAGCCAATTTTTAGGCATTGTGTATTTTAGACTTTGGCAGCTCTTTTGCAGCAAATTCTTAACATTGGGTGGGAGATTTGTAAGACAGCAATAAGAATCAGGACAAAAAAAAAAAAAAAAAAAAAAAACTTTGGACATGAAAGTTTTGCAAATCTATTGGGAATAACAGAGCCCATGACACCTTTGTGGATAGCAAATCTGATCTTTATAAAATAGTGTTTTTGTTTTTGTTTTAAAGACAAAAAAAAAAAAAAAAAAAAAAAGAGTAAAGACTAGACTCCTAAGCAGGAGAACACAACGTATCTGCTGATGTGAAGTTGAAAACAGGAGTTCAGCAATGCTGAATATACAAATAAAACTAATAACAAGCAAGAGTAAAATTTTACCCTGCCAGACAAAGCAAAATAAATACAAGACATACAAAAATACATACTAAATGTACAAAACAATATAAGAGCAACAAAAATCTAACAAAACTTCAAAAGACACAAAAAAAAACTTTAAAAGACACAAGACGTTATATATTAAAAAAGAAAGGGCTTCATAAATCAAACAGCTAAAGTACAATACAATATAGCAAACTCCAGCCAGACCACAAAGAGGGTTCTCTCTTCATAAACATCAGATCAGGCTGCTAAAATTATTACCAAAGCTCTCTTGTAACTGTCACCTGTGGTGGGTATAATTACAGGCTACTGCTGCAAGCACGCCCACGTCATATGGCAATAAAAGGACCTACAGCTTGCCAAGACCAGGCAGACAATGGAGAACATACACCACCTGACGAGAGCCCAAAAAGATCAGCCAGGGAGACTAATAAAAATGACAGCTTAGAAACAAATGACAAAGCTTCAGCCACAAAAAAGGCAATATCAAATTAGCTGGAAACGCAAGCGCTGAGCAGAGTTCTCCAACAGGTCACAACTCGAGCAGAAAGCCAGTCAGAATTGTTTTCAGATGCATTTAGTTCAGGTTTTAGCTATAAAGGGCCATTTTGCCTTTCTTTTTTTTTTTTTTTTTTCTTAAACAAAAATGTTTGCTCATTTGGGGTTGGCTTTGTGAGCTGCCATTAGCCAAACAGATTAAAACTATATATGTATATACACACTTTTATATAGATACACTATATATATGTTTGTATATATATATACACTTCTAATCCAGGTCTAGACAGATAGCTAGATATTTATATGTTAATACAGGCACCTTCTATGTGCCTCTTAAGGATATATCTGTACACCCCATAACAAAGCTGAATTTCTTACTCATTACCTTAATTCTTTATTGGATGCCTTCAAACAGTCTGCATTCCTGCTGACCAACCATACAAATGCTCTTCTTCTGGCAGAATTGGGCTTTTACCTGAACACTCTGTAACGTCTAGCACATGCAACTGACATATGCAAAGGCTTTATTCATCAAGTAAAAACAATGCAATGCAATTACAAAAAGAGTGAGAGACAGGGGCTTGGGGGTCTCATTACCCGGGCTGAGTGAATTGCTCCTATGTGATGCATGCTCAGCACAGAAGGCATTGCTATCGAAGCTCCTCAACCCCAAAAGCAAGGGACTCACTTTACAGCATGCCTTGTTAAGCAGGCCCAGAGGAAAAAAACTATTATTCCTCAGATGCAAAACTGTTGTTGTTTTTGTTTTGTTCTGGAATGTTTCACTGGTAAAAAGCAAATCCTTGAACTCTGAGCTAGAAACATAAGACCACCTAGTCTTTTTAGAGTGAAAAAAAGGATCGGGGTATCAGTCGCTGCTATGCTCTATCTCACTCTGGCTCCAATGCTTCAAACTTTGTTTTTTTCAGCCTTGTTTATAGTGTTGTCAAGCTTCTAAGTGGTTATTTCCCTATTAACTTTGTCCTTGTTTGTTCTTGCATTTTTTAAAGAGCTGGAAATAACATGTGTTTACTTTGCTGTGTGTCTCTCAGCATCATCAATATTACTGTTGCTATTCCAGGAATTTTAACTGCTGCAGCAAAGCAAAGCCCAGAGTCTCAAGCTTAAATCATATTCCCCTCAACCACAAAAGAATAATACTGGAAATGTAAAATTGCTGGGAGAAGGGCAAAACCATCTCCTTTAGTTGCCCAGAGAAGCCTGTTTCTCATCCAAGCAGTTACTTGCATGTGTCAGGTAACGTGCTCAGAACGGCTTTGCATGCACAATGTTGAATTTTCACAGGCAGTGGCATGAGCAACGTGGAGGAAGCAGGATGTAAACGTTTCCTCTGTCATTAGAAAAATGCTTTTACAGGGATATAATAGCTTGAAATAAAAACATACCTCTGATCCAGCCTTTTCACGGGAGTTCAAGACAATAATTTTTAAAGATGTGACTTTGCCAGGGATTTACAGAGGCAAAGAGCAGAGGAAATGTTAGGGACACTGAAGAACTAGTTACTAGACCAAATTCTCAAAACACTGCCTCTGACTGCTCTTCCAGTGCTAGCTCTAGTCTTAAATATGATTTTTTTATTATTATTTTTTCATCAGAGTGCTATTTCTCAGCTTTCCTATTTAAAAAGGGACGGCATTCATCTCTTTTCCAATTGCTTCTTTAAAACTGCAGCAAAGCATAAGCTACAAATGGGCTGAGAAAAGCCCTCAGCAAAAGCTCTACAGTAAAGCGGAAGTGAGGACCATCTCTTTTGCATTAATACTTTTTTTTCTTTTTTTTTTTTTTTAAGCTTTTTCTTTTTCCAAGTTCCCTATTCAGTGTTTGAAGAATACTCATTCTTCTCTCTTTAGGATTACATCTATTCATTTTATTTAGCTTTTTAATGTGGAGGCATTTTAATCTACCATTACTTTAATGCTGTTCCCAACTAGTTTGGGAACAATGATTTATATTTCATCTTCAGCTATGAGGATAAAAAAAGGAGAAATAAAGACTATACCCTTCTCATCAGTTACACATGTAGTAATGGTGGGGTGGATTGTGCTTTGTATCAGAGAACTGCTTGTTCAAAATTCACAGGGCAAATAAGAAGAAATACAGGAGCTCATGTGAGAGAGCATCTTCCTCCCTCTCCCTGTAGGAGAAATGTTACCATCTACTGGTAATTCAGAAGTAAAGTTTCACTGAAACTTATCTTCTATCCTTCTGTTTGGTTGGCCAGAGGTCCAAGAGATGATTGGCGACTTGGTATCTATCCTAAATTGTTCAGATTTCATTGTTTTCATTTCTCCATAGATTTCACATGTTCCCTGTAAAACTTTTGCCCCAAACACTTCCTTTTATTGATCTAAAACTCCCTTCCCACTAAAAAATAAATAAATAAATAAATAAATAAAAGATTAAATAAATAAAATACCACTGTGTTTCAAAACAACACGAGTTAAACTGGATGTTTTACCAGCATTTTTTTTGTCATGGCCAGTGTTGAATTACATTCAGTACAAACAGGGCTGGAACATTTTGCTTTGCTTAGAAAAGTCTAGGCAAAACATGAAGAAGATGCTTGTCCACATGCAGAATGAAAGACTTTTTCCATGTTAAGGCCAGAAGGCTTAGATTTTGAGTTAAACATCTTTCCAGGGCGGGGGGACGACACGACGACATTTCCCTCTTACTGATGTGTAATTAGTGATTTTAGAGGACATTGTCAACAAGGTAATGGCCTTTTGTCTTTAAATCGTCAGTATAAATATAGCCCAGCTCAACAGGGATTAAAAATTATTCACGTCTAGTGAAATAGTTGGTGTCTCCTCTATGAGATGAGTTCAGCTGGGCTCAGATCCAGCTCTCATATCACAAGCTTAAGTGGCTGCATATTAAATCCTGTAATAAGGAGAGATGCCCAGAAGTTCATGGGCTGCACAGTTCATGGGCTCAACTCTCTCTCCCTGCTGTCCTAGATTAGGACTGAAGCAAACCGGCAAAGGGCAGCTTCACCCAGTTCACCCCATGACTCCTCACAACTTCCAGTTCCCATGTTCCAAGAGCCCAGCAACAAAAAAAGTGGGCGTTCTCCAGCTCTTTCAGGATTTACAAAAAGCTTTGGAACTCTGAACCAGAGAAGGGTGCCAAAATCCCACCTCTGCAGCAAGGAGCTCAAAAGCTTAAGTTTGGGTTTGCTGCTGTATCCACAACTCCCAGCAGCTCTGCTGAGTATCCAGAAACCCCAGGGCTTTTCTGCTTTTCCATCAGCTGGCTTTTTGAGAAGCCCAAGCAGCTCCAAAATAATCCCACACTTATCATTTTCCCTGCTGCCCAGTATTCAATAACTACAGGCATTTTGATCAGAAACTCCACATTTTGACTACATTAAGTTGCATCATCATGTCTTCCTCCTGGTACTAATCCATCTTAAAAGAATTATCAGCCCCCCTGCAATGTCACTGCAAAATAAAATAAATACTGCCCGTGCTGCGTTCGTTGTCTGGCTGCCAGCTAGGGCAGAGCCTGAAAAACTGCTCCCACCTGTACCCACCCTGGCAGCAGCCTTGCTTTGCAGAGACCTGAACCTGATGCAGGGGGACACGCTGCCAGTAAAAATGAGGGATGCTGGCATGGGTTTGTGTGCAGGGACCCTGAAGCACACCAGCAGCGAGAGCTGCCAGTCACGCTGGAGGTGCGATGGTGGCTGGTTTCCCATCATTTGCCTGATCCTGTCAATGTCTTGTGGCTATCATGCAAACTTTACAAAAAAAAATACGATAGTAAGAATTCCAGTCGATATATCCTTTTAATTTGCACCAGATTATAGATTTTTTTTAATGCAATTACTGTAATTTCATTAAATGACATAATTACCATTAATGCAGAGGAAAACTGTCAATAGAAGGTGTAATTATGTTGTATAAAATCACAAGCACAATGTGCAATGATGCATAATTCCTCATGAAAATCATTCTGTGACTAAAATTAACTTTTAAAATATTTTTAAAATACATATTGTGCAGTAGGAACGATTCAGTTCTTATTATGGATTTAAATTCCACAACTGATTTGGTGAGAGAGGGAGCAGGGGGGGCAGGGAGAGCATGCATGTGGAAGGGAGAAGTAGAAATTCAGCTTAAAAGCACACTAGAAAGGTAATACAAGTTTTCATATGCACGAGGGGGAAAAACAAACAGCTTATTATCAGATACACAAGACAACTTGTAAGCAAACGTTCCCTTAGGCACATTTCACCACGCAGCTTTCTGGACACCATTAACATAACATGGAAGCAATGTCTCAATGAAGAAAGGTGTGACAAAAGGAAGGAGTGATGAGGATGAGGCTAAAACCACAATATTTGCTCTGGAAACTGGGAGCAAATTGTCCAGGGTAGAATATGGAAATTGTCAGGCACACAAGAACATCTATAAAGAGATATATTACAGGATGCTTTTGAGGATGTTCAAAATAAAGCCCTTTTCAAGGGGTATGTTCATAGACTAGAAGGAGAAGAGTACATGGACAAAGACTTAAGATCTCTCCCAGTATAACACTATAAGCAACAATTCCCACACATGCTAATATTCTCAGGTACACACAATGTCTATCAGTGTATTGTGGTTGTTTTTTTTCTATTATTATTATTTTTTTTTTGTACCAGAGCAACAATAAAGTCTACAAGAAAAATAATCCAGGAAGCCTACATGTGACTTTCCTGACCCACCACGTTTATCCTAGCACTTGTGTAACACAACTCACACTAATCCCTTTGTGCACAGGGCAAGCCTCACTGAAAGTGAATTTTAGCTTTTCTCCTCACATCACTCAACCCTATTTCCAACACCTAAAACCTCTAAACCTGAAAATGCCAATGAAAAGTATGATTTCATTTCTATACCAGAGCAAAAAAACAACACATACTCAAGCTCTTTGACTGCCTGCTCTCACAAACTAAAAAAAGCTTGGGATGATGCATCTTGTAAGAAAAACATGGTGACAGCATTTTTCTCATTCACTTGTGTCCTGCCTGCACTGTCCTGTTTCCTCTGTCCTTTTTCTCTTGTGCACCCAGAAGTAGCAGCAAATGTCCTTGTCACACTTGCAAGCTGTCAGCATTAATGGGGAGGGAGGTACACTGTAATAAAGACTAAAACAGGAAGGTGTAAGAGTCTGCGTCCTTGCCTATTGCAATGCTCTGATGATCTCTTAAAAATATTTTCTTCCATCTGGTGGTGTTTTTAGTTTGATAGCTTAAGAAAATAAGGTTCACATGCGTGAGGAGCTTTGTGCATTTTCCCTGCCTCTAGTTTTGAATGTCAGATACAAGTGGGATGTTAGCAAGGACAAATATCAGACAGGTTAAGCTTTTTCAAAGCCAGGTACTGAAGGCATATAGATGTTATTTTCTGGGGAAAGATGATTTTAAAACAATACTATTTTAATACACCTTTTATTTAAACTGTTAAGAGTGGAGTACAAGTGCAGGGCAGGGCAGTACAGATGCTGCACCTATCACGCTGTGTACATATTTTCACAATTATGAACACACATACTGGAAATAGTGAGAGATAGAGAATTAGCACTTCATTATAAATGCCTGAGTGGAATTATTTCCATGTGGAAAAAATCAAATACACTTCACTTTTGGTTCGTAGAAGAAATCTGCTCTTACTATTCTTAGTCATGTATTTTTATTCCTGTCCCACTACTGACTTTCTGTAGCAAACCGGGAGCATTATGTTACCCAGTAAAAATGTTAACATCTGTAATTTGTAACCTTCCGTTTTTTTGTTCATCTTAGTTTTCACCTGGAAACAATTCCTTTTTCTAGGGACTCACTTGCCCACCTTTTCTTTTTTTTTATGCCTCTCTACCACTTACAAACTTTTCCCAAGTTTAGAAAACTGAACTTCAGAGCTATAACTTCACAAGTATTTTGTTTCCTAATTGAGCAAATCTCTTAAGCACGTGCTTAGATTCCTGCTTAATGGTGATGGCAGGATGTTGGCGCTGGGATTTTACTTCCCTGCCTCTTTCCAGCACAGTGTGCACAACCATACAATTCCCTTGTGCACAACCATACAGCTCCCTTGAACAGCCCCATACCTGCTTTAGTGATGTACCAGGGACTCCACTCTCCTACATGCCATACAAAGAGGATTTGAGAGCTGCCAATATTGCAAACAAATATGCATGCATAGCAACTCCATCTGTTTCAAGAAAAACACCATCTTAAAGGCCTAAAGGGCAAGGTGAAGTTGATTTAGGTTTTTTTCCTCTTAGCACTTTCAGTATGCATCCTACAGTGTATCAGTTAGCATCTTTAGCGTGCATCCTACAGCATATCAGTTAGCATCTCTGTTCTTCAGTAGAGAAAACACTTCAAGGTACTAGTCAGCAGCTCTTGAACCATTAATGCTAGATATGATCTAAATAAGCTTTGAACAAAAGCAGGAAAAAAAATACACAGAAAAGACGCTCTCATCCTACCTACTCTTACGTGCACATCATCCCTCTAATCTGCAGGGTGAAAGACAGCTTCTCCATCTTTGCTCTGATTTTCTTTCAATCACTTTACTTATCTGTAGCAAATACACTGTGAAGTGTTTTCCTCAAAAGAGCCTTTAAGTGACTTATAATTCACAGACAGTAAAAGGAGGAGAAATCTTGAAGATGTGGCTGCTATTTTGCTTAATCAACACTAAAAAACAAAACAAAACAAACAAACCAAAAAACACCTTTCTTTTTGCATGCTGGACCACCACAAAATGATTTTGCAACCTTTAATGGCATGCCAAACATTTCAAGCATGAAGAAAATGTCACACTGCGGAATAAAAACCAGGCAAAACCTTTTTGTGCTTGAGTGGATTATGAGAAAACTGCAAATGGGGTATTTACTATCAAGAGGAAAAAGGAGAAGACTGAAAAGTGGGACAGACAGGTGAAGAACTTGGGTTTTTGTTTGCAGAGGGGAGATCACGCTGACCAGGCTTTCCTTTTTTTTTTTTTTCTTTCTTTTTTTTTTTTTTTCTCTTTAAAAGCAATGTATTGTGATGGTCAGGGGAATAAATTTGTAACTGGTGACGTCAGGAGTGCTTCTTCTGTGCCACAAGGACATGTAGCGTACTCTGGGGTGGCAGCATGCAAAGCAGACACTGATAACCTGTAGCTAAATACCTCCCCATTGCAAGGGAAGATGGATGGGAAAGCAACCATCAGCTCGGTGCATCATGCAAATCAAAGATATCTCCCTGCAGTTGGTATCCACCCTCTTTGCTACAACCTCCCTCCTTTCCTAACATCCAATTTCCAAGCTCTAAAAAGGTCCAGAATAGTCACATGGTCAAACCTTCACAGGGTGGTGTCACCAAGCACACTGACTCAGGTGTCCTGAGCACAGGTCAGCAAAAGCCTCTGAACCAAGCCAAAAAAAAAAAAAAAGACCATTTCTGAAGGTCTAATTTCCATGTCCAGCAGGCCAAACACTGGCCTGGCTGCCGTTGAAATCTGTACACCCTGCAGCAGTGTAGCTACAAAATACCAATAACAGTAAACGATAAATGGCTTTACGCTGGTGGAAAGGAAGGCACGGTAACACTCGATATCTTATATCACTTAGCCTCATGCAATAAAAGAAGAAATCCACTTACCACAAATGCTATCATGCTCTTTACTGTGGACTCCCAGAGAAAGCAGCTCTGAAGGAATTGTATTGTATTCCATATTGCCATAGTGATTTTTTTCACACGATCAACATTTCTTGATAAGATCTGATAAATATTGAGTGGGAGGAGGGGAGGAGAAGAGGTGTTTAATCAAACACTCTAATATCCTACAATTGCTTCAGAAACAGGGATAATTTAAGCTACAAATGCATGCCAGGGCACATATTACAAATAAAGCTTCTATTTCAGAGACACTCTCCAGCTCCTGTCTGCTTTCTGATTACACCCATACCTTCCAGATTTTCCTTATCCCTCAGGAAAAAAAAAAAAAAAAAAACACTCTTGATGCCAAAACTAAATAGAACAGTAACAGAAACCTATCTTTGCTCCCTTTCAATTTTCATAGTATAACAGTGTCTGAGGAGAAGGGCTCAAAATAATTTAATCCAAACACAGAACCTCTTCGCTATGTGTTTTGGATTAGTCCATAGAAATAAATGAGAATTTTAGCCTTATTATCGATCACCTTTATTTTAAAAAGGATAATAGCTATCATTCTAGAATCCTATGGATATTTTAACTAGCTAATTTAGACCTAAATTCTCGTTCCCAAAGAAAGGAATACAGCTTATGTTTTACTTTAGGTGCTGTGAACTGTGCAACATCTACAACAATCATTTTCCCTATTCTGAAGCACAAAGCAAAACTACTGATGCAAACTAGATCAGAAAGCAATTCTGCGTTAACACAAACAAGCCTTTAAACATACGCAGAAATACACAGAATTTACATGTGTTGTGTTTTATGCTTAAATAGGTTTTGTTCTTGCAACCATACTACAGCAACTCAAAACTTTCCAAAACAAACAAGAGCTTAGCCCAGAGACAATCTTTACCTTCTTAGAAAATTTGCAGTTCTCTTCAGTGAAACGCTTTTCTCGGGGCTTGAATGTTCTAATACTTGCTTTTACCTTAAAAAAAAAATAAAAAATAAAATAAAATAAAATAAATCATGCTTTTTAATTCATTATTTCAGGATCTTTCTCTTTTCATCCCGTGCATGATTTATGAGGAGCTGCCAGGTATACACAGTGATACCCTCTGCAACTCTGGCACATATCTGTTGACCTGAAGAGCAGTGACAACACAAACAGTACCCCCAAACCTGTGATTCCGCTTGATCCAGGGGCCTACTCCATCATGCACATGCAATCCTTAACCCACGGGAGTCTGCAAGAGTTAAACTGGGCAAGGCTGAACTCACTTAAGGGACATTCAGAAGCGCAGTGAAAGAAACCAAGGGGACATCTTACAGAAGAATTGAAATATTGAAATATTTTAAATCCTACACATTCACTGTAGGTGTAAGAACCTTGAACTTCTTCTGTTCTTGAACTTGGCAGCAGCCCTGCTCCCCAGATTTTGGTTGACCAACCTCACCGCACCACAGGGCCAGCAAAAGCAGAGCTGCAGTACAGCCCACAATGGCCTTAATAAATAGGATTCTATTCAGTAAAGGCTGGAGGGCAAAAGCAATTGAGACTGACTCAGCCACCTAAAAAACTAAGTGCAGCATGTATATGCCTCATTAATTTTCCTGTCAACACCCTGGGAAGAGAACATTGTGGGTCAGCTTTTTGGGGAGGAAGTAGGTGTTAAAAGTAACGTATAATAATCTAAACATTAAGCCCTTTTTTGGCTGCTGCAAATGAAGCCCTGGTGCACAGTAATTGACACCTCCTTCCTAAGACGCCTGTGGTCACTCTAAGTCCTAACATGCCTCTGAATTGTCCCATCCACCTAGATGGGCTGTCACAGTATGATGTGCCAATACCTCCTCACCCATGGTATGAAACAGGCCTCCGTGACCCCAATGCAGTTAGGACGGAAATTTTCTTGCTTGGCTACTGGTTTTAAAGGATCAATTACCCCCCTCCCATACATTTCCCCCCCATTCCTTACACAAATGATAAGCAAAGAGAAAATATTTTAACTTACAGGATTAAATAGGACATCCAGCTCCAAGTAAATTACTCCTTTTGAAGCACGTTCCAAGTCTTTATTCTTCAGCGTGTAACAACTTTGTTTACCGTTTCTGATCTATAGTTTGGGGGGAGAAAAAGCATCAATATTTTCCCAGCTGTAATTCACAATTTTAAAAGACACTACTAAAAAAAAAAAAAAAAAGAAAAACACTCAGGCGCAAAAATCCTCCCCAAACCCTGATAATATACTCAGAGTCTGAAATACAAAATGACCATTGGATTAGAGACCTATAAAATTGCAGATTAAATCTCTTATGGTCCAACTTTAATTTACAGACCTTATACTTTATAGTAGAGCAGTGCACGCAATAACCAGTTTGAAAATTCTGCCCTGGAAGCCAGTGAGTTGATGGGAAGTAATCAGCCTCCGTTATTACAGGTTGAAAATGGAATTTTTCTTCCAAAGTTCAGAAAGAGACACAACAACTTGCCTACCTACTGCACGCTCCAGTACATGAACCCACTTCTTAATGCTTAGTTTATTGCAAGGTTGTCAAATGATTACCCAGGAAACGAATATAATCCAAAGAAATTAATCAGCTTAAGTGGAGTGAATGTTTATGTAACAAATGTTCAAAATTAACAAATTCATGTAAAAGACTTCTCCCCCCACCCCACTCCTGAATTTCAATACAATTTCTATGCTCTAATCTGCCGGTTGGCCCTATCACATTAAATGTCTATAAAAACAACACCACCACCAAAAAAACTCCCTAACCATTTTGTAAACTATTTGGCTCAAATCAAAAGCATTCTCTCTTCAAAAAGTGATGGCAGAAATGTATTTATTATACACAGTAGGATATGTATTGATTAAACATTTGGCTTTTTAGGAAGCAGACCAGTTAATTCTAAACAGCAGTAACATAAAAAACTGCAGCTTACCAAAAAGCTACATTCAGGGACTGTAATGATCAAAGATTAAAGATAACGGAGGAAATTTGGGGGCATGAAATTGCAACCATATTTAAAACGGCTATTGCTGCTCTGGCATTTAGAAGAGGTACTCATATAAACCATGGCAGAAATGAGTAAGGGGAAAAAAAAAAAAAAAGCTATAATGGGAACCAAGTGATTTCACATGACAAGGGAAAGGTCACTTTCCTTCCCTATGTTGCTCCACCCTTTCTGTACCAATTAGCTAGTCAAAGCATAGATGGCTTTCCTGGCTAACAGTTGAAAGGGAAGAGGGCTCTCATAAAGACCAAGTTTGCATCCTCAGAGGTGTCCAAACAGGAACTCCAGCTTTTACTGTGTTCTCATCCAAATCTTTGCTTAACTGGATGCTGGGAGTTACCCAGCCATTTGCGAGGTCTATTTAATAATAACAATAATAACAGGTATTGTATTAAACTGATCGTGAATCTCCTCTGCTTTCACTGCAAGAGAACACAAAGGGTTGGAGGCAAAGGATGCTGCCAAGAAAGTAGCAGGCAAAAAATTATTCAGATGACCTGCAGTCTCAAAGCAGAAAATCTGCTGAAGTGCCTAGCCCCATTTTTAGGATAGACTGACATCAGAAGGTTCTCGGACTACCACATAAAATAGTCCGCCTGCCAGAAAGGATTCTAGTTTTCTACTTCTTCAACAATTCCCCCTACCATCCATCATCCATCCCCCTACCAAATCCATCCCTACCCCAAGCAAGTGCAAAAATAGTTTTAAAAGAAAAAAAAAAATTGTTTCTAAATTGAAGACTTCATTTAATTTTCCAAACTGAAAATTGCTGTGAGTTGTACCCAGCCGTGTTTCTGCAGAGATGCAAGAGTCCAGGCACATATCATAACATCATAATTCTGGATTCTCCACACTTACAAATTTGGTGACTGAATTTCTGTGTCTTTTGGTTACAAACATTTCTCACAAGCTTTCATCCTTTTGATGAACTCCTTTCATACTTTGGTGGTAAGAACATGTTTTAATTTGAATATATTTTTTACCTACATCTTTCAAGAGCACAGCCAACCAGGAAAGACATCTCAGAAATGCTGTCACTACTGAGAAGGTCTAACAACACGGCATTCGGCATTCAAAAAAAATGTTTCTCAATTTGGATATTTTTAATTTGCCCAACTGGACCTGAATCAAACATTTTGGGCGTGTCTATAGATGTGTACATACAGTAACTTTCAAATCAGCAACAAAATTTCCATTTCCAAATTTCCATTTGAAAATAGACGTTTGCTTGGATTTTTTTTTTTTAAATGGTGTCGTTATTGTTGCTGCTATTTTTAAATTGGACAGGGCAGAAAATATAGCAGTGCAGATCCACTTTTGCAGTCAGCTCCATTTGGCATCCTTATTTCAAAATGTTTGACTTGTCTAGTAAAAGATGTGCAATTATAACTCAGTCTGAGACTAAACATTCATACAGATCTAGCTTTTGACCTTCAGGATTAAAAAAAAAAAAAAAAAAAAAAAAAAAGGCACGAGAAAACATTTCTTTGTTTCTTTCTCATGGCATTTCTCCACTGCATTTTCATTTGGACAAAAAGAAAAGACCTTGAAAAAATGAAACAAAAGTCTCTCTCAGAGTTTTGGCAACATGCTAAACCAGTGTGGTTCAGCAAGGTGTAGGGCAATACTAACATCCACGACTGCATGGAAATTAGATCGGTGGCATGTCTCAACTGTGCCCAGAAGAAAATATCCAAAATAGCTTTTCATATACTACATTTTCATTGTATTCTGTTCTTAGTCCAGAGTTCAGATTCTGTTCAACATTTTCCTCTATCTCAAAAGAGAGACAGTCATACTGATTTCATTTTGGATCCATTTCTTTCTCCTCTCTGGGTACTTTTCCCCTGTCTCTGCTATTTGCAAAGACTGCTTAAATGTTCTCTCCAACTGTAGAAAAGGTGAGCAAATGTTGCAGCTTGGGCTAGGGTCCTAGAACGAACCTAAATTCAGAAAGATCAAGTTTCTTCTATCACCCAAACATCTTTCACTATGTAACTGATCTCACTCAAACTTCACCCAACGAATAGTCCTGATAGTTGTGTCTAAAATAAGTTACCTTTTTACTGTTAATATTTACCTATACTTATCTAAAAAGATAAACTATGGAATGCAAGAGAATATTAAAAGTGAAAATACCTACAGTTTAGATCCTTGAAGAAACATTATCAATATAATTCCTTTATTAATGATTATATATACAAATTCAAGGAATACTGATGACTGCATTCTATGAAAGCTTATTAATAGCACACAACATACAGGGACTCAATCAACAACCAAGACTGTCCATAACCACTTGACTAACATGAGGACACCAGCACCCACCCCACATGCTTCATTGTGCAAGGTTGCTATCAGAAAAAGTCACAATTTTTATCGCATGGGAATTTTTGATGTTTGGGGCATTTTCATATTAAGAAGCAACTCAGAAAGACAAAATATCAATCTTTTAACAAAGCAATTCACACTTCCTTCGGTACCACAGTCTATACAGGACCATGTGAAGGAAATCATCAGCTGGAAGCTAAATTCTTTGTGCACTTCAGACGGAGGCAACCTCTGGCAGTGCTTCAACTTGTCTTGCCTTCCTTCCAGCTGGAAGGAAATGTTCAGGTGCATGGGACTGCAGCACAGTCAAGGCCCAAAGTGCACCGGGTTCCTTTCAAGTGAATGAATATATTTGCTAAACTCTTCCCACAGATGTCTCCAGTAAAACAAATGTGACTAAACACAGTATTGATGTAGCCAGCCAATGCTAAATCTATTAAGCAACAACCTTCTGACCGCTTGGGAATTTTAATGAAATAGCGAAAGCTGAGATTGATATGACACAAAACACTGAGAAGACAGGACCCTTACGCAGCAAAGGGTGTTTTTTCATTGCTCTTGTCTCAAAGAAATATGGTTTAGTGGCTTTTTTTTTTCACATTGATTTTAAGAAAACTTCACTCTGTATCCAGCTTTGATGCAGATTCAGTGTCATATATTGATGACCTGACAGAACAATGCTGGGTTAAACCTCTGTACATCAACACCCGTGACGTGCGGAAAGGGTAATGGCTACTCTCCAAGGGTAATTCATCTGAAGCATTTGGGACCCCTGATATTCCTGCTTGAGCTCATTGCTGATGCACAATGTCATACCATTCACCCTGAATAACATAAAGCTGTCTTGTAATAGACACACACCTACTCTTATCAAAGGACATATTTCCCCAAGAAAAGATGAAAGCAAAGCACATATTTGATCCACCTGGACAAGAAGAAAGAGTTTTTTGTTTCTCTTCAGGCTTGTAATGTATGTTGATTAGATTTTTATATGAAAAATCTATTCATTCATCCCAAACTCTTTGCCCTAAACACTTCACTTTTAATAACCTTCTGTAGGATCCAAAGTAAAATGGAAATGTGGAATCTTGGCATAGGGTTGATGTCCAAAGACTAAATGTGTACAGAGCTGATTATTTGAAAGCAGACAGTCACGGGCTTTCAGGCAGCGTGAAGAGATGTTGAAAGCCCCAGGAGCACAAGCCACTGAGGCCAGGATCTCAAGTGGTACTCAAAAAAAGACATTCCCCTGTCAATACAATTTTCAATGAGAAGTGCATGGTCAAAGCAGAATATTTCATTCCAGAAACATGGTGTCCTTTTCTCTGGAAGAGGTGTTTTTTTTGTTGTTTGTTTGTTTGTTTGTTTACCAGCATTCTAAAATTTCTGGTTCATGAGAGGGGTAAAAATCAGAACAGACAACCCCCTCCATAACTACCTGTGTGATAGAAGTGCAGCATTTTCACTGTTCTCTCAAACTCTAAAGCTTTCTCCTGCAAAAGGCTGTACACTTATGGTCAAGTGCTAAGTAATCACAACTGGCAGGTGCCTGTTCTCTGAGTCCAGGCCATGTTTTAGATAATTTAGCTTGCAAAAGTCATGCTAGTTGTTTTCACTGTATCATTGGTTGCCAACCTTGCTTGGCACTTGAAAACATTTCAGAGACCTCTTCCTGTTTGCTGAAAAAAAGGGTTATGGCTGAAGTCTAATCTGAGCTGATAATTCAGCAGATAAAAACATTCCAGTCTGCAATACAACTCTTCACTCAAAGGTCTACATAAAGATATTTGATACACCCTGCTTTCAAAATTATTGAAGCACATAAGCTTCCATGCCTCCACTAACTTGCAGCCTTCTAGGAGATAGGTGTCTCCTGAAGTAAAACAAAAAAGATGGAGCCTTAAAAAGGGAAAACATGGTTGCTTTCAATAAAATCTAGAGCACAAATGAACACAGAGATGGAAAGGACTTATTTGATAATTAGTTCAAGTCCCCTAAAACCTACAAGATCTCTAAACCTACCAAACCCCTTTCCTGAAGCAATGAAGTTTTTGCCTTTCTTCCCCATTTCCCAGTATCATCCTCAGTTTCTAACACAGAGGGCTGATCAGTTCAGTGGTGTATGTAGTCTTCCCTCTCGTCACCCATTTTCTGAGAAAGCAACCTCTCTTGCCCAAAACTTAGGCAAGCCTGACTCTACAGGTGTCCTTTGGCAAGACAGTGCTGCACTTTGTTGAAATGAGGTCTCTTATACATGCTTTAGAGGAGTATAGTAGTTTGACAAAGAAAGGCAGAAGAAAAAAATGCAACAGGTTGATTAACATGGAAAAGTAAGATGCAGTCCCTGGATTTGTAATTCATCTTCCTGAAATAGCAAAAGGCAAATCACTACTTCACTCTCTCTGTCCCCCACCTACCTGCAAATAGAGAAAATTCCAAATTCTGGGTAATGCTATCAAAATCAATGTGTCTGCAGCATATATTAATAGAGCTGTATGAGAAGCAAAGCAAATCATGCAGTCATCCAATATTGTTTCATCATGCCAGTTAAAAGAATATTAAGTTTTATTCATCACCTGACACTTTAAAGTTTTTCTTGTGTTGCCTAGTCTTTTTACATTTATTACTTGTTGCATGCCATAAACCTAGATCACAGTCAAGGGTGAATAGAAAGATGAACCTAATGTCACCATCCAAGATTTTTTGTGCATTAATATTATCTATGTCTTAATGTTAATGTAATGATGAAGGTGTGTGCATGTTTGCAAAATGCCAGTGCAAGACTTCTGGACACATTTAAAGCAAAGTTCTCCATCAAATTAAACTCTTCATATCCCTTCAACATATAATCTACTCGAGGCTATTTTTTATTAAGAAAATGTAGTCATCCATGAACAATTCCTGAAGTAAACTTGCTTCATGTGCCGACAGCTTACAACTCAAACTGATGCATTTTTTAGCTATATCAGGAGGGTGGGGGAAAATGAACTTCTATTTTCAAAAGAGAATTTAGCCAAATATTTCACCTGACTACCAAAGAGGAATTAAACCAGTATGATTTGTGAGGCTTCTTTGAGTCTTTAACTATTGTTCTCTTTCAGTATATTTATCTAAATGGTTCAAAAGGATACATTCAAATTTATAGTGAAAATCACAACATACATTGAAATACCCATTTCAAGAAAAAGAGCTGAGAAAATTGCAATTCTCTGTTTGAGCAGAGTAAGTTAATAGGTGCAAAATGTTTTTAATCAGAAGCAGAGATATTTACACTAGATTTGACTGAAATAGAAGGCAGAGAAGTTTGGATGGGAAGGAAGAAAATCAGTTGGCAAGGGAAAGCATAAACAATTTTTTTTTTTTTTTTTTGTCTCAAACTTTGGACAAAAAACCTATGCTGAATAGAGTTTGGACGTTACCACACACATGCACTCCCCTCCTCTGCCTTGTTACATGCTTCCTAAGGGATACTTGACAAATGCCTATAAAATCAACAGAAAATCCAAATCTAACATCTTCTCACTGTGAGCCCACACAGCCTGCTGCCGATCATGCAGACCATTTGGCAAGCACTGGATCTGCAGGAGAGCAGCTGCTCCAGCCACTCTCTTCCAGTAACATCAGAGATATGAGGACTTTGGGAAAAATTAACAAAGTGATCAAAAATGGAATAAAAGATGTTAAGAGTTTTCCTCCCTGTAAACATCAAATCATCCTTCATGCCAAACTGACTTTAATATTGTTCTAAAACTGGAGATATTGACAACTGAAGCCACTAAAATAGATAAACAGTCTAAAATATCCCCAGCCTCAAAAAAAAAAAAAAAAAAAAAAAAAAAAAACTTGCAGTACAAGGCACGGAGAGGAGTACTGCAGAGCACATGGCAGCTTAAACGCAGGTATGTTCATATCAAATGCACACGTGTACCACACTGAACTGCCTTCTCCCCCATTGGAGACTCAGGCTGTTTTATAAAGTCCTAAAACAGAGGTTTTATTTTATTTTTAATTATTATTATTATTATATTTAAATTTACAGTGACTCCAGTCAGGCCACCATGCAGGTGTACTGGTGGGGTTAGAAGCTCTGCCTGGGACTGCTTTTCAAGTGTGGCACTGAGGCAACAAAATCTCAGTATTTATCCCACAGCCTCTCCTGCAGTTTACACATATCTTATCCCCAAATCCCAGGGTGCCCACATTCTGGACTCCAGAATTGCTCGGAAAGAGCACATGGTGGATGAAAATAAACACACTTTCCTGAGGAGACTCAGAAGCCACACTGCTTTTAACTTGCATGCACAAGATATATACATATTTAAACAAAATAATAACAAAACTGGAGCACATTACCTTATTTCTTTACCACTATAAAGCATTCTTTAATGTGGTATCATATTCTCTAAAACAGTTTAAGAGCTTTCTGGGCAGTTCATTATTTGTTTGGAAACATCAAATATTTGTAGTTCAACTTCCCCTCTCTGATCTTGATTGGCCTTACCTAAGCTGTGCCCATTTATTTCTCAGCTGACCCTGAGGGGCTTATATGGTCCACTTTGATTTAATGGGACTTTGCTTTCTCTCTAGCAATCTCCCATTTCTCCAGACACTGCAAGGATGGACCCCCACTAACCTGTTACCACAATACAGCCTTTGCTGCAGCCGCCCACCTTTAAGACTCAAAAACTCTTGTCTTAAATATGAGATGTATACCAGCCTTTCTGCAGAGGTGAATATGCTTTCACAGGGATGCTTCTAAACAATACTGCAATTTTGTGCTCTATAATTTCAATCAGGATTCACCGGCAGCCTATTCAAGAGAGCTATTACCCACAGCATCACACTGTGCATTACCAAAAGGTTCACACTACTACATGCATCACTCACATCATGTTATACATTGCAAGCGTGAATGTTCGTACAGGGCTCGACACAGTACTCGCTGCATAAATACCTGTCACACCGTCTCCTCCCCATTGCGAACCGTCTACAAAACGCTGATTCCTCAAAACTCAAGGGAAACCCCATGCTTGAAGTTAAACATGTGCTTACACAACAACTGGAATGATATGAACACAAGGGTCCCGTGAGGCCTTTCACCCCACCTAATTGATTTAACAAAAGCCAGAGTCTAGAAAGTTATTCCCAAACTTTACTGCAAAATTTACCAGAATCTTCTGTGATACTGCAAATACACACACAGACTTGTTTACATCCTCTTGATCTGGTTTACTTACTCTATTATTACCAGCCTTGTTCCAAATTAAATCAGTCTTACCGAACACAAAGCTGCTTTTCCCCATTTTTCTATTAATGTCTTTTAATGACCCTTTCATGTTCCCTTCTCTTTAGCTTGGCCTTTTTTGGCCATTTCTGAAAAAGCTTTAACTCTCCTTAATCTCCAGAGCAACCACTTTCCCCTGAGCTTGCTTTGTTTCCAGTTTTGATTTTATACTCCCATGGTAGCGTTCACTCTTCACATATTTGTTTACAGAACAAAAGCCACCAGTCTTTAAAAGCACTGTGGAGTAGAAAACACCCCTTTTAGGTAATTTTATTCAGCTGTGCCAATAACAACAGCTATCTCTAGTCAATCCTACTGTGATGTGCAATTACTTTCTTGGAGCAAAAAGAAGCAAGACAGAACAAAGGCATGCATAAAACGTTACCTTCGGAAGATGATGTGGAAACATACAGAACAACTCAATTATGTTTTCAGACCTATACAGCATATAGCACTGATGAAGTACAGACACTTCAGCAATTTTCTTTCCAATCAACCGAATTTCTACTAAAATGGGTTGGCAATGATTGTTACGTTAGGAAGGACTATAAACACTGCCAACTAAGGCACATATAGATCACAAAACCTGTTTATCCCCAAATCTGTGTTGCTTTGTACAGAGGGGAAAAGAAATGCAAGTTGCTCCCAACATTTGAGAGATATACATGGCAAAAGTAACTTACAGACAGCAAAGGGATGGCAACTTTTCCAAGAAAATCAGGGGGTTTATCTCCATCTTCATCAAATACTGTCACTTCCAGAACATCATGAATATCTTTAATAGGGCTGTAATGAAAAGCACAGATGAAAAATGATATTCGATATACATGCACAGTCTTCCCCACAAAGATCTGAGAACACTGTTTTACTAATTAAGTTTGTATTACCTTGGAGTATAAAACTAGCATTTAATTAAATTCCAAAAAATTGAATCAAATGATGGGTATTCCCCAAGCTTTCCCCTTGTGTTGTAGTCACATAACTAGGTGAAGAAAATAACAACTACCAGTGACATTTTCTGTGCACTGATGTAGATTTTAAGAGTGTAGAACTCCACTCTCAAACAGAAAAAACTGGTCACAAAGATATTCAGGGCTGAATTCAAAACTAGGCTTCAGGACAGTAAGTATACAAGAAAAATAATTCATGAAACAAACCTTATATAATTTCATTTGACTTGGGCTATTATTTTCCTCTTAACATACTAGCAAAACCAATTACTTTAAAAAAAAAAAATCTAACAACCCTAATTAAAGGCCAAACGTACAATATTTGTGTTCCATTCAGTGCAAACGCTTGACCAATGTGGCGGCAGGCACTCAATCCTGACCATTTATCAGATTGTTAATAAATCAGAGCCTCATTTGAGAAAAGTTATATGCATGTCTGAAAAATCCTGGGTAACCAGAGATGACTTATGAGATGCATTCATTATCTCTTTTCCTTTTCCCATGTGCTAGAATTAAAGAAAAAGGCACTTGGTATATAGTGCGTCTGTTATTTAACGGAGTGCAACCACTCTATCCAGAAGGCTATTTCAGAGCAGTTTTGCTCCTGGGCCCTCCGCTTGTGACACCATGTTGTGGGTTATCGTGAAGCACAGTTAGGACCTAAAAGCCACCTGGTTGTCCCTCTGGCTAGCAGCCACAGCATGGTCTTCAATGTGACCCGCTGGTGGCAGCCAAACTACCATGATATGTGCTATTTATGAGACACTGTCATTAAATTACATCAAAAACCCCTTGCTTCAGCAACTGTCCATATTCTTCTACAAGCCATTACAATTTTCCACACAATATAGCTACCAGTGATATAAAATATTTCTTAAGATGTGCCATACAGGTAAGTGTGTTGCAGAAAATCTGAATACAGTGGGAAGGGCTCTCTGGTAGTACTGAATGCTCAAGCTGAAATGGATTCAGAACAATCCACTCTGCTCCAAAAGAAATCTAGATCATCAACAGCTTTTAAGGTGTTTGATCTCAATTAAAGAAAAGCCAAAAATCTGAAGAGAGTTCTGAGCGCCTGACTGGCTCTGTGGATTTAGTGCTTAGAGTAGCTGTGCAACAGCAGTAAGAAAGTTAGTGAAAGTCCACAGCTGACATTTCTGGGACCCTCAGGAAATACAGAAACAAATTGTTTCTTAAAAAAATTATTTTGGATTCTTAATAGGTTTATTTTGTTGGCTGAACATCCAAAAAGACTCATCTGTTGGCACAACCTCAGAATAAACAATGATGAGTGGAAGCTTCTTGAGAACAGACAGAGAAAGAAAAGGACTCCAAGAGACATGCATTCAGCTGCATGCATGAATTAAACAGAAATCCAGCAAAGTACTTCTATCAAAGGGATCAGATATTTTTTATTGCGTTCACATTCAGCTAAGTGTTTTGGAATGTTGTTTTTGCAAGAAGTCTGTGATTCTCAAACTGTTCTTCCAACAGACAGGTGTAAATGTCATAAATGCTCAACTGCTAGCCCTCACATTTGCCTTCTTTTCCACAGACTACTATAATCTTGGAGACATTTATCCCACTCAGTTATTCACAAAAATCTTTGTCAGCATAAGAGAAGACAAATTTCACTGCCAATAACTGTCACTTTTTGTTACTAATGAAGTCACCCTAAAAATGCACCCTTTAATTATCTTTAAAATCTAAGCTTCTTATTTGGGTTAAGCAATCTTTGACTAGTTTAAATTCATAAGATATAACAGGAACAACGTGAGCTCTAATTTTCTGCTTGCTTACAAATTAAATGAGGTATTTTACCATGGTTCAATGAAACATTTTATTTTAAATTATGGAAAATGTAGGCGTGAGTATCTGGTCTCCACTTTCTGTTATATTATCTCTTAGATCCAGATATGACTCCATTATGTCTAGTCATGATTCTTCCTATAAATATCACAGTAATTCTTCTTTTAATGACTTCTATTAATAAACTCCATGCAAGAACTAGTAAAAGGCAAATGCTTTAATTGAGTTATATTTGATATTTCTCCAACATCCTCTTCTGACTATGAAAAAATGACATATCTTAAACTTGACCTTTGTATTTTTCCAAAGTCAATAGCTTTTGTAGATAAACTGCTAACTGTTTGGCATTTCAGCATGTTTTCAAAAGCAATCTACTTACAATGTGAAAACTTTGTTCCACTCTGGGTTGAGGTTCTTGTAAACAGTGTGCGTTTGAAGACTGTCATTTCCCAGCTCCAATACGCAGAAAGGATCACTTTTACCTAAGGAAAGATCACAGTGAAATTAATAAATAAATAAATAAATAAATAAAAAGTGGACCAGTTACTATAGTTAGCATGCATACTCTTTCTTTGCAGTACAGCTGTGGAAGTGACTGACCAAATACGAGTAAGACCCATTACTACAATTGGAAACTGTCTCCCACTGTTGGAATGACTTGCTAAACAATATCACCAATGCATCTTCAGTCCTGGAAACAGTAACATTTACCTTATAATTCATTCAGGTAACTTCACTCGAATACTTGAAATATGAAGCTTACAGTGAATAATCTCTAAATCTTTATAGCAAGAAAAATCTGCTCTAGTTGACAACTACTCAGACAACATTATGAAAGCAGCACTGTCATCCTCACCCAGGTAAGTGCCAGGGCTTCAGTTACAGTTGTTTAATCCTCTGCTTAGAGTTTGCGGCCTTCTCCCATTGAACAGAGGATTAAGTACCCACACCATGAAAAAAGAAGCACAGCATTGTGTCTGTATCAGCAGCATTTCTCAAATCAGTTCAACATGAGCAAATTCTTGAAGCTATGCATACCCTACACAGCATCACAGCTTAAATAAAACCCATCTACTGAAGAACCAACTGGAGAATTCAGGTGTGAACCAGGTAAAGAACTTAAAAAAAATAAAATAAAATAAAATAAAATAAAATAAAAACAAACTAGTTCTCAAAAGGAGAATGCTAGCGTGGATGGAACCTGTTGTGATGAAGACATGTTTGCTAATGTGTTTTTTTTTTTTTTTTTTTTTTGATAACTCGTTACATGAATTTGTAGCTTTCACAACTTAACACAGCTCAGTAGTTTCCAGCATGAACAGAGTTCCTTTTATCAGTGTGTCTGGCTCAATATCTGACTTAATCTCAACTTCAGTGTTCATGCATAACTCAGACACAGACACTCCAGCCTAACTTTCATGTGTGCAACTAAGTATGTCAGCAATGCAGGGATTTCGACAGCAGACAAAAAACAATATTTAAGCAAAAGCTTTCGTTTTCTTCATCTTTACTTTTGGTATTATTAATGCAGACATTTTAAGGTTCTTACAATAATAAGAAGTTTATAGAATAAAATGGAATCTTTTCAGTATGTAAACAGTGGATATTAACTAGTCAATATTGGTAAACTTTAAAAACCATGTATATTAGTAGAATCTATTTGTCTTCTCCCTTTCAGCTTACGTGCCCATTCCCCAATAAGCAGCCCTTCAGAGAAACTGCTTGAAATGCAAACTGGTATATGCCAAAAACAATCCCACTGTATAATTTGGTATTCTGAATGCTATTTTTTGGTCAGTGAGCAAATGCAGTGTTTGAGAAGAACTCTCATGCGTACACAGCAAACATCCAACAAAGCAGAAAAAGTCATTTTCATGTCAACAAAACTATTATCTAGGAATATAAAAGTATGGAAGGCTCAGCCTGGGCTAGCTGTTGCTGAAGAGCTTCTACATATCTGCTATATCTCTGCATGGAATATCACCTAAAATTTACATCAAATGTTAAAGTATGGATTTTCAGAATCACTGTTCAGAATCAAAGCAGAAACTATGATTTTTTTCTGATAACTATTATAACAGTAGGATAAGAACTTGCAATTAAAATCTGTAGTGCCAATATGTATTAACTGACAACAGAAACCCTAATCGCACCAAAGTCTGATATTTATTATGGGAGTAAATAACAAGCTATAAGGTGGAATAGCACTTCTCGTGAGATGACTGGTCTGCAGTTTACGTACCCTAGACCTGTGACCACTGTGGGACAGGACAAGGAGGGAACTCCACCTGCTCAAATGGCTCCCGTATTAACCCTTGGAAATCTTCACACCCCTTGTCATCTCCACAATTATTCCTTTATCAGATTTTTAGCTGGACTTTGAATTTACTTTTATCAATAACAATAAATCTGAGCAGTCTCCCTGGCAATGCAGGAAATATGGCACTGCTCTAGGAGGGCTCTATTATGGAAACCCATAATTGCTGCACTAATCATTTATGAATGGCTCAGAACAGATAATTAATCTTTATGTCTCTCATTTCACGATCAGAAATTATGCTATTTTTACCTAAAATGGCTGCATCCTTTTGCAATTTGGTGGGTCTATTACAGCATAATACTAGGATATTTTCAGCACTGCCATTGAAAAACAATTTGTCATTTGCTTCATGAATCAGGCTCAAAGCCTGGGTTATTTTGAATATAATGACAGACTGAGTAACCTTTTACTTAAGCAGAATTTCATTCTCTGCTATGCACAAGGAATGTATGTCACATACTCCATATGAAAAGTCTTCAAATTGCAGAATCAGGAACCTGTGTATGTCTTCCAATGTTCATTATCCACCCACATGCTCCTGTTGAAGTACTGAGGGAAAGGGGGCCAAATCCATCAACTGCATTGACTGCAACTGCATTAGCATCAGTCAAGTTTTCCAAACTCCCAGGCTCTGTTCTTTCCCTCAACGCTGTCTGGATTGAAAATGCACCTACTTCTAGATGTCCCTAGCCTTGTCATTTGACAAAAGTTCTGCTTTGCTGTGATACAACATCTGCACAAGCCACCTTTACTTATTGGCAGGATTTTTTTTGTTTTCAAATCAAGTTCTTCAGTTTTTAAAAATACTAGTATCTGCAGTAGCCTTTTCTTCATATACAGGGCTAAGCAGTGAATTGAAACTGAAATAGTATCATGGTTAATAGTATCTTTGCTCCTTATTCTAGGAGCAATGCTCTCCTATGTTACACGGTCTGCATGAATACCAGAGCATTTTCTCTCTAGCATCTTCCCTGCCTTTTTCAACAAGTTATCTTAAAAAAATAAATAAATAAATAAATAAATAAAATAAAATAAAATAAAAAAGACTATGTCAGCAAATACACAACACACAATGTTGTGTCTGTGAATTATACGCTGCTGCAAAATACAGAGGGGAATTAAAAGGTCTCCAGAATCCTGGAGAAGATGATAAAAATAATAATATCAGGCAGTTACTGCAGAGAAATAACAATTCTCTATCTCTTCCCCAGAGAAACAATATAAAATTGTATTTTTAAATGGTGTTAGTGTCCATTGCTGTCAGAACTAGACACAATGTGAGGTAAAGCACAGTGGAAGTTCTACCGTTTTCACGGAGTAAAAGCTGTGAAGATCATTCCAAACTGAAGCTTCAAACAAGCTCTAGGAGAAACCATCACGCTCTTCCCCATTAATAGGGATCTCTCTCTATTCCCCCCAGCCCCCCAGGTGACAGCCTGCAGTGCTACCCAAACCCACACAGTCAGCATTGCGTCAGATGCCCCCAAAATCCTTCCTCTTATTCACAAACTCACAAGACACCCAACAAAACGTAAGGATGGTCCCGTGCAGGCATCATCACTTTACATAGTCACTTAGTTTACATATTGTCATTTGAAAATACAGAAGTGACCAATGCAACATTGGCATTTCCCATAGCACAGTTATCACGGATAAAACCACAGAAAAGTTCATGCTCACGCAAGCACTTTTTCTAGAGCTGGACTTGACAACCTGTATCAAGCTTTCCTTTTCCTGCTGCAAAGACTAAATGTGTTTTTGTTTCATTTGACACCATATTATTCCTACTGCAGCATACACAAGCTGGTGACATGCTGTGCCCACCAGCCACCGAGTCTCCTTGAACAAACAGTAGAAAACAGATGGCAGTATTCGATATACACCTCCTTAGGTGTAAATACAGGCAGCCTGAAACTTGCTGAGCTTCTGCAATGAGGCTTATAGGAAGTAAATCAAACCTCACAGCATCTACAGAGGAACATTTACTTCTGTTCCAACTATCTCATTTTGTATTTCAGAAAGTAGGCACACAGATGAGCCACTGTGTAATACAAATTTGATCAAGACATCCTAAGTTACTGGCCATGTCAATCAGATCCAAAGGGGAACCAGAATGCCAACCAGTGGACATTTCCCACATATTTGGGGAGTTAAAGTCAAAACCACTTGGTATCCCAGTTTTTTGGGGTTTCACACTGCAGAGAAGTGATCAGAAAATTTACTTTTCTACATTCAACTTACAGTACTGCACGAAGTGTAAATAACACTTAGGACACATTATTGCATCATATGCTGAAAAACAGAAATGGAATACCTGCAAAATCTGCTGCCAACAGGTCAACTGCCTTTAACACTTTAACTTGTAAGAAGCCAACGTCCTTTATGTCCCGAAAGGAGTTCTTTATACACTGTTAAGAGGAAAGAATTTAGTTTAGGATGTGTATTTTTAACTCAGTAAGAAACAAATTGAAGAACTACTGAGAAACTTATATTTTTGTATTTATTGATATTTCTACATCATTTCTCACTGCAGAGCAACCATGTGTATCATGACAACCTAAGATAGCATCTCCTAAGGATATTCATAGTTCACTTAAATTACACATTAATTTTATAATGGAGATGGGAATGAGCCCTGCTTATTTATGGAAGTTTTATGGAATTGGATTTGATGATCCTTATGGGTCCCTTCTAACTCAGGAAATTCTATGATTACATGATTCTATTATCTGTCCATTAAAAAAAAAAAATAGACATAGATCTGAAGAACTAGTAGAGGTTGAGAAGGTAGCACGCTCAATCAGGAGTTCTCAAAAGTATTATCAACTTGTTTAAATTCATCATGCTCTTCTCTCTTCATGATATTCAGTCTCTCATTCCCCATGATAATCTCTTAATACAATTAAAGTTTTTACAATTCAAGTTTTCAAAGGAAAGCTTTAGTTTAAAACTCAACAAATACAAGCAGCCAAATTGCTCGTCTATCTGCCCTGCCAATCTCCTTGTCATTCTAAACATAACTACTCCATGTAACAGTTTTCTCTGGTAGGAGACATTATTATGACTGGACAATTTTTTCCCCCCTCTCTTTTTTTGGCTGCAGTTTTAACTACTTTCAAGTATAAAGGGAAAAAAAAAAAAAAAAAAAAAAAGACAAAAAAATGGAAACTCACGTAACGCTGTGAAATCTGTTTTCTTTCACTGGGGTCTTCCAAAGGGCAGACACAGAGATCAGAGATGGACACTCCCGTGCATGGGGCAACAGCAATCAGCATTAGCAGGGACCCCGGATGTTTTTCCAGAGGCAGCTCTAAGCAATTGGTCTGCTTTATTGGCAGGGCAGTAATATCAACTTTGCACCTAGAACAACATTCCCAAAGGTTAATGAGTAAGAAAAGATAGGAAAAAATAAATTTAAATTAAAGATATAAAAAACATTTGATATTGATTTCAGTAGCAAGCAGGCATTAAAATCTTTGTGGTGCTAAGCAGCATTTTAAATATTGATGTGTGTATATAAAATTTGAATTGCTTGTTCAAGATCAAGAGAACGCAAGAAAAATAAAACTCAAAATTAGACATGGGAAACAAATCAGCCAGTTTTCATTGCATTTACTGTCAGTTGTGCTTTCTGGTTCATCTGGTGGTAAACCTGAGGTAAAAGGTTTGGGCTGCAAGCTGTACAGTAGGAAAACTTAACTCTGGCCTGCCTCACTTCCCCTCTAAAATACCCTAGTGCTTTGTGATGAATTCAAAATGCAATTTTATTTCACCTGGGGGAAAAGAAAAGGGGCAAACACAAAATTTAAAACATTAGCCTAAAATAGATTAGTTTCTTTAAAGTCACATACTCCATTTTATGCTACATTATACTGTATGCCCCAATCTCTTTTACAAGCCTTACTAGAGCTACGTATTCAGTGTACTGTTATATTTCCCAAAGGGAAGGATGGTCTTAAAAGTCTTCCCCCACCCCTAGCACACAGCATGCATCATTAGCCTGATACTAAAAACAAACAAAAAAACATTTATGAAGAGACAATAATAAAAGATAAGGATGGGCTAAAGATGGGCTAAAGGAGACATCAGCAGACAACCAGTTATACGTGAAGAGAGCAGTTAAATGCCACAAAGTCTAATCACTTTGCTCGGCTAAATGCCTTCTATTTAGAAGTCCAGTAAATGGAGTGGAACTTTTTTGAACCTCTGTGGGGCTTGGCTTTTAAGAACGAGCTGAACAAAAGTTACAGATGAAAAGAAAAAAAAAAAGAAGGAAGGAGAAGCTTTGTTGCCACAGTGCAAACGGAGTCACATTTCTCAAAGGGACAGCAAGCAGATGATGGAGAGAGAGAGTTTTCGCTCCGCTTAATGCCTGCCGACAAGTTTTTATTTAAACTAAACTTGTTAAGGTGTTGTCTTAATAGGCTAAAATTCCACAGGGTTCCCCCAGGTGGGTTTCTTCTGGGTAAATGGTGCATGTAGTGTTCCTGATTGATCCCATTCCAGTAGTAGAGCTGGAGCAGTTTATACCCATCTGCTATAAATTGCATGCTTTCCGCTTCTTAACAGCCTATTTTCTGTGAATGCTAAGGGGGGTGAAAAAAAAAAAAAATCCCCAAACATTTCAGCCTTAAAACCCAACAAGCTATGTTATGAAGCAAAAGTCATTGCTCTGATGAGTTTGTAAGTCATCCAGGAGCTCTGTGTATTAAAACCCAGTTCTTTGTGTAAGACACACAGACACAGACACAGACACAGACACAGACACAGAATTTCTAGGTTGGAAGAGACCTCAAGGTCATCGAGTCCAACCTTCAACCTAACGCTAACAGCCCTCCACTAAACCATATCCCTAAGCTCTACATCTAAACGTCTTTTGAAGACTTCCAGGGATGGTGACTCCACCACTTCCCTGGGCAGCCTGTTCCAGTGCCTCACAACCCTTTCAGTGAAGAAGTTCTTCCTAACATCTAGCCTAAAACTCCCCTGGCTCAACTTAAACCCATTCCCCCTCGTCCTGTCACCAGGCACGTGGGAGAACAGGCCAACCCCCACCTCGCTACAGCCTCCCTTGAGGTACCTAAAAAGAGCGATAAGGTCGCCCCTGAGCCTCCTCTTCTCCAGGCTGAACAAGCCCAGCTCCCTCAGCCGCTCCTCGTAGGACTTGTTCTCCAGGCCCCTCACCAGCTTCGTCGCCCTTCTCTGGACCCGCTCAAGCACCTCCATGTCCTTCTTGTAGCGAGGGGCCCAAAACTGAACACAGTACTCGAGGTGCGGCCTCACCAGAGCTGAGTACAGGGGGACGATCACCTCCCTAGCCCTGCTGGTCACGCTGTTCCTGATACAAGCCAGGATGCCGTTGGCCTTCTTGGCCACCTGAGCACACTGCTGGCTCATATTCAGCCGACTGTCCACCATCACTCCCAGGTCCTTCTCTGCCTGGCAGCTTTCCAACCATTCCTCTCCCAGCCTGTAGCTCTGCTTGGGGTTATTGCGCCCCAGGTGCAGGACCCGGCACTTGGCCTTGTTGAACTTCATGCAGTTGACCTCAGCCCATCGGTGCAGCCTATCCAGATCCTCCTGCAGAGCTTTCCTACCCTCAAGCAGATCGACACACGCACCTAACTTGGTGTCATCTGCAAACTTACTGAGGGTGCACTCGATGCCCTCGTCCAGATCATCGATGAAGATATTAAAGAGGACCGGCCCCAGCACCGAGCCCTGGGGGACGCCACTAGTGACTGGCCTCCAACTGGACTTGGCTCCATTCACCACGACTCTTTGGGCCCGGCTATCCAGCCAGTTTCTAACCCAACGAAGCGTGCGCCAGTCCAAGCCAAGAGCAGCCAGTTTCTTGAGGAGAATGCTGTGGGAGACGGTGTCAAAAGCCTTGCTGAAGTCAAGGTAGACCACATCCACAGCCTTTCCCTCGTCCACCCAGCGCGTCACTCTGTCATAGAAGGAGATCAGGTTCGTCAGGCATGACCTGCCTTTCATAAAGCCATGCTGACTGGGCCTGATCGCCTGCTTCCCCTTCAAGTGCTGCATGATGACTCTCAGGAGGATCTGCTCCATGAGCTTCCCTGGCACTGAGGTCAAACTGACAGGCCTGTAGTTTCCCGGGTCTGCCCTCCGGCCCTTCTTGTAGATGGGCGTCACGTTTGCTAGCCGCCAGTCGATTGGGACCTCCCCCGATAGCCAGGACTGTTGATAAATGATGGACAGTGGCTTGGCCAGCTCCTCTGCGAGTTCCCTCAGTACCCTTGGGTGGATCCCATCCGGCCCCATCGACTTGTGCACATCTAAGTGCCGTAGCAGGTCACCAACCAGTTCTTCATGGATAATGAGGGCCACTTCCTGCTCCCCATCCCCTTCCACCAGCTCAGGGTACTGAGTATCCAGAGAACAACCGGTATTGCCGCTAAAGACTGAGGCAAAGAAGGCATTGAGCACCTCCGCCTTTTCCTCATCTCTTGTAACTAAGTTTCCCCCCGCATCCAGTAAAGGATGGAGATTCTCCTTAGTCCTCCTTTTTGTGTTGATGTATTTATAGAAACGTTTTTTGTTATCTTTAACGGCAGTAGCCAGATTGAGCTCCAGATGAGCTTTGGCCTTCCTAATTTTGTCCCTGCACAGCCTCGCTACTTCTTTAAAGTCCTCCTTAGTGGCCTGCCCACTTTTCCAAAGCTTATAAACCCTCTTTTTCCTCCTAAGATCAAGCCACAATTCTCTGTTGAGCCAGGCCGGTCTTCTTCCCCGCCAGCTCGTCTTTGGGCACGTGGGAACAGACCGTTCCTGCGCCATTAAGACTTCCCTCTTGAAGAGCGCCCAGCCTTCCTGGACCCCTCTGCCCTTCAGAACCGCCTCCCAAGGGACTCCACCAACCAGTGTCCTGAGCAGTTCAAAGTCAGCCCTCCGAAAGTCCAATACAGCGGTTTTACTGGTCCCCTTCCTGGCCTCGCCAAGAATAGTGAACTCCACCATTGCGTGGTCACTCTGCCCGAGACAGCTCCCGATGATCACGTCCTCCACCAGTCCTTCTCTGTTTGTGAAGAGAAGGTCTAGCGGGGCACCTCCCCTGGTAGGCTCACTAACCAGCTGCGTCAGGAAGCTATCTTCCACGCTCTCCAGAAACCTCCTAGACTGCTTTCTCAGGGCTGTGTTGTGCTTCCAGGATATGTCAGGGAAGTTGAAGTCCCCCACGAGTACAAGAGCTGATGATTTTGCAACCTCTGTCAGCTGCCTGTAGAATTCCTCATCCATCTCCTCATCCTGGTTCGGCGGTCTATAGCAGACCCCGACCAGGACACTAGCCTTATTGTCCCTGCCGATCCTAACCCAAAGGGACTCGACCTTGTCATTCCCAACCTCGAGTTCTACAACCTCGAAAGACTCTCTAATATAGAGAGCCACACCACCACCCCTTCTATGCTGCCTGTCCCTTCTATAGAGCTTATAGCCAGGCATTGCAGCACTCCAGTCATGAGACTGGTCCCACCACGTCTCCGTGATGGCAACCAAGTCGTAGCCTGCCTGCCGCACGATGGCTTCCAGCTCCTCCTGTTTGTTACCCATGCTGCGTGCATTGGTGTAGATGCACTTCAGCTGGGCCATTGCCTTATCCTCCGGCCTTGCCATTGTTCCCCCTGGCACAGCCCCAACAATCCTAGCCTCAGCCCCATCCCCCTTCCTACCTAGTTTAAAGCCCTCTCAATGAGCCCTGCCAGCTCCTGGCCCAGGATCCTTTTTCCCCTAAAAGATAGGGACCCGTCTGCGGCCATCAGGCCAGGTGCTGAGTAAAGTGCCCCATGATCAAAAAACCCAAAATTTCTGCGTTGGCACCAGCCCCGGAGCCACGTGTTTAACAGGTGGGCTTTCCGTGTCCTCTCTGAACCCCTCCCTGCCACCATAGGGATGGACGAAAACACCACCTGCACTCCCGCTCCATCCACTAACCGACCCATTCCCCTAAAGTCCCTTTTGATAGCCTTGAGGCTTCTCTCTTCGATGTTATCACTGCCCGCCTGGACTATCAAAAGGGGGTAATAATCAGAGGGGCGTACCAGGTTAGGAAGCTTCCTGGCAACGTCCCTGACCCTGGCCCCAGGGAGACAGCAGACTTCCCTACGGGTAGGGTCAGGCCGACAAATAGGGCCCTCTGTTCCCCTAAGAATCGAGTCAAAGCTGCTTCTGACCAGAATCGAGTCAAAGCTGCTTCTGACCAGAATCAACAGGGATGGCTTTGCCTAAAATATGCTCTTCTCTCTTCACTGTGCTGAGCGCACAACAGGTTGGAAGTTTACCCTTATTAACTGCTTTCAAGTGCTTTGAAAGAGAAACAAACCAGGGAGAGTACCAACACTGCTCAGCACGTAGGCTGCCTCTCAACACGGTTTCCAAGAATGAGAGGTTGCATTTAAAGCTCATTGCTATGCCTAGACACTTCAGAAAGATATGACAAGAAAAGAACCATCAGAAAGGAAAACAACAAACAAAAAAAGGCAAGCATTTAAGAAAGACCTTATCACTTTCACAACGCAGGTCAGCATCACCTTGGCTGCATTAACACAGTTGCTCCTCTGACTGCAGCAGTTTTACTGATACTTGAAGTATCAGTGTAAAAGGGGGAATGCATCATTATCTCATTTTTTTTATTTTTATTTTTACAGATGAAGACACAGAATCAAGGAGAGGGGAAAACTCAGGGTCACCCAGCTGGTCTGTGGTTCAGCTGGCAACACTGGCCACATCTCCCACATCGGCATTTCATACGCCACCCACTCAACAAAGCGTAGAACTGGGAAAAGCTGCATTTGCTTTTTATGTTAAGAACTTTCCACGGGGGAAAGAGAGAGGAAAAGACAGCTCTTTTAAACAACTGTGCATTTCTCACCATAAGATAACCTCAGAAATTTCCCGTATCTCAAAGGCAAAGTTAAATATGATTCTAGTTTGTTTTGGCAAATTGGAATTGTTTCACTTATTCAAAGAATTTCATTAGCCAAAGGTCAAAGAAAAGATTGAATATAAGGGTGTGGAGGTAGGAGGGATGCACATGTGGAGGGGAAAGCAGCAGGAGATGGAGTATAAGCATTTCTTCCTCAAATCATGTCTGATTTCCGTGCAAACTAACTTCCTTAAAACATCTGTGTTCACTCAAGGTATGTCTCCGTATTTTCTTTTGAGGAACTGAAAAGAAAATCCACATTTGCACTTGCAAATGGCTTAAGAAAAAAGAATCTGTTTCATGTAGGTTAAACAAGGTAATTGATCACACTGTAAAGGATGCATCTTGGTTAAACAATTAGATATTCAATTTGCTATATAAATTCATCACTTTACACACAAGCACTTCTACACTACTAAACAGAGTCTAATGATTTCAAAACTATTTCCCTCATCCTCCTGAAAGAGAAACTCTTCCTTTCCCTTTTTCTCAGCTTTATATCTGAAAGACTATGTTTCAGATAACTTTTTCCACAGGAAAACGGCAAGAAATTATGATGACGGGCACAGAATAAAACTAATGGAGACTATCCTTATTTTTTGCTCAGAAGCAGCCTGATCTAAATCCAAGGGGCCAAACTATCAGATTATTTGCACCTGAGGTGATGCAAATGATCTCCTGAGTTAAATTCTGAACATAGCAATCCCATCGCAGAATAGGACGGCTCTGCTTGCTGACAACTTTCCCTGAATTACATATTAGATTCAATAATCTTTCAGACACAGCCATATGCATGATCTACAGGGGATACAGGTCTGTAAGCTAAGAGCACATTGTGAAAACAAATGTACCACCTTTCTTACCACGATTAATTAAATGCTTTCCTCCCTTTTCTTGATCAATATAGAGGTCTAAGCCTCTATATTGACCTCTAGTCCTGTAGAGGATTACACCACCACTTTAGTTTTCATTTATGATTGTTCTTTAGACTTTCTGACTTACAGCCTTCATCTTTACTGAGAAACCCATTCTCCCCCCACCCACCCCTTTCCCCCTTTTTGGAATCAATTTTGAAGAGATGCAAATTTTACTTCAGAACAGTATGTACTAAGTTCAGAGTGAGCTGTTTAACTTTATCAAGGAAGGAAATGTTAAAATTTCACTAAAAGGTGCTGGGCTTAGCCACTTATCAGTAGTCATGGAGTTACATTTTATTACCCAATCCATAGTTCATCAAATTATCATGAGCACATGTCTTTAAATATATATATGATATCGTATACAAGTATATATCATAACACCTACACAAAACATTACCTTTTTTTTTCCCTCCCGAATTCTTGGAGCCCTTCACGAAAGAGGTCAGCATTACTACCACAATAGACAGTAACTTGTGTCCAAGATTAATATTTGGAAGGGGGATTTCAAATGCCACAGGTGTCAGAAAGGCAATTAATATGGTCCCATTCTGACTGATTCTAGACATAAATTTGGTGAAATTTAAATGAAAGGTTTGCACCCAGCCACCAAAGATTTTACTGCTTAATGCCAACTGCATGGCCTTTAGAACAGATTTTTTCCAGGTCACAAAAACACCCTTTACCAGAGGCATACCTCAAAGATATCAGACACGCTCCCACCTCATATCTCATCGTCTTAAGGCTTGTGATTTTTGTAAAAGCTCTTTCTTGATGTAAATTTGTGGAGAAAAGAACCACATTCTGTAGTATAATTTTTTTCAAAACATATTTCTTAATGCAGAAACACTCCCTAACAACTTGGCATAAACAATTTAACTCAGCCTCAACAAATTCTGCACACGTTAACACCTTTGTTTATTAATATACATTAACATCATCTCCTGTTTATAGCTTGCCTCTTATCCCAAAGGACACAAAAAACATTCCGCAACTGTTACTAGCAGTTCTGTGCAGACTAAATAGAGGGATTATTTCATCCAGCACCAAAATACAGCCACCCCTCAGTGTCAGACTGGCAGCTGAACCACTCAGTGCTGCAGTATATTAAGTAAGGAAGAAAAATTGGATCCCGTTGGAAATATAGGGACAAAGTAGGTAGGCTGAATGTAATAATTTAGATTGCATTGCGCACTGACAATGAGGGTTCATTTCATGATCGGAGAAGGGTGACATGAAATCGCACTGAATGCTTTCTCACTAATTCAGAAGTAGACAAATGCCCCAGGTGTTAGTCTTTAGTATCAAAGGTCCAATACATTTCTTATTCTATATATTCCATAGGCTTCAGGTCTTATTTCAAGAACAATATTTTACCTTAAAAACAAATTATGCCTGGGAAAAAAAAGACATGTTCCAAAGGGTTTAAAGCATCCATCCTACACGAAATCCCAGGTCTAATGGAACTAACAGGAGTCTTTATTCCACAGAAGTTCCGCAACACGGATCATCAGAAATGACTCCACCTTGTGAATCTCTTCATTTTAATATTAAAATATATATGCTTTTTTATTATTTTATTTTTATTTAAAGAAGGTTTAACCAACAATGTCCTGCCTACACAACCCTGGGAGAGCATAATGAATTTTACTCTATCCATAAGTTAACCACAGAATTATTAGTTAACACACAGCAAATTTTGCCTTTTCCTTAAAAATATGTGAATATTATTTTGGGACATACTGTTGTATGTAATGACTGAATATAGCACACAGCCATTTTACTAAATCTTTCTCATAGGGAAGTTGTGCAATCCAGAAATTTCAAGACTCAACTTGGAAGTCATGGAGACAAACACGGCACCTCAATTCTGTTTTTCCTACAGAATCATTTTCCAGACTACTGCATCTGAACCACTCATAAAAACATCATTTATTGGGTATCAAAAGTTTCTGCATTGTGCAAACATGGCTGGTTATGATGCATTTCTTACTTGTATTTGCAATTGCTCTTTAAAATCTAGTAAACTTTTTTCCTGATGTGATGCTACAGTGAAGTCTACTGTGCTTAAGGCAGCAACAGCAATATTTTCTCTTTGCTGACAGTAAAAATAACTTAAAGATAGATCTAATACACGGAGGGTTTCCCATTGCTGAAACCTTTAATAACACCACTGTTCATAGAATAAGCAGTTTGCTGATCATTTTTTGCCACCCTGAACATCACCTGCCTGAAACTAGTAGGAAAAAAAGAGGAAAAAAAATAAGGAAATTCCTCCACTGTCAGGGAGACAAAACTGAGGCAAGCCACAAATGTTGCTATGTTTCTTAACTCCAAACAGAAAATATCAGAAGTAATACAAGTAACTGTGAGAATGGAAGGAACAGATTCATCTCCAGCCACTTCTCCATGTGATGAACAACAGCATTCAGCCAGAAAGCATTTCCTGCTCTGCAAAACCACAAACATTTGTAGAGCCAAAGGGCATTGTTCTTTTCAGTGAATAGTTTCAAACTATTTGAATACTTAAAGCAAGAGAGTGTTCTTATTAGTTGCTTCTATTTGGTCAGCAAGTTGTGAAATACTCGCCAGGTGAGAATGCAAACAACTGCAGACAACATCCGTGCTGCTAAGAATTTAGAGGTTGGGGCAGTGATCCTGCAAGTGCATAAAGCACAAACAGACCCAAGCAGGGCTCTGGTAAATTAAATGGCTCTCAGTGCTGTAGTATGTAGCCAGCAGCATAGTTTGGGGAGATTGGTCTAGATGCCTACATTGCAAGCCAAAAGAAGGGAGGACAGCAATAGGAGGAAAGATAGAGTTACTCTAGAAAACCAAGACTGTATTTCTACTGTACAAATAGGATGTAGTCAGAGTGGACAAGAATAATCAGGATTTAACAGTAGGAACCATATTCTATTCCCATTAAAAAATTAAAATTAAAGGTTTAACTATAAGCTGCTGATGTGACATAATATATAGAATTTGAAATTACAAGGTGATAATTCAGTGGGACAAAATCAGGTATAAATTATGAGAGAGAGATCATCTGTGAGGTCACCCCTGAGAACGATGCTTTAAAACAGCAGGAGCTTGTGCAACAGTGCAAGGCACCAGCCCCACACAGAGGTCACATTTTGTGGTTCGGGCAAGAGATTACCCAAACAAAGCAGACTTAAGTAATAGGACCCATATGCAAACAAGGCTACACCACCAAGGTGCAAACAGAGAAAAGGCACACCAGCTCAACTCAACAGGAGCACAAAGGTCCCTAAGCTGGAACCAACCTGAAGCAGCAAAGCAGCCCTGCAGAGAGCAACAGTGGCTGGAACAATATCAGACATGTACAGATGAACACTGCCTCCTCGATGCCACCAGCTCTCCCAGAAACAGCTGCCACTGTGCTCCCACAGTATTTTGGAGTTTACAGTCTGCATGTGCAAAGTCAGCTTGGGTGTGTATGCATTCAGGTCATGGCTAATCAGTTAGCCAGTAGCAGGTTTTAATAAACATACCTTTACAGACGAATACACACATGACCAGAATAAAGAGAGAAAAATAAAATATTATGCTGGTAATGAAAATAAACTGTTCAATTTAAAATAATAAAAATCACATTGCCTTTTACATTTAACCCTCCCTCAGAGAATAAAAAAAAAAAAAAAAAAAAGAAAAACAACTTACGTTCCCAAAAGCTCCTCATGCTTTTTGTTATCCTTTCTCCAGACCTCAATGTCCAACATATCCTTCCTGTCAGAGAAGTAGTGAAAATCAAACTGTTCCCTCCACTGAGGATTTGCACTCTTACACAGTGTCTAGAAAACATGCAGTTATAATATTTACTTTTCTTAAATGGTACTTTTTTCCACAGTAAAGCACATATCAATTCTTCTACAACAACAAGGCCAGATATTAGGGCATCAAATACTAAAAAGGCCATTCAAACCAAAGCTCCATAGCCCACCACACAAAGCCTCGTATTTCCTACAAGCTCTTTCCCCTCCTCCAATAATGATAAATATTCAAATGTGATCTCAGTGAATGGCTGGAGAAATGCTGAAATGCAAGATGGATCCACCAGTTCCACTTTCAGTGGACCACAGTCATCATTCGATATCACTCATATTGGAAGAAATCAAGAATAAACCTTTTGAAGACTATCATCTTAAAACTGGTTTAAATGAATTCAAGAAATCAAACAAGTATTTTTCCTGTTTGGTGTTAAGATATAGGCAAAGTAGCAACAGCCATGAAAAATTTTAACATCCAGTGAATTCAGTATCTGTAAATTGTCCTTCTGAGTTCAGTGAGACCTTTCACGTGTTCAGGTTACTCTGAGAACACAAGTATTTACCAGACTAGGACTTAAATCACTTGCAATCACTTGTATCACAGTCGCCATGATCAGCAAGGCCACTAAGGGAATGTGCAACAGGATTAACTGGACCATGACAGATTCACCCCACCTTGTCTGCTTTTCTTGACCATGAGATTGTACTTCATAAATTAAACTCCAGGAAGGAACGTGAAGTACTGCCAATTAGAAATCTTACTACAGTGTTAAAGCTGCAGTCCCCAACTTTTTTTGGACTCCAGACAAAAATGCTAAGCAACTAGATCACTGCAGGCAACATTGTCCTGGACTCCCCCTCTTAAACTATTTAATTTTTTGTGACTGCAAACATTGCAGAGTCTTGCAAATTCATGACACGGCCTATGGACCATAAGGAGAAACATAAAAAGGAATCTTTACTGGAGTAACATATATTTATTCTAAAATAACTAACCCATTTGTTATTTTTGAAAGTTGCTTTTCTGAATAAAAAACATTATATCATGACCTTGGTTTGAGGTCTTTTGTGGGGGACAGAGTACAGGTTTCAGATGAGTCTACATCTGAATGTTATGTTCTGTGAACTTGCTCTGGACGTTTTGTACGGGAGGGGTTTTGTTTGTTTCCTCCTCCTCCCTCCACACTTCTAGTTCATGACACGCAGAGCTTTTGCATTCTCAACAGAATATTTTTTATTATTATTTTTTTAAACTACAGCTTCTCTCCTTCTCTCCTTATTAGACTTCAGAGATGAAATGCAGAGCTTTGGAAACACCACGCAATGAGCTTCCTTCTCCCTTCTCCCTCCCCCCTCCTCCCCCCCCCCCCCCCCCCTTTTTTTAAAAAAGGTAACATTTTTCAAGAAAAACACAGGTCTGCTTTCCCAGCATACCTAACATTGCAAACCTGACTTCTGTATTGGCAGAGAACAAAAAACACGTGTGATGTATGTTGCCTTGTTTCATTTCATATTAACATCAAACATCCATCAATACGAGTATGTTAAATGCACAAAAACAGATACACACACAATTCCCAACTTCCTATTTCTATATTGCCATGTATAACATTAGTAAAATATTAGTGTCCCTGGCATGGTCTCCTGGTTTTGATCTCACAAAAAAGATTCAAGAATAGTTCCAAACTTAAGGAAATCCTTAGTACTTACCTTACTCTTATATCTTTGATCTCCCAGTTTCAGGAGAATAAAAACCTCTGCCAAGCCCCCACCGGGGATGTTCTTCCCTTCCAAGAGTGTGATGGTGACCAGCCCATTCCACAACTGGTTCTTCCGCAAAGAGTCGGAGAGTCGCATACTCCTCATGAAACTCGACTGAAAAGCAAATCAGGGACACAAAACATTTACATACAAACCCAATTTTTATGCACACATAAATAGTGTGATGTGAAAAAGTGATATGAAATCATCAGAACTGAGAGAGGTATAACCATTCCCTAGTAGTAAGGAACTGAGGGCACAAAAATGCTAAGAATTTTCTGCCCGTTCCACACTATACTTGGCCCTGTGAACAGGCTGCATTCAGCATCAGAGCCATATCAGCACATTGGCTTAAACCAGCAGAGAAGTCAACCTCACCTGAGCTGTCTGAACTTCGATGAGAGCAGAGCTTGAGCATTTTGAGCAAACTCTTACCTTGGCTCAGGGCAAGACACAGGAGAGTGCTAGGGAGGAGAGGGAAGAAACAAAAGGGGGAAGAGGGGAGAAACAAAAGTAAACTTAAACGTCTCCAGCTACATCCACAAAACTTGGGCCTGTCCTTTCCTGTAAGACAGCCCAGATGTACAAAAGTCTACAGCCAGGTGAAAAACTGAAGTCACGTCTTCCACCACTCAACTGTCTGTCCTCTGCATTAGCTCTTTCCCTGCAGACCTCTGGAGCTGCCACTTCCAGAAACTGAGCTCACGAATCAAAAGTCCTGATGCTTGCTGAAAAAACTGACACGACTGGGATCTTTATCAGGAGTTATGGTTAACTGGTAGCCACATTTGTTACCTTCATGATTTCCTCCAACATAGGATGGCTGTGCTAACAGTTTGCTAACTGGCAATATTTTATTGGACAGAGGATGATTAAATAGGCCTTTATTTGGGGGGAGTAAGAGCTGGAAACATTAAAACTCAAGGCTATACTTTTCTTCTTGCAGTAAAAGCCCTGCCATATTTTACTCTTGTGAAGCAACTTTTAACTCGCCACACTTCAGAGCTTCAATCATGTCATATACAGGTGGGAGAAAGACGGAGGAGAAGATTTCACAAGTCACTTTAAAACAGGACGTGTTAGCTTTAAAAGCAAGTAAGAAATGTTGTTGCTAAATAAAATGATTGCAAAAGCACCTGATGTCTGAAGATTACTTTTTATGGATCAATTACCCAGCAACAAAATTCTTAAATCATGGGTGGTGAACTCACAAATTTTTTACTCGCTTTTTACTGGTTAAAATACCCAACTCTTTGAATCCCACAAGCATATTAATATACTTCTATTTAAACACCCCGTTTGGCTTTCCTGGCACACTGGAGAAAAATTCCTACCTTTAAAAAGAAAATGAGATTTTGATTCATAAATCCAGCTGCAATGTAATTTTTTTTTTTTTTAAAGTTCGTCTTTTAGGCCAAAAAGCTAAAGCATGACTGTTCCCATGGACATACTTCAAAGTCCCGGCAGATATATTCCTCCCTAAACACTGCAACTATTTCAAAATCCTTTTTATAAAAAAGGGAGTAATGTCCACATGGGATCAAAGGGCATTCTGCAGTCTGGCAATCGCCTTAGAAAAATGGCAGTGCTTCCATGAAATATGCCCTAAAATAATTTTGCAGCTTGGTATGTCCTAATTTCGAATTGGATGTTTATCTTGGAAAGGCTTCTATCTAACTTGTCCATAAAACAGCTCCACTTAGCTCTATGAGCCCTGTGAAAATGGAATCCAAAGCTGGCTATTAAAGGGGCCTGGAGATTGCTTCCATATGGCATAACAGCATGGGAGTGGAGGGCTAAGGCCTACAGCAGGCGCTGCTTGGCTTGAGCTCCCGATCTATCCATGGACACTCGTTGCATTACACCGTAACATCTGGATTATTGCTTGTAATGTCCCTGGGAAATATCCACTTCCCATCAAAGCCTTTATCTATCTCAGTTGTACTTTGAACATTTTAGTATTTAACATAGTCATGTTTGATGTGATGTACTTGCTGCTTTAGGACCAAGGATTTTCCCTCCCCCCACCCTTCCTCAGAGGAGGAAGAGGTATTTGATGTTAGTTCACAAAAAAAAAAAAAAAAAAAACAGACAAAGTTTATAATCTGTGTTACAATTTCTTTTAAAAACAAAACATCCAGTTCTCTTCAAAGCTTCCAGGCTGAACACAAAAGAGAGTTCTTATCACTCGGTTTTCAAATCAAGTTTGGATTCCTTTCATTTCATACCCAGTCCAGTATTGTAAGGAGTCACGCAGTGGTGGTGGGGTCTTCCTATACAAATTTTGTCCGATACATAACCCTACCCTATTAGCCAAAAACTTGACAGTTCAAAGGAGTGTTGAGAGGTACCCAAACCATTCCCGGGAAACATCAGCACCTGCAGCTCGGTATTACTAGAGCACATTGCAATGCATCAACTCTGACCTCCCAAAACAGGTGGCCCGAAGCAAACAGCTTTGTGCACACACACACACACCTCTTCTGGATGGCTGCACATCTGCAAAAGCACTCTGTGCTGGGGTGCTGAGTCCATCTCAGAAGAGGAGCGTGTTGGCCTCCAGCTATGTTAACAGGACCTGGCTTCTCCATGGATAATATCTAGCATCGCTTTAGAGCATCACAACGGGTAAAGGAGCCAAAATGTTTTCAACTGGTTTAGGGCATGGTGCTGATCTATACCACCTCCACACAGGCTCGATGATGCAGCCTGCTCCCAACCTTCCCCAGCCCAGCTCTCCCACCTCCTCAACCCTCTCTCTAAATGGAGCAGCATGAAGCCCCAGGAAAGCTGTTTCACTTGAGTCCCCGCAAGACAGCCGATCAGATTAAGAATGCTTTGGATTTCCTTAATGTGCCCGGGTCATTCATGCTCAGCAGGTCTGACACATCTCCTGTGCCTCGTATTGTCTACGTGCACACCAAAGACCTGATCTGTGTGTGCTCTGCAGCCACCTCCCCAGCATTCCCACATATTTTGCAGGCTATTCTTTTGACCACCCTGATGGAAACCCCAGCCAAACAGGCACTGTCTCAGTTTCCACTCAGTTTCTGGAAGGAAATATGTCTGGGGAAACCCAGATATGTGGTAGGCCCATGGACCTGGGCCCTCAATGAGTCAACTTTAGTGTTGCCTGGGGAAGGTTTTACTACAGAAAATGCCTCCCAGGTGAAAAGAAATTAATAGCACATTATTTATTTCAGAAGTCTCAACTCCTCTCTGATATCCTGCACCTACTTATTTCAAACAGATTTACACAGAGTTAATTGATTAAACTTCACTGCCTCCCTCTGAGTTTGCAAAACTATTAGAGAGCAGAGCACACAGTAGTGCAGTCATTAGTCTGACAAAGTCAGTCCGTGGTAAAACAAGCACTAAAAAAATTCCTCCAGCCATCACTATACTAACCTGCCTTCACACCAGAAAAGTCAAAACCCCTCTCTATGCCAGAGAGAAAAAGAAGATGTTACCACTTAATTAGCAATAATTTTAAACGATTTTTATCTATTCAGCTCTTCCCTTCCCCTGTTACCACCCAAGCTACAGACTGCTCTGTGCTTGGGTACTTCAGCTCCTCCCGTCTCCGAACCCTAGCTCTTTCCAGCTGTGCTCCCAAACTAGATGCCAGGTCCCTCAGGCCTTTCTTGCTGTATTTTTCTGCAAACCCTCTGCAGTCAGCCAGCTCACACTCTGGCTGCATCCCAGATAAAGGTGCCTTGCAGAGGTACAGAAAAGTTGGCTGAAGCTCGGATCAGGCTATAGGGCTGGAAATTAGGAAACACATGCTTCATGATGGAAGTTGGCATATGTCCTGAGCACAAGACATTGGACAAGTTTACTTATTCCCCACCACCATCCATCACTTCTGAAATTAAGCTTCTGGCCCTGAGACCAGAATTTGAGGGGTTGTTTCCAGACAGAGCTCTGACTTCAGGGCTCTGTGTGCACTGAAGAATTTTCACACATGCATCTGGTGTGGGTGTTACTCTGCAAATAACCAGCAATACCATAAAGGTCATCCTTATGAGCAGTTCAATGCTGTAAAATGGATAACAACTTGAACAAAAAGCATCCCTCGCACAAGCCAGACAGAAAGAAAATAGTGAGCACAAGAATATACAGAAAGCTTTATTCTGAAAAACAACTAAATGCTTTGAAAGTTTAAGAGATCATGTTTACTGCAGATTTAGGGATAGCAAAACATCAGGTAAGTAGTGAAATATCTTTTCTGAAGCAAAAGAATAGTGCTTTCATGAAGCAGGACCCTGTCACAAGAGGAATAGAAGTTTTTTTTTTGTTTTGTTTCCTCTCCATAATACTTAGAAAGGACATTTCCCTGGAAAATAGCACACATCTCTGAAGTGAAAAGAAAAAAAAAAAAAATCAGTGCTGACAATATAATTTTCAGAATCTAGTTTCTGGTTTCAGAAATGAATATAAAAGCTTCTCACATGAATTTTCCATTTTCCACTACTTTCTGGTTTTGGTTTAAAGAAGAAAGCTGGACAAAAATGAGCAGGTGGGCCATATTCCACCTTCACAGAGACAAATACAAGAGATGAGCAAGAACGTTTGAGCTTTGGAGGAGAAAGAACCAGCTCATTGACCCAGCTTCACAAAATCCTTTAGGAGCTCAAGTCTCCCTGATAGCACCATTTGGATATAATCTCCCTCTGTAGGCACCCTGTGAATGCCCTCTGGTGCATCAGTACTGCTTTCAAATCTGTCTCTTTTCCTGATGCACACATACATGCCCCAAGTTCAAACTTGTTTTTGAAGCAATAAAGAGATGCAGAAAAATTGTACATTTAAATGACACAGTGAGGTGGCCAAGTGTGAAGTGAGCCCATCTCTCACATCTTTCATTTAAAAGGATGAGACAGGACATCAGAAAGCCTGCTGCAATCCCTGTGAAGAGGTCAAACACAGAAACTGGGCCACGTAATTTGCCATTTGAGAAAACAACAACACGCAAATATGAAGACTCTTTGGACCTCTCCTCATTAGGCAGGGAAACCATTTTGCAGAGGCAGTCTCCCCCTGGGAAAGAGGAGAGGGCAGCGAGAAAGGCAAGTGAACCAACACGAGATTGCCGCCACGATGCGTGACCCCGTGGCAACTGAGTCCCTACGCTCCGCGAAACGCTCCGAGCACACTGCTGCCCACAGGGTATTGTGGGAGAAAGCCAAATACAATGAGGCAGGCAAAAACGAAACAGAACAGCCCACGCAGAAAAAGGAGAGCGAGGGATTTTCCCCTGTGAGGAGATGCCAAGGAGCACTTGGGTCTGGTCAGCCTTTCAGCCAATTTATTCAATCAGCTTAGGCTATCAAGGTGGCAATTGTGTCGCTTTTGTTTCAGGACTGAACTGCTACAGGTCAATCCACCCCAAGCAAACCTGCTTATTTGCTTCATAGATGTTCAACACTTAAAGGTTACTCAGCTGTACAAATGCTGGAAATAGCATGACGGGCACTCACGGCGAGATTCAAGCCACCCGGGACAAACAAGGCTACTGAGCATCAGGACACTGGGTTCCAGCAGATATAGTTACCAACTCCTTCTGTGCCCCAGATAGCTCCAGAAAAAAATATTTAAAAAAAAAAAAAAATAGAAAAGAGGGTAGAGCTTGCAAATACACAGATATCAGCTCACATATTAATACTACTTAACAGTATCCCCCTCCCTTTTCTCATGGAGAGCGGCATTACAAAGAAGAAAGCTGTGCTCTTGGAGACAGCTCCTGCAGAGGACAATGCTGCTCTCAGCTCCCATGAAAAATGAGGGCTCTGGATGTGCTGCCCATGTCTTGGGATACAGCCCAAATGTGAGATGATTCCCTTCTAGCAGCAGCGAAAGATATATACTGTGTAATCAACAGATAGCTAAATCATCCCGTTTAACAGCTCAAACCAAAATGATTTAAAAGACAATATTCGGCGGCTGAAATTCTTCCTGCATAATATTTGTAACGACTGAGACAGCCATAGTTAGACTGGATATCTCGTACTGCTGCTATTCTCATTGTTGTCTTAAACAAAGCTTTTCCTTCAAAAAGCAAAGGAGCTTGGAGAAAACACGTGAAAAGTACATGGTATCCACCACAGGCCATGTGAATCCCTTCAGCAATCTGACATATGGTTGCATCGGGCATTAATAGCAGCAGAGGTACTAACCATTTGGGGAGAATTTCAGAATCCAGAAAGAATCCTGTGACTAACATGACAGGACTCATTTAGGATACTGATATTCCAAATCTGTCAACCTCAGATAACATGGTCAAATTAGAGTGTAACAGATTTCTTTTACATAGGTAAGAAAGAAAAAAAAAAATGTAAAAAACAAGTTTATTTTGTCCATCCTTAGAGTAAGTCATTTCCCCTATATTTTTATTTTTTTTTTAGAAAAAAAAAAAAAAAAAAAGCTAAATATTATAATATAGGTCAGCTAGAGTTCAGTGGAAAAAGAAAAATATCAGGAAAACCATTCCTAATAGAATATTTTTATTTATTTAAACCCAAAGAGAGGAAATTTAGATCTGTCTCAGTTTAGCTGCTCAAATGGAAAGTATATGGCCTTTTTTTCCTGCAACAACCAACCACTGTCAGCTCAGGAGCCAAAAAGGGTATGAGTTTGTGCATCTATTACAAAGCTCTTCCCATTTCCCCTGCCTCCCTTATTCCTATATCTTTATCTCGTCCAGCAACATTGTTTTCTACCCCATCATACTCTCTGGCCATTCTTCCATAACCTCTTGTGCCTTCCCTAGACACCTATATTCCCCATGCACACAATTTTTCTTTCTAGCCTTTATGTTCTGCCACAAACTGCTAGTACTGCTTCCACAGACCAGAGTTTCCTAACTAAAGATGGTTATTGATGTACAGTACTAGTGTTTTAGTGCAGTAGCAGAATCAATAAACTAGGAAATACTGCTTTGTCAGATTTTTCCGGCGCATGCTGGGAAATACTTTTACTGCCTTTGGATGGTCACAGTGCTTTTCTTTAGAGATCACACTGGAGCATGAACTGTGTCTTCCCTGGGAAGAACTGAAGCTCTCCTACCCTCTAGTGACTGTAACAGAATAGAGCACAGGGTTGCAGCTCTGTTTGTCTTTTTTTTTTTTTTTCCCCTCCTCTTTTAAACAATACTTTAATTTCTCCTAATTCAGTACCGTGCCTTAGCATCTCAATTTTATTTAAAGATGCGAAGGCACAAACCAGAGTCTTGAGAACTGAGAGACCTGCCAATATGGCTTATAGCTAAAGGTCTAAAAACTGCATATATAAAAATTTATTTAAAATGTAATGAGATATAGTGTACAGCTGAAAAAAAAAAAAAAAAAAATCAAATGACAGCAACTAAGACAGAAGTTTGGCTATTCTGGACAAAAAGGACCAGAGTTTAAAAACCTGGCTCCCTTTTCTGGAACCCAAAGCCAACCAGCATCAAGAGACAGCTGTGTGTGCTTGCGTGAGAAAGAGGGGGATCAAGCTACACTGATTGAGTGAGGGCATAGTAATTTCCAGAGCTTTAGTTAAAAACTAAAGCACTGAGCTCTTCAATTATTCCATCACTTTCTGTCATACTGCATTCAGGGATGTCTGGCGGCTCTTTGCAAGCGCAGCGGTAAGGGTCTGTGTTATCTCCCTGGAACCAGGGCTCGCCAAGCAGCCAGCCAGCTCCAAGAGCTGTTCTTTGCACTTCTTCTATTTACAAAAATATACTTGCTGGCACAATACCTGCGAGGGTTGGCTCCTCTACTTACCACACCAGAGTTATGAGGAATAAAACAAGAGGACGTTAATTATTCAATTTATTTACGCACAAACCAATAGTTATATAGGGAAAATATCAAGATGCATATGTGTTCTCATAAGAGCCAAATTTTGCTTTTCAGAAAGTTAGACTGTATGGCTCTCAAGCTGGGTACTAGGCCTTGCAGTTTCTATATCATTGTTATTTACTCAATAGCAAATTAAAGCTTTACAGAACAAATAAAAAGCCACAGTCTGTTTCCCGAACAAGATTAAAAACTAATGCAAAAATGGGACAATGCAATGATATAAAAGTAATGGCAGTCTGCAGGGCTACTACGGAAGACCAAGGAAAGCAAATTCTGTAGATATGTAGCAACACAAATCCTTGAAATCATGTTACATTGCTCATAATGAAAACTGCCTACTTGTTCTCCATCCCAAAAACAAAAGGGATTTCAAAACCCACAGGAACAACTAGAAAAAATGCTGTCTCACAAATTTCTCCAGTGGCAAGAGACAGCCTAAACAATTCAGCTAAGAATCAGAAGACCCATTGTCAACACCAATATCTACCTATCCATAAATCAATTTACAGTTTTTGTTATTGCTGAATTTATACGGACGTTTTCTTAGTACAGACTGTGTCTTTCTACAACTCTTTACTGAATGAGGTCTCACTCTTGATCACTGATAGATGCTACCATAGGACATGGTAAGAAAGCAGTGGCAATTTCTCAACACATTCAAAAATCAAAAATCTAAAGATAATCACAACTCCTGCACTTAGGTAGAATCTACACTTCAAATTTTTTATACTTTTGCAGCTTTTTTCAGAGGAGGGCACAAAGACTTGGGAGTGGACTTTTTGAAGAGAAAAAATTATGAATTACCTTGGACGAAGATCGTTTCTTCCGATTTGACCATCTCTGTTCAGGAGTCCCCACCATTGTAACATAGAGAACCCACGAAGGGGAAAGCAGAGGAGGAATAAAATGGGGAAAGTTATTTAGCAAAATAATTCAAACATTAGCTTATAAAATGAGTTAGAAAAGCTTAGAAGGGAGTTGGATCTACTACTGCATTCATTTAACTCCCTCCCTCATGGCACATGACACAAAAAAAAAAAAAAAAAAAAAAAAAAAAAAAGAATAATCAGAGGGACCCAGAACCATTAGGAAGAAACATGGATTATAGTTCTGGTGCCATCTGGTTCTACAGTAAGCTAGTTTAAAAAAATCATCTTGCTGTTAAGTGCTAATGTGGACAGATTCATTTCACTATTCTGATTCCACTGGAAATGGCTGAGCAATTTGCATTTAAAATACAAGGGCTTAAAACATCATCTTTAAAAAAATTACAGTGTGCACCAACTCTTCTATCAACTGCATTCTGAATGTTAAGCAAGCACCCAAGAGTACCAAAAGCCACTACTTTAAACCCATTTATTTTCTGTCTCATTGGTTAAGTCCACTTTAGCCCATGCCTTCCTAAAAATCCCAGAAGAATTCCTGAGGTTCTTTTGGCTAACATAAAGATACCATCTTTGTTTCACCCCTTCCAGCAATCTGATAGCATTTGCCAACAGCATTGTCCTGTAAAAGTTAGCTGGTGAATTCATATCCAAGATTGAAGCCATCTCATAACATAGTGATATAACTATAACAACTGTGTTTTGATGTCTTTAAGTTTTTTAATAATCACAGACTAAGGTAGAAGTAACTTTACAATTATCTTTAAATTAATGCAGTGGATAATTTTACAGTTTTCAGAAAAGACAATTTGAAAAATAAATACTGAACAGCAGACATCCCATGTTAACTTTACCACCTTTAAACATTTACATTTCTAGAAATAAACCTATTCAGACAAATTCCATACCTATAATTCAATAATGTGTTGTAAACAGCAACTTTCACAGTAGACTATACAGAAGACTGCAGAAAGATTTTCTCTTTACATATTTATGTCACATATTTAAAATTGGTCTGGCTTGAAAAACAGATCTTAGAAAATGCCTACTCTTGGCTTTTCCCCATGCCTTGCAAAGCTGCTGCATGGACAGTAGCAGGATGGGCTGACCAGGCTTGCTCCACACTGTTTAGAACAGTGGTAGCAATCTTAGAAAATTATAACAAAAACAAATAAAAACAAAACTAACAAAAACAACACATGCACAACTTAATTTAAAAACTATCAGCCTTGTGTTGTTCAGAGTCTCCAACCAACTGTTGTTTGTTTGTTTGGTTTTTTTTGGTGTTTCTAGCATCACCAAAAGTTGCACCGTATTTCTGCATCAGGAGTGAAGTTCAGCTGAACTCAGTAGCAAAATTCGGGTTTTTACAAGAAATCTCTTCCTCAGCCAGTGTGCTTCTCTGCAGGACTGTTAGAGTTTAAATCTTAACATTAAATCAGTGTTTTAAGATTTCACAAAAATGTATGTTTCATCAGCATGATAAGAAAAAAATTAAGAATCACATTCAAATTATTGGGTTCTTTGTAGGTTATAAAATCTAAGTGTCTGGGTGAAAATCAGAAAACAGTATGCCCTGAAATGGCAATTAAAGCAGGTACAGTTCACACATTCACTTTAGCAACTTGCCTATTGCAGTCAAAGTTAACATGTACACGATACATGGAAAGCATTGCCACAGAGCACTTTGCAACTACAAGACAAAAGCATTCAGCTACAGATGTCTAAGCACCTTTTACCCAGTTAAATATGTGTTTTTAAGAAAAAAAAAAAAAAAAAAAAAAAAAAAAAAAAAAAAAAAAAGCTATGATCTGTCTCGATTTCAGTATAGAGTCTCTGAAGATGAAAATAAAGGTGGCATTTCCCAGTAAATCAGATTATTCCAGCTCTTTTTTTTTTTCACCTCAACACATTTCAGCTATAAATTTGATTTCCTAAGCCACTTACATTATTTCTCTTGAAGTCTCCTTGCTTTACTGCTAGACTCAAGTTTAATACAATCACTCCCATGTCATCTTCTAAACTGTTGGGATCTTCCAATTTTAAAACCTGTTCAGTAGTTCTAAAAAAAAAAAAGAGAGAGAAAAAGCATTTGTTGACTTCAGTTAACTCGAGTTCATTACTAAAGGTCACACTGAGCTGTGCAAATTTCAGCCTCTTGTCTGAAATTCCCAACACTGAGTTTAAATATTAAAGGGAGAAGTCTGGAGGGTTTCCCCCTTAGTTCTGATAAAATACACAACCTTTTAAATAACACAGCCTATCATGTTATTATGTTATTATCTGCATTTCTCCAGATGTGGATACATGCTGAATTAAGTTACTGCTTCCTCTACTTCACGGGGAAAAAGAATGACAGGGAAACTCATCCAAGTGAATTTTCTAGCTGGGATTTGACTCACAAGATCTGTATTCTGCTTTACTGCCACATGAATTTCGTCTCCCTCCGTGACTCAGTTACCTCACTGAAAAGAGGCTGGTATTTACCTGGTGGCACTGTCTCACAGACAAATTCATTAATGTTTCTGGAAACTCGGATACAACAGCCGTGGGAGCTATAATATATCCGCACAGGGAGAACTCATTTTCCCCCACCAAAAAAGTCACACAGTGAGTGAGTATAAAAGAGAGAAATAAAACTTGAATTCCTGGCTTCCAGCTCCACATTCAGACCAAGCAGCAGTAGACAAAAGGCGAAGGGTTTGCCTCTGCACTAAATCAGGGCCAGATGCCGCTGCAGCAGGGATGGATGGAGGGGGGGGGGGGGTGTTGGAAATGGGGGAGCTCACAGGCAGCAAGGCAAAGCATTCCCCTGTTGAATTATCTGCAGAAAAAACACACCCCACCCTACCTGGGGCTAATAGGGGGTCTCAACTTTCTTCTCCCCTTCTTCTGCCATAAATCCACCTCTGTAGATAATTCTAGTGCAGCTTTCCATAAACAATACTGTATATACAAACACTTGTCCTTATTACTAGATACGAAAAGAAAAGTGTGCCTTCTTCTGAGCTGGGCTCCATCCAGTTTGGGTTGGATTCCGTACATAATGCCGGATAAAAGCATGCCTATGTGGGATTTATCTGAAGCTATTTCTCATGTTTTAAATGTGCTCCCCACCCTTCAGTCAGAATAAGTTTTCATGAATAGATGAATTCCAAGCTATAGCAAAAGCATTTCGTTTCTTTGTTATGCTTCTCAATTAAGCTGCAATAACATTTAACTAAATAAACATATTACCTATTGAGTTCAAGTTCAGTGAGTGCTACGAATGCCGAACCCATGAAGTCAGAAGATGTTAAGTCTCGATCATACACCTGGTGGCAAAATAAAATATTTATAATTTTCACATCATAAGCCAGTTTTAGCCTGGATGATAAAAGAACAGATATTTTAAGGCCTTTATGATCAAAGCTTAAATATAATTCAGGGATAATTTTCCATCTCCCTGCTTTAATTTGTATTTTTAACTAAATATTTAAACAGTGTTTTGAAAGTGTCTTCTTAATATTATGTAAACAGAGACGTGTGCTGCTACAGATTGTGCCTGTTCCTTTATGCTCTCTGCAACAGAATGATGAAATGCTGCACAAAATCAGGTACTTCTTGCTACAGATGTTTTAGCAATTAGTGCTCACAACTGGTAGCTTGCAGTTCTGGTAACTGTAACGTTACTCATAATGAGAAAAGGCTTTGCTACTTGTCACGGCTGCATCCCAGGTAATAATTCTGTTCAACCCTGCCAAATTACACTCCTAAAACGTGCTTATGAAACCACTATTGATTTCACTAAGCTCGCACAAGCACAGTAAGTTAGAGCAGAATTTAGCTCTATAGTCTTAAACATATCCAGGCAAGGAATTTTATTTCAACTTGGGTTTTCATAGAATGAAAGCAAAACATGCAAGTAAAATCTGGAAAAGACATATGTGCATTTTAATTTGAAATTGCTCAAACTCTTCAACTGGATCGTGTTTTATGTTATCCTACTACAGTGAATAAAAAATCATTATGGTTTTAAAGTAGAAAACAATTGCTTAAAAGAGTACTTACCTATCTTTCAAAAATTTAAAACCCAAACTTACCTTGATCCAGAGTTTTTGATCAAGGGTCTGTACAGGCAGCACTACAGTCTCATCCCAAACTGGGTTTAGGTTCTTGTAGACTACCTTACTTTTGTATAGAGTTTTCCCATTTAATTTAAATTTCACATATGGGTCACTTGTACCTGTGATAATTAATAAGAAATAGATTAGCACTGCCCCCATGTAAACCCATAATCGTAAAATATAATTTAATAAAACCATAAACAACAATAAATTACAGTGAGTTTTTAATATACATGTGTATGCATAATTACATATATAAAAATTTCTAGTTCATACGGAAACCAATTGAACATAACCAAAAGGCTGTTTGAGAGGGGGTAACAAAATCTTCAGTTTACTCGATCTATGCCGTGTTACTCTTAAAGAATGTTAATTATTCTTTAGTAACTTAGTTAACATTTTAATTTGGGTACAAAGCAAACAAGGATGAAGAAATATTTACAGGGCAACTAGCAGAAGAGTGAAAGAGAAAATGTGATCCTGTGACTACAAACATATGAATAGACCAACACTAAAAAGCATTGTAACTTTGGATAGGAGCTCCAAGGAAATCAGCAACAATAGCTAAAATGCTCATCAGGATTTCATCACTGGTGTCATTTGCCAATTTACTTAAATCTGAATTGGAAGTTTCACTGAAAAAATACTGGCATTGTTCGGTAAAACCATACACAGAACAGACTCTGTAAAGAAAACAAATAACATTCAGGTAACATTTAAAAATCCAAACAACACATTTTGCCATGGCAATAGCATTCAATATTTTTATGGAACAGATGCCCACAGACAGACCATGGGGCTCAAGCCACTCTGCAGCAATAGACAGACTTGCAGCTGTCAAAGGAAAACAGAAGAGGGAATCAACTTTTTATTATTATTATTATTATACCAATGGCATCTGCACTAACACCAATCACTGCATAAGACTCCAAAAAAAAAAAAAAAAAAAAAAAAAAAGGAATGAGGTACACAAAGCATTTCACTAGATAGTTGGTTTAGACTTCACAGAAGTCTCAGACTGCCACTAACTGAAAAAGTAAAATTGAGGTCTAGCAGCACATACAATTAACTGATCCCAGGTGCTTCTTATCTGTCACATTCAGTATTGCCGGTACTGTAACTTACATTCAAAATTCTACTTCCCTGTTAACAGTTCAATTTCATTAGAAGAATCACAGCTAACCCAACAGATATATCCAGACCAGGCACTGCATGCTTCCAACATGGCCATCACTGCAAGTAGCACATTTTAAGGTGCTTATGGCAGAAGAAAAACTCCTCCACCAGACTTCACAAGTTCAGAAATAAACTGATTGTGTCCCCCCACAGGTACCCATGGAGCTACTGGTGACAAATGGGCAGCAGTTCGGAATGACCCAGTGCAAGACTAATACTCAGTCTTGTCGGTAATTTGGTGAAACAGTGAAAACACAAAAACTCCACATTCAAATATTCAAGGCTCTGATCAGTGCTATGTAAAGAAAAACTTGAGAAAAAATAGCTATGTGTTAGCATCTATTTGGAATTGAACAGTACTGTGAAGAATTATGTGCCTGGGACATATGGAGTTATTTTTAAGAACTGCAGAAAGTTTTATTCTACTTTCTTTTCAGAAGTGTTTCATTCACAGAAGGAAAATATTGATTGGATTTCAATTACTAACTACATCTGATCCTTTTTTAAATAGTTATTGCCAAAATCAACCTCTTTATTAATGTGAAAAATGCTGCAAACTTTAAAGAAATTTCTTTCCTGTCTTCTCTTAAAGATGAAAACAATAAATCCAAGGAAGTCATAGATCGGTTTCTTAATGGTTTTTTAATGGGTTAGGACTAGACCTTTCAGTAGAATACTTATCTAAACTATGATTACGCTTTTGCATAAAACACACCACTTGAAAACAGCACATTTTACACAATGAATGGGAACAGAAAGGTAAGACATATCCCCACGATAGGGGCAGTAGCCCTCAGATGATGCAGAAGCTGAGAAATGACAGCATTGAGATCTTTGATGTTCTCCCAGCTCCAAAGATCCCAGCTCCCTTCTCCTTTAAAAAGGGAAGAGGACTGACTATTATTTACAGGACAAGCAGGAGCAAACTGAATGTTCAGAAATAACACCAGCAATAATAATGTCCAGAATCTATTCTGTGCATTAAATGGTAACCCGCCCAGATATGGAAAGCAGGTGTAGGAACTAAAAAATGAAGATGGTGCTGGAGGCAGGCAGTCTGTGGCCATAACAGACTGTGTTTTGGCACAGAAAACCCATAAGCAAGGACAAAACCTGAAAAGATAGAGAGAGAAAGAAAACAACCAACAAGTTCACTATTTGCAAGTACAAAACTCTGAGCCCTTTCTCTGAGGATGGGAAGCAAGAGGACCATATCTGAGTAAGCATCCCAATCGCATTATTGCCCTGAAAGCTATCCAGGTTGTTAATAAAGGGAAAAATAAGAAGAGGGGGAAAGGCTCCCTAGCACTGTTTGTGTGAATCAGGCTTTAGCAATTTTCCTTTTTCTTTTTTTTATAAATACATACAGATATATATATATATATATATATATATATATATATATATATAAAGCAAAAGAATATATATATCTATATAACAGTGGGGAAAAAGCTATAATAAAAAGAGGCCTTTAATTAAATAAGATTGCCACTGTGGGATCAGGCCTTCATGCTTGTCAGCTTACTCTCAAAATAAACATCTCAAAGCCAGACCTCAGTGGTGTCACTTACTCGGGCAAGGCACGCCGGGTAATCCCTCGCGATCTTGACAGCTACATAATGTTCAAACTCCTTCACGGGTGAACGGCGGCACTCGCGCGAAAGAAAATATTAATGCCGGGAATTAATAGAAAAAGGGATGATGGTTTACAAAAGCCAAACAAGGAAGAAGTGTCAAGTTAGTACCACGTTAATTGTTAGGGAAAATAATTGCGAGCGGGCGCGGGTTGCGGCGGTGCTCGGCTGTCGGGCTGTCAGAGGGGTAACATCTCAACTAGGCAGGCAGGGGAACGGGGCCGGCGGCATGGGAGTGCAGCTCCGACATCCTACAAATGATGGGCTGACACCTCCGCACTGGCAGACAGATGGACTTTAACCTCTGAGGCAGCAGCTGGGAGCAAACCAGGGCTCAGCAGCGTTTGCTCAGGTGGACCCGGGTGGCAAGGAGAGAAAAAGCGAGCTGGGCAATGGGGCTGGATAGAGAAGGGACACAGCACTGAAGCCCCTTTTCAGGCTTTCAAGGTTTCTCCCACACTGCATTGACAAAGTTCCTGTACCTCCTGGTGTCGCTGCACCCATCTCTTAGATGCCCCAGATTGCTTTCAGGTGATCAGAGTAGGTTAAAAGGAGACAGGGAATGAGAAATAAGGCAGGTGGACCAGCCCCACCTGGCAGGATGAACAGCACAGATGGCAAATTATTATTAACAGTATTTGAGTTCAAGGCTTGAAGCTATTAGATGGTTTAAATACTATTTATTAGAGACAATCTACAGTGTAACCAAAACAGAATAGCTTTTCCAAAGTGACTAGAGATTTTAGATATTAATTAGTCTGAAAAAGGACGTGTTTCATTTTCTTTTAGACACTGCAGGTGCTTGAGAATTTTCTGAAGCCAGACCATTAGGAAAAATTTCAGCAGCACCCTCCTAGCAAAAGCAACCAAGTCAACAACTTGTAAGCACTCGCACCCAGGGGTGCGCTGCAATGCAGGTTCTGAACCTGCCCATCTCAACCACCTCAGCTGCAGTCACAAGTCAGGGGGGTAACATGAGAACAATCCTGCTTGGAAGCAGTTGACAATTTAGACCCAGACAAACATTCTTCTGGTGCATAAAGCAAGGTGAGATGTTTTGAGGTGAACTCAAATATTATGCAACAACAAGAAGGTTGTTAAACAGTTAACTATATATGCATGTGTTAGATGATCTGCTTTTTAATCTAAAATCCAGTAAGAGTAAAAAAAAAAATCCTTTCATCAGCTGAATCAGTTTTCTCATTGGAGAATTGGAGAAACATGCATCTCAACAGTGATACTCCCCTGAATTAATTTCCATAATATCTATTTTGCCTCTTTTTTTTCTTCCACTAACACTTACAAGCTATGAGTGCAGGCAGACCAAGCCTCAGCTAAAATCTGAGCAAGCTTCAGTGACCAAAAGTTGCTGAGACACAGCATCAGGACAGGGCTTAGCAGCCCAAGAAACTGTTAATGGTGTTTTTAAATGGATACTGCTGCCCTCTAGCAGCAACCAAGAGATGTACCACATCAGCAGTGTTTAATAATACTGCACACTTGCTTCATAATTACAAGAAAAACACCAGACCCGATATGATTTCAAACCACACTCCATTTTATAGGAGTAAACTTACTGGAAATACAGCATATGAAACAAGTCCTGTTACATAAATAAAAAAATTACCACCTAGTCGCCTTAAAATCCTGAAAGCTCAAAGCAAGGGCAGTATGAAACATAACCTAGACCATCTTAAGTTTCAGTTAAAATCCTGTATTTGAATCTGAAAAAGGAAATGAAGGATTTATTTTATATGCACATAAAGAATGTATTTCTTAAAATCTTCCTAGAAATAGAATTACTGGAGTTATTTACAACAAGAAGTAAAAGACATTTTATAATGGAACACACACTTTTCTTCTTAAGTGGAAAACCACTATCCTTGCAAAGATCAAGGCTTAAAGAGGAAACCAGAAAAAAAGTAATCTGATGGCAGGAAATCCAGGTAATTTTGGAAAGTTTTGTGCACAGCAAGATTACGCAACCAGATGGAAATGAAACATTTCTTGGAAACAAGCATCACCAATAGGCTCCTAGGGAAAATAAACCAAAAAAACTTGACCGAAGACATATGAGGAACACACGCAAACCCTCAGCTGAGGAGAAAAAAATAAGAAAAAGTGCCAGACATTTCAGAAATGGTGACTGAAATTAAACCAACAAAACAAACAAGATCCTAACAAAACGACATTTGGGACACAATGACAGCAAGAATAGATAGCTTATGACAAAGGGTAGATCAAACATGGAGCACAGGAGGGTGCAAGGACACAGCAGAAGCCACTTTTACATTACTAGTGAGCACCAAGGGCCTTTGGCATAAGTAGTTGCATCTTCTTGTATTTGTATTCTATGGCTTTATAAAAGCTCCTTGTAGGAGCCCCAAGACCCAGCGTGAGCTGTCAGGGAAGGCAGCTGCCCCTGAGAGTCAGCTTTCATGACAGAGATATTGTCATGACACAGAGATTGAACCATTTAAGAAATCTGTTATCTAAATTAGATACCTACCAAATAAAAGACCTGGTCTCTGGGCTTTACCTATTCTTTACCAGTGCTACCATCCTTATGTTTCTTAATCTAACGTTTATGTTACCAAAGGTGAGGGGCACATTTTGGAATCATTGCTTTTGTTCTAACTTGACCCATTTTCTTGAGGTTCCCCCATCTTTGCGCTTTCCTTTCCCAAGGGCAGTTGAGGAGGGAGGCTTGCAAGGACTGCCATGCAGAGGCAAAGTTTCAGCCACCCGCTGTATTCAAAGAAACTGAATTTGGAGCAGAGCAACAACTGCAGCACAAGCTGTTGTACACAGAGCTATACAGAATCCAGAAAACATCAAAATAAGTACCCAAAACCATCCAAATTCTTCGCATTTGTAAATTAGTCATGATTATGCCTTTCAAAAAGAAGTGTGAAAAGTTGCCTAATACATCTGAATAATTAATAAATCTGAAGAGCTAATGATCTAATTGCAGATACCCTGAAAACAGAGAAAGTCTAAATTAATCAGCATGTTTGCAGGGAGCGATTCAGCCTAATTGCTCTGAGCATTTGCTTTCCAAACAATGGATTTATTCTGTGTAAGCTGACAAATGCCCAGCCCAGTGCAAACCCATCCTCGCCTCCGGCACTTTGCTACCACTGTGGACCAAGGCAGGAGACAGTCCAGAGATACAGAGGGTGCAGGTCTACAGCAGGATGTTGGTGCTTGCTGTTCTGTCCCCTTTCTTTCCATTTAATTTGCCCTAGGGAGACTGCATTTTTGCATAGTTCCCAGTGGTGGTAAATGCTGCCCATGTAGCAGAGCAGCACAGCCTCTGCTGGCTCGGGGAGTCTTACAGAACCCACTGACTATCAAGTGGTTGGTGTTAGAAGTGAGAGCAGCTGCTGACATGCTCTGACTGGGGGTGATGGGATACACCCAGCCAGGAGACAGCTCCTTCTGAGCTCCTGCAACTCACCCTGCTCCTCACATGCATGTTTTCCATGTTCTGCTGCCTGGATCATGAGAGAAAGAAAAAAGAGCAAAACCCAAGTGCAGCAGCAGGAGGTGACAAGGGAATCCTTGTCGATAGGAAGAAATAGAAAAGAACAGAGACAGGGTACAAAGAACTTGTAAAAAAAGAAAAAAGAAAAAAATCTAGGAAACGCAAGTGTATGAATACATATATATATCTCAGGTTGGAGCAATACAGCCAAAGAAAAAAAAAATAAGAACCACAAACACTCACAAGCTGACATCACATCCAAGAAATCTATTTCTCATAACCACAGTGGCTAACAGAGCAAAACATGCACTCAATACTTCAGAGGAGCAGGATTTAGAAACATGAGGAGCTTCTCACCCTTAAAGGCCCCCAGAACAGTTTGTTTTCTTATACCAGCAGTATAGCTGGGTTTGCCAACTGAAGGAAGGTAACACCTCTGTGCGACTGTGGCATCACACTCCTGCTTAGTGTCACTGTCACTGTTCTGGAAAGGTGATTCTTACAGGCAGCAGCAGGCACAGTCAGAGCATCTTGTGGCCATAAGGGACCAGGACATTTCAGGTTTCATTAGACTGACTCATACAAACTGACATCACTGTGTCCAAGGAAAGTGAACCAGCAAGTAGAATTGTGCTCCATCCACTCCCAGTTCAAAGCACGTAGAGCTGGAAGTTGTGAGCTTCATTAAAAAGACTCAAAAATGGCAGGAAACCACAAAGGGCATAACAAAATGGCATCACTTAAAACTGGTGACTATGAATGTTTCACATTTCCTTGAGGCCAAATAAGATACACAATTTTTCTCTCTCCTGCAGAACTACCAGTGTTCCACAGATGGACGGTTCACTAAAAAACATTTCTGCTTTCTATCCACGGTATTAAAACTGCAGAGGTCAGAAACTCCTCAACAACCATGTTGTTCCGTGTTATCTAATAACAGTAATACTATACAAAGTATACAGAAAGCTAAATGTTGGGTTTGGGTTGGTACACACAGACAGAACCACAACCTTCAGTGTTTTGTTCATCAGTTATAAATATGGGAGGACCCACACACCACCTAACATTAGGCACCCAATGTACATGCAAGCGATGTGACTGCCACTTGCTAATTGTCTGCTTTGGCAGTTTTAATGTATGAACTGTATCCCAAAAAGCACCAGAAAGAAGCAAATAAACCAGACTCCAAGCAAGCTTGAGTCCAATGACCCATGGGTAACACCTCTGCCACCCTGCATCCCCAAGAGGGGGCACAGCAATGTTGACCTGGAGAGGGATTTTTTTTTTTTTTTGGAGCCTCTCCCATGTCAGTAGAACAGAGATGCTGTTCTACAGCACTACGCTTCCTTGGCTTGGGTACAGACAGACAGACAAAAAAAAAATAATAAAAAAAAAATAGAAAAGACAAAAGGTGAAGAAAAAAAAAGTAGTAAAAATTAGGTTAACAGATAATAAAGGTAAAGAGTAAGAATAATATGGTAAAGCAAAGGAGAAATTTGAACTATACCAAAAAGAACACGTCCCAGAAAGAGCAGTACATAGTGGGTGAAAATTCAGAAGAATATCTGGAAGGCTTGGGAAAAGTGAAGTCACCTGCTAAGTCTTACAGTCAGTCTGGGGTTATCAGAACTATTCATCTTTACAGAGAAATGTAATTAAAGCCTGTTTAATAACTTAAGTGTATAACGAGTAAATTTAGCCATGTGGATTTGCTGATTAGAACCAAGACGACTTTCCAGCAACTATACTGGTGGCCGAAATATTTCCCCTCTGTTAAACACCACAGATTGATAGATACATACACGCACGTACGTATATAAACACAAATGCACAATGCAACTGAAGCTGGAAATTGCCACCAGAGGGCAGCAAGGACCCGCTGTGCTGGGCTTTTCTTCCCTTAGAGCTCTCCAGCATTCCCCAACAGCCCTCAGCCAGGGAGATTGAAAGGAACTGGCAGTAAATTAAAATTAAGGGGAAAAGTGCATGCATGAGAAATGGGTAGGGCACCACGTAAGTGGTTTTTTTTGTTTTGTTTTGTTTTGGTTTTGTTTTTTTTTGTTTTGTTTTGTTTTTTTTTGAGTAAATACAGAGCTTCCCCAGAATGCAAACTGATGGTTCTGATGACTTCTTTGAGACATCTTTTTTTGGAGAAAATGCTGTTAATCATTAATAAATATTAAAATTTAGGAAATTTAGAAAACTTATGGTAAATCTGATTTAAACCAGCAATACTGGTATACACTCTTCACTCAGGCTCTGTGGTTTAAATGTGATCTTTTTGTTATTTAGGGTGTAACATACTCCACAGAGACAGAAGATTTGAAGTTAGCATCCATCACTGACCAGACAAGCAGTTACCACCAGTATGACCACCGTATGTGGATAAAAACAGCACAGTGCTACTGTACTCCTACATATGAATGTTGAGACTCTACTGCCACTGCGACCTACCTAAGCATCTTTGCAGCTACTCACACGAGGCTAACCAGTGGATGCTTACCCCTCCAATATGCACAATAAAACACAGGACCAGGAACTCGACATTTACCCCCTGCGTAGTTCCAGAGCAGCTCATTACACAAAATAAATAAATAAATAAATAAATAAATAAATAGATAAATAAATAGATAAATAAATAGATAAATAAATAGATAAATAAATAGATAAATAAATAGATAAATAAATGGGGAAGAGGGTTTGAAGCCCACTCCCAGCTGTGTCAGACAGCATTGCCTGGTTAGCTCTGGGGGTTTCCTGTTCCCAGAACATGAATGAGCACGACTTGGCCTCTGGCCCTAGCCACAGCCAGACTCCTAGGATACACTGGCTGCAGCCAATATGTTCCTGTATTCAAATTATTTGGAGTAGGCTAGTACACTCCAGAGCAGCGGCTGTATCTGGTGTCACAGCGGGTGAGAGGAGGGAAGTTGCATTTGCCTGACCCACAAGCTTTCTGTGAGGTTCTCATACTGACTTTGCTCATCTCTCCAACTTCCCACTTCTAAAAGCACGATGCAAAAACCACAGTGGCTGCAGTTCAGGCTTATGTGTCTCACAAAGACCTTATGTAACCAGCAGGACAAAGACCTATAAGGATGCCATCAGGGCATCACCACTATGCTTTTCTGAAGGTACTACCACCACAACACAACTGTGCCTGAAGAATTATCATTAAAAAACTATTTTCCCACTTCACCACAAAGTCTTTGAAAAAAAGCAGGAATTTTATTGAATGATTTACCACCTCATATACTCAGTCTTCTAAATGAACAGTCATTTGCCACAGAAAGTGACAGACCCATCAAACTGATTTTTTCCCCTTATGCTGTTTCACTTTGTTGCACAATGCTTCATTAAGACAAGCATTTGCTTTCTTATGCAAGAAAACACAGCCTAGAGCAAACTATGTGTTCTGTCCTCTATAGAAATACTGCTCTGCTGGAATCACTCATTTATAACATCTCTTCCATGGAAGCAGCTGGATATGTCCTGGCTTGTGCAGCTTGCTAGGATATCTGATGAACTGCTACGCTGTCAGGAAGTACATGCTTCTGTTTAAAGAGTGATGATCTTAATCTAAGTATTCATTCACTACTTCCAAAAGCTAGGAAGAAAAAGCAGCATATGCTTGGCCAAGAGTTACTGTTTGGTGAAGACATGAAAAACCAACATGGAAAAAGTTAACTGAGATAATAAAAGATGGAAATCCCCAAAACAAGCACCGCATGTGAAGGCTTATAAATCCATACAGGTCCTTCCAGATGCAAACCTTGAATGCAAGGCTAATTCAAGCTGATTTTCTTTAAACTGTAGTTATTTTTCAGTATGGCTTTATTCTCTTATTCTCTTCTTTTTTTGATACACTTTTTTTTCCTTTTGAATTCTGTCCTCTTAAGTTTTATTAAGTTGTGTTTGAAATTCATGAAAGGGGCCTTGACTTACACCCACTCTTCCCACAGTTTCCCTTTTATTAAATTTTTTTACCGATAACCTAAAGCTCTCCTAGAACAGCTATTTTATTTATCACATTTCAAATTATTCCTTTTTTTAAAAAAAAAAAAATAGATTAGAATCTCTGAAGATTAATGACTGCAGTTCTTGAATAGATACAGATGCTAAGTACAATAAGGGAGGGGTTTTGCAGCTGTGCAATCAGGAAGGAGCAGCAAACACAGGGCAGCTCCCTCCCCTGTGTATCTAAGGTGGATAAACCCAGGTGTTGATTGCTCTGACCTGGACACAAGTCAATGACTTATTGCATCAGAGATAAGAAAAGATGTTGATGGCACAACAGTGAAAGCAGAGTCCTGCAACCCAAAGGGAAGCAGCTGAAAGGTGTGGCTCACCACAACGATCTCTGATAACCAGGTTCCGGCCTTCTTTCAGGTGAATGGTCAGGAGGTAAGCAAAGGGGCTAGGCAAGTCATTCAAACAATCACTTCCTTCTTCTACAGCCTAAGGAGAACAAAGAAATCAGTCACCACTACATGCCTCCCCAAGCAGACACGTGAACAGAGCAGGTGTTTTCTTGGTACTGCAGAGGTGAAGTTCACAGGCCTTTTTTCTTTGGGCAATCTTTTACAGTGCACTTGTCAGAAAAAAGAAAAGAAGATGTCTGAGACTGCTTCCTTACATAAATAACTAATCATCATTGTCAGATAAACTCACAAAACCAAGGGTAACAAAAGGAGGGCTACAACTGATAATCAGTTATAATAGTAAAGGTCATAAATGCACAGACAGGCTTTCTAAATCCTAGCATTTCTTTTTTTTTTTCTTTTTTTTCTAGCTGCTTATTCCTTGTGCATTCACATTTATCTGCTGAAATCATGAAAAATACAAATTTCATAAAATTACTGAGTGGAATATTTCTTTATACAGGTTTAGAAGACATGAAAGCAGCATTAGACAAAGCATTCTTGTTCAGAGTTTCTGCCAGGGTTACCTCCCACATCACCACCATCCAGATGGCATATTTGGTGAGGGCAAAGGTAATGAAGTTTGGCTAGAATAAGCAAATACACTTTACATGAGGATTGCATGTCAATAACTGCCAATGCCTTTTTGCACTGTTGTAAAACTGGATTGTTGTCATGTTAGTTAAACCCTACATTCATAGTAAGGTAGTTGCAGTCTCTATTTTAATTCAATTTATTCCTGAGATACTGAGTATTTGTGCTGATGTTTTCATCAGTTAGCACTGCCAACAGAAATTATAGAATACTTTACAAAAGCAGGACATGCCAATCTATTTAAAATATTCAAACCTGCCTTGCATGACCGCCAAAAAAATGCCCCAAAAATACCATGCCGGAAAAACCTATAGGAAGCTTCACATGCTTTTTTTTTTTTTTTTTTTTTTTTTAAACCTGTAAGGAGCAAATCAGCAAAGAACCCAAACCTAAAATTAATTGTGCTTCCCCTAAACAGTCTGACAAAGATTCAAAATACTTTAAAGTAATAGGACGTACCATCTGATCATCGAAAAATTGAGACGATATGGAAGAGTCTAAATCTATTCCTCCACAAGAGTCCTATCAAAAAAATAGAAAGAGTTAGACAATAGTAATAAAAGTAACATAGTAATAGGTAATAGTAATAATATAGTAATAGGTAACAGTAACATAGTAATACACGGTGCCTTCATTGCTGAAGGTCCTTTCCAAAACTTCCCTGATGCCCAATGGTTATTCCATCTGGTGACTTATCAGTTGCAATGCTGACCCTTACTCCTGGGCAGAATTACAGTTGTTGAATCTCCAAGTTTCCTCGCTACAATTAAAATAAATAAATAAATAAATAAAAATCCAGAAGTGGTGGCAGCAGCAGCAACAACCTGAGTTTGGAGAGTGGGTGGCACTCTCACATTACTGCAATTTCTCCTTCGTTGCCCGAAAGTTAAGGCCCAAGAAAAGGTTGTTGTTTTTTGTTTTTTGTTTTGTTTTGTTTTGCAAAACCTTGTTTTGTGTTTTAATTCAGATCTCTTAAACTTTCAGTGGGGAGAGAAGGTTTCATGCTAATATTTTAGTGTAAGTTATGCTCCAGTAACTCATACAAACGTACACACAATGTGTGTAATTCCATGGGGCACATTTGCAAAGTTCAGAGGGAAAAAAAAAAAAAAAAATTAGAACCAAATGTCAAAGGGAAAAAGGAGGGAAAAAAAGGATAGTGGACATTTACTTCCCTACATTCTGTAGTAACTGGAAAGACCAAAAATTGTTATCAAGTCTCTAGCACATCAGAGGAAGTCAAACATTTCTTCCTAAAGACTAACTCATTCAAAAACTTGAGGCTATAGTGACGCAGTGTCTAGACTGTCTGGACACACAGAAGGGATTCATTCAGTGGCCAGGACACTGCTGCTGACGCTATTTTGACTGCCAGGACAGTCTATGATGATCACTTACACTGAAGAGGACCTATGTGCACATGCAACTCTTTGGTCTAATGCAGGACAATCACAGCCTATTCAAATACCAAGATTTATTCTAATAACAACCTCACTCTACAGAAATGCACACAAGGTGAAATTTGATCCCCATGTGAAAATGTTATTTCGTGCAGTGTGGTAACATCCAAATCTCTTAGATGAGAGCTGCATTGTGTTGAGCACCATACAAACAACAACAAAAAAATAAATAAATAAAAAGAAGCAGTTCCTGCATCACAGATCATAAATCTTAGAGATATTGATATGCTGAAATAAATATAAATAAGCTTCTGTGTAATTATTCTTCCCCTCCTCTTCCCATATACATATATTACATATCAGGAAATACAGTAATCCAGCACTGCAAGTAAAATTTTACTTGCATGACAGACAAAATTTAACATTATGGTTCCCACAGTAATCGTAACTTGGCCACCTTGCAAAAACACATTAAAAGTAGAAATATTATTATCATAAAGAGCAGCAGAAGAGTTTCCTTGCACAACAGAACTGAGTTATAGCTGCTAGGGGAACCCTAACTTTGAATTTCCTGACTAGCATGCATAAAATCTCACTTGTGTGCATTAAACCTAGCATTTCTACAGTAGTCTCTGGCTTCACAGGAATGTCTTTCAGGCACCGTTATTGGCACTGATAATAGTTTCTCTTGTTCTGCATGGCAAAACATGGAATCAAAGAACTGTATTGAAAAGCACAATTAGAATAATAAGAAGTACTAAACTACCCTAATATCTTTTACAATAAAAAATCCATCCTCAAAGTTATGCATTCGTATTTGTTGTTTGTTCTTTCTTTACTTGTATTATATGGATAGAAATTGAATAAAAATAGCTTGTTTTTCATGTTATCTCCATATAAAGTGAAGCACTATTACTCTATGTAGCTGATTGCAATGAGATCATTGAATATACATAAAAGTCTAGCCAAAAATACTGTCCTGAAATCTTGATTTTATCTAACTACAGTAATATTTCTGAACTTAATACAAGCAAACAGCACCACATTCATCAACAGGGTCATAGCTGCAAATCTGTGTGCAAAAAAATAAAACGTTAGCATATGCATGAATATATACAAATGAATAAAACTTTCCTCCTGGCAGGGTTTACAACCTCTACCTCCTCTTCTTATTTGTTCAAGGCCAAGAATGATTCAAAATACAAGTGCACTGAGTATATCATCAACCAGATGGGCCTTTGGGTTGCTACTGACTCACAGCAAGGTGTTAGATGAAGAAATGGTGTTAGTGCACTTCAGTAATGACGCGTGACCACGGACAAAAAGCAACAGCAAAAAGTGACATCAACAGTGTCCTTTGCAATCTGAACAAATCAGGCAGGGGTTCAACACAACTTCAGTTACTCCTCTGCTCTTTCAATCTGCATACCGCGACTACAGAGGACAAATAAAGTTAATCTTTTGGCAAATGGAAATGCAATGTGAGCAGTGAGAACTTCTACTGAAGATGGAATGCTCCCAGCACCAACGGCTCTGTGTTGAGCATTCAGAACGGTGTAAAAACCACAACCCCACACTGAGCTTAGGTATGAGGCTCAGAAAGTATCTCATGGTACTGGGTGACCAAAGAAAACCAGGAAATGAGTAGGTGGCATGTGACAGGCAATTCAGGGGGAAAAAAGCTCAGCCTACATCTTTTCTTTTTTTAGTTTATTTTGTTCCATGGATCTGCCTGCCTTCCTTCTGATTTACCTCACTAATCAGTGAATGATGTTCACAAAAGAATGATGCAAGTAATTGTCATGCTGTGCTCTCTGCAACAACCCCACCTAGTATTAGAACACCAATAACATGCACAACAAGCTGTCCCCATCAGAGGGGCTCAGACTAAAGATTTCATGGCTGTTCAATGAAGAATAAGAACCAAACTTTGAAAATAATTGAGTTTAATATTCCTTATCTATTTCTACTTTCATTTGCTTCATTCTGCTACAAGATATTTAGAAAAATCTTTCTGCATTTAAAAGTTATTGGAGGCAGATTACAGGAATGGAGGTAAGATCTTCACACAGAGATAGGGTTTGGCATGAAAGTAAATATTAAATGATTTAGATGCACAAACACATTTTGGGAATGATATAAATGCTACAGAGAATAAGACAGACAGATTGCTATGCGTCTGGAGGAAACTTGAAATTAATCTATTCCATCATTATACAGTTACCACTTTCTGCTGAAGTGCTTAGCTTGCCCAAAGTCAAGCAGAATTTGGGATTAATTTTGGTGCTGCTGCAAATACAGTTGCTAAATTTTAGGTTGGAATTTGTTGGTCTACAACAGCAGAAAAGAACTGCTGATATCATTAAAAAAACCTGGAAGCAAGCTCCTAAAATAATGATTATCCAACCTACTTTATGCTGATTAACCTGAGTTGATATAAATTTTAAGCTAACATGTTTAAAATTTAGCAACAGAAGTGATGTTCACTAGCTAACACTGTGATCTGTTGCTTCACAGGGGAGATAACATTGCTTTGATAAGAATGCACAGAGATAGAGAACAAGTTTTATATCATAAAAGACCATTTTTCTTATAGTAGCACTGATCATAATTTTGTTAAAGATGTTAATTCACCTGTGAAAGCCACTTCCAAAGGAGAGCTTTAAACCTAAGCGTCTGTTTTCCATTTTTACATCTTGGATGACTCAGAAAATCAGCTGCCATACCTGCAACACTTAATTTATGGGAAAACAACCTCAAAACTTAGCTCAAAACCTAACTTTCCTAGTGAAAACTCAACTCAGAAGGAAACAGATTTCCACAAACAAAAAAAATTTTGCCTACAATGTTTCAGACAGCCACAACCTTCACCTGTTTGTCTTATAAAGCTACCATGTGACTCCATAGATTTGCCACTTTGCTCTGGCCAGGCAGGATTTACTGTTTCATGTCAAATTCAAAGCATGTTGGACTTGGATCCTCCTGTTCTTGGGACATTATGTCCAGCCACAGAAGCACTGACCACAAAAGTGGTAAGAAAGGAAAGAAGGGGAACAAGATGGGGAATTCAGACCAAGTATTTTGATTTTACACCTCCTCTAATTAATCACAAACCAAACCCAAAGGACAGCCCTGAGCATGTTCCACACACCCACTGCATTCCACCACACATTCATTTTGACTAATTCCAGGTGTTGGCAGAGTTCGCTTCACCCTTCATCTTTCACCTCTTGCCTTCAGCTGGACCTTGAGTGGGCAGTAAGTTGGTTTTGCTACAGCAGTCCTAGTAAGTTATATTAATTAAAAAGAATTCTACAAGTGCATCAGACAGCAGTATGTTTCAGAGCTCAGAAAGCTACAGCTACTTTTGACCTAAGTAAGCAATTCCAACGTCTCTGAACAATCTGAAGTATCATAGATTTGCCAAAAAAAAAAAAAAAAAATCGAAGCGTGGTTAATTTTGCAGCTCCACAATGACAGAAAGGATATCTGAATTTGGCCTCAAAAATATATATAACACATTGGGTTTATGCTATTTTTTAACCCTTATACCTCGCAAGTGGTCCCTCTTCTCCACCCCTTCATAACCCAGTCTGGCTCAAGAGGGCCACTCAGCTTGGCCATCACCCAAGCCCCTCACCTCCATCATCTCATCTGCCAGGTCATTGCTCAGTCGGGCTCTCTGCAGCAGCTCAAGAAGGTCATCACTGGACGGCCGTTTCCCCTCAGGTGTGGGGCCTTCTGCCACACGTGCAACCGAGCAGGCCACATCCCCCTCCGTGCGTGCAGTCGACTGCCTTGGCCATGGCCAGTCCCCTCCTGCTGGCCTCACCGATGCGTTTCTGCTTTTCAGAGACACCACAGGCCTGGGGAGGTTGCTGGGGGAGTCTCCTGACAGGACCTGAGTGCTCGAATACGTCGTTTCTTCTTCTGTGATAGTCTCCACCTCCAGCATGTCAGGCACTGACACACTGAGGCGTCGGTCCAGCGAGCGGACCTTGCTCACCACCATCTTGCTGGATCTCTTCTTCGTCTTCCTTGTGCTTAAGTTTTGCAGGAACGGCCTCGTTCTCTGCTTCAGGGATCCCCAGACGGATGGCTTATCCAAGTCCATTGCTGCACACGGGACCTCAGCAATGCCTCTGGTACAAAACAGCATCAGCGATTCCTGGGGTGACTAAAAGGAATGTAGGAAGAAAGCAAGTCAGTCAGGAAAACTAACAACTGCTGAAGGTTATGATTCACATTGCCTCATCTTAAAACTTTCAGTCATTTTTCTCAACAGTAAAAGCAAAGCATTAGTAAGTGCTTCCCAATACAATCTGGTAGGTAGGTTTGATTGTTTACAAGGAAAACAGCCAGAACAAGTATTTAATCCTACACTAAAATGCAATGTCTGTCCACTGCTTTATGATTGCTATGAGAACATTTTATATCACTTCTGCCAAGTCCCGGTTTGAAAAAAAAAAAAAAAAAAAAAAAAAATTATCTCGTTTGAAACTGCTTCTGAAAAAAACTTACTGACGGAATTTAAATCATAATTCTAGCACACAAAAAAAATGCTGGCAAAGCTGTCACTGTGATTTCTGATGATGATTTTTCAGTCTACGTACATTTTCTTTGTTCTTTCTTAGACTGTGAGGATTTTTCCATAACTTACCAGAGGACAAGCACACAAAAATCAGCTCCACAAACTAAATGAAGAAGGCAGAAGAGATCACCTATAGCATTAGAAATCCCAACTAAGACACCCCAAAATACACCCTCATGTTACCCACTATCAGCAGTAGTCACCTCTGAAGAATTAATTTACCTCATAAAGAAGGCAGTTCAGAGAAAATGAGGACAAAAATGACATAAGAAATCACAGATTTTGAAAACCTGGCTGGTGGAGTTTTGTCTTTAAATTGATTCATGCTGAACACTTCTACAATAGTGAAGGGCACGAAGAAAAGTTCCAAAATCACCTACTGAATCTGCATTGTAAGACAATGGTTGAATGGACGCATCTGTGCACAGGAATATCCTCACAGACTGTGTTTTTTGGAGTTAGCATCTGAGCAACCATCCTTATTCTGTAAAGCAAAGACAGTCAAACCATCATCCACAGTTGTTAAGAAAAAAAAAAAAAAAATGAAACTTGCAGATTTACTCTTACTGTCAACAAAGACACAGAGCTTATAGCACATACCTATATCATTAGCAATGGATACCTGTTAAATTCTATATTTCTGCTTCCAAAAATCAGAGCGCATTTAAATGCACACAGTTGACCAAATCACTTAGCTGACCAAAAATAACTCATCCCATTATTACCCTATATTGATGGAAAATACCAGAGTAGACAATAGAAATACAACTGATGCATAAACCCAGATAGAGAAATCACTGTCTGCTCTCCAAGACATCTACTCTTATATTTCATTAGTTTGAATGAGGTTGCCCAGGCAGTTTCTTAACAACTTATTTAAATTTATGACTATCCCCACCACATTTGCAGTGTTCAGGCATCTACAAAAGTCTTTAACTGTATTACTGCATAACTAAAGCTACACAATCCCTCCTACCCTCATTTATATTGCAATATAAATGCTTGCTATCATAATAGTTACAGTCAATTCGAAAAATAATAAGCAATTTTGGCACTACATGCATTCAACAAAGCAATATCAAATTTTGCCCACATAGGAATGTGTGCTAGTATAGACACATCAGCTAAACACAGGATTTTCACCCCTAGCTCCTATAGACAGACCTAATATCAAAGTGCACTTGGACAACTAGAATTATTTTTTCTTCACATCACGAAGAAGCAAAAACGTTTCTGAACCAAATGTACCAGGGAGAGAAGAAATAAATGCAAACCTGAACACATTTGACCAGATATACAGGGATGCCCATGGTGAAGAAGCACCTGATGCCCTGTGCGAGCCGTGCTCACCTTGGCTGATAGCCTTGACCTAGGCTCTTCGTTCTTTAAATAAAAATTTGACAAGGAAGCTGCAGGCCTTCTTGGTAGCATTGTACCTCAAGAGAAATTACTAGGGTAAACACAGTTGCACAAAACGTTATGAAATACCACTGTTGGCATTCGTTGAAACAACTGTCTCCTGCCAGTGGCCTCCACTCCGCCTGCCCAGAAGGCTTCCAAAGCAAAGCCATCATGGATAAAGGCAGGAACCAGCTCACAACATTCGCCTCCCAAGGCTCTTACTGCTTCCCATTCCTTTCCTGTTATTCTCCACCCCTCTCGTTTTGATGGCCCACTGCTGTCGTTCTTACTTTGTTTGCTTTGAGATTTTGTTTCCTAGCAGCAGGCTAGTTCCTGTAGGTTTTGTAGTTACATTCCTCCAGTTGTTTTTTCATAGAAATGCCCATTCAGCAAGGATGGTCTGAAGGCCATGGGGTATTTCTGAGCCCCACTGGCACTTGACTCATCACGAGCAGGTTTCCTCAAGCCAGACAGAATCACAGTGGAGGAAAAAAAAAAAAACAAAACAAACAAACAAACCCAAAAAAAAAAAAAAAAAAAAAAAAAAAAAAAAAAAAAAAAAAACAGGGGAAAGGTTTCTGGGTTTTGGTTGGTCAGGACAGCAGGGATAGCTCGAGCAGCTCAGCAGCTCCTATGCTGGGTTAACAGTGGCAATATTTGCTGTGTGAAGGAGCACAAGGCTGCTTGAACTGAGGCCAGAGGAGAAGCTGTTCAACCCAGCCCTGGATTGCCGAAGGGTTTGGCCATACTCCACCTCCGAACCTATACACCCACACGCCTGCTGCAACTGTAACTTTCATTTTATAAATATTGTAAAGACAAGCAAATTAATCCAAACGACTGTTGTAATACACAAAAATACATACATTACTGCAAGTGTTGTGATTTTATACAAAAAGGGTAAATACAGTCTGAAGGGCAAATGCACTTTGACATCTGCCAGCCAGCCTGGCACTTTTTTCACTTCCCCAGTTTACAAAGAAAAACAACACAAAACCACCCCCGTGAGCAGAAATTTATGCCCTGGAGACATCAGTGGAAGACGAGGGATGGGGACCACCACCCTGGTGCAGTGCTGGAGACAGGTGTGCCAGGCTTTTGGGGGTACACCCACCCCAAAAATAAACATTCACATGTTCAGATGTTTCCCTGAATGAGCACACAAGCTCTTGTGAACATTAAATCACACCACTAATTAAGCCAGTCTGTTCTTTCTTACTCCATGAGTTTTCCTCCACTTTCCTTTTCCATACTGAGCAGCATCAACAGAGGCACATCATTTTAAAGAGAGAGAAATTCCCTGTTTCTTGTAAAAAACATGTTCTTTGTGTCAACATGTTGCTCACATACTCCTTATCCGCCACAGGCCAGCACCTTTTCCTTTTCCTTCCACTGTCTCAGAAGTTTAGTGCCAAGCCTATCACCTGAGATTCCCCGAGCAGACATGGTGAAAGGCGTACTTTGCCAAATTGCTGGTCTGAGCGTGGCCTCTTTATTCTTTCCTTGCATCAATGGCACATTGTCCTATAGAGCTGCAAACAATATCCTGAGAAACATTTCCTGTTATCAATTTTAACTTGGTTGTTTTTAATTGAATGGCTCCTTGTTACATAATAAGATATAAATTAAAAAAAAATAATAATCAGTCTATCTTCTTCAGCTTACTCTGTAATATGCTGCTAAAGCTCAGAGCAATCCCTATAGCTTAATCTCTTCCTTCAGAGAGACACTTTTGGATTGCACCTGTCATTTTTATTACAGCCTGTTCTTTTGCTGTGTCTCCTCTTTTGGGGGCAGTAGGAGCAAGAAAGAAAAGATTCATGACAGCAAAACTGGTCACAGCTCACCATCTGACTGATGTTACTAATTTCTAGTATTTTATTCTCCCTTAAGTATCTTCTAACTACAGTCTTCAGGATTACTTTTTTTTTTTTTTTTTTTTTTTTTTTTAATAACGTTTTGGTCTCTCTCACTGTAACACACTCTACTTACTCCCTTAAGTGGTTATAATATTCAGAGTTATATGATTTTTTAGGTGTTCTAACAGGTGGCTGTGAGAGATTTCAGAAGTCATTGAAAGCCTAGAGAAATCATCCTGCAATTTCACTTCACATACTGTTTTGTCAGGAAGCCAGAAGAAACACAAGTGAGAAATACTACATGACAAAAAAATACTATAAAAGTGAACAATATCCCAAATAAGTGGGGAAACAAAACCAAATTGATTTAAATATTGGAAATTACAGAACGTGTTTGTCTTTCTTCACTTTAAGTAATCATTCTCTGCACACCCAAAGTGCTTAATGCTCACTGAAGCAGCCCTGAAATGCTCCCCGCTAAAGCCTTTCAGAGGCGTCCTCACAGCCAGCAAAAAGATAAAAACACAATTGAGCACACCGCCGCCACTATTACAACCTTCATAAATCCGGTAATCACTGTGCTCAATTTACTTCTCCAGTTAAAGTGTGAATGTTGGGTCAGTCAGCGTGCCAACAATGTTCATAATCTGTAATTCAGTCAGTATGCTCTCAGCTCCAACCAAATGCTGGCCAACATTTCAACCCAGTGTAGCTGGAAAGGGTAACGTGTTAGAGGATGTTAGGAAGATATTCTTCAGTTGCATGCATCTTAACATAGGTTCCCGCTGGACAACAAACTAACAGAACTCCCTTGCTATAAAACCTCCATTGATTCTGGCTGTTCTGGTGTAAAATACTCCCCCTAATCTCTGCCTGCACAGCAGGCACTGGCATAAAACCTACATTACACAACTTTCAAGCAAAGCTAATTACACTTTTCCTACAAATCCCAGCCATCTGCACTAGCAGCCACAAATTAAACCATTCCTCCCTGGGAGAAATAAGGAAAATATAAGGAAAAAAAAAAAAACTCTCTGCCGGTTAAACAACTGTATGTGCAGGCTGGTTACTTCTGTAGCATTGTATAAAGTGTCCCAGGTTTTTCCTCAGCACTGCATATGGAACTTCAGTCGAGTGTGAAGCTTTACAACTGAGAGCAGAATTACTTCAGAAAAATAAACCTATGCTTCCTTCTTTGCAGTAGCTTATTTCAGTCATTTATCTGGCAATGCAATACTTAGTCATAAGCATCATCAACCACAGAGATAAGAAAATATCTATACATCTCCACAAAGCCCAGCTTTGCTCAGAGCTACCAGTTTCTCCTGGAATACTCTAAATGCAGCACGAGTTAAACTCGTATACAATACTTAAAACATTAAAAAGAAAACTGCATACTTCACCATGGGCAGGATGTCCCTTAGGTCATCAACCCCTTCAACCACTTCCTTGGCAGGTAAAACAAGTCCGAAACAAAAGGCTGACCTGTGGCTGCTCCTCTGACCGTGATCACACAAGCTACCGAGGGCCACTGAATTAGAGAGCTACATCATGACACAGAACAAGTGAGACAGACTTTTCTTCCTGCATCTCTGTCCGACAGCACAGGGTAAATACCTGAGCTAAAATTTGCCACAGCACCAGAAAAAGTCTAATCTCAGTCTGACTCTGCACAGGCTAATTACCCCGGGGAAATCAGTGTTAGAATTATTTTTAGTACTAACAAGCATCAAAGGGAGCACACTGCTGAAGTGTAGCTAACGTCTTCATTGCACAGGCGGCTTGCTGCAAAAGCAGGGTCATGCCTTGGCCAGTTTCCAAATCTCACCATTGCAGCTGGGCTTAAGCTTCCCTTGCTGGGCTTCAAATAATGTGAGTCCATTGAGGCAGATTCTGCTCTTCTATTTCTACAGATTCCTTTGCAAAGCATACTGCAAGGGTAAATTTTAAAAATAAAAATGTGACTTGATGCTGTCAAACAAGTTAGTGCAAGTGTTTCATAAAAGACAATTTTGCATGCTTCAATGCTTGAATAGAACTAAGAAGTCCAAAAGAAACCTAACTTATTTTCTTGATGTAAGCTGGAAGAAATCTACAGTCTTTGCTGTAGAAAGGCATCAATAATATTAAAGGTAAATGTGAATCTTACAAAAAGCTTGTTTATCCCATGCAGATAATAGAAACATCTTGAATAATGCTCTTCTTAGCTATGTTTATTGTTGTACCTAAATCCTCCACAGGTCCCTGGGTTTTCCAGCTGTGGGCGTTTGGATTCCATGCTTGCCTTTTCATTTTTTAATTGGTTCAAACACGATGACCTCCACCTTTCACAAAAACAAGAAATGGGCACACATCTTCCTCCACTTTTCACACAAGAGAGGAACATGAGGATGCTCCAACTCCTCAGAGACTCTTTTGCACAATCTAAAGAGCTTTCTTCTCAACATTTATCAGCAGACAGTAACTACAAGAAGTAACAGAACTACCAGCTGCTACAAGCATATTAAAATAGCATCTGATAGTGAAAGTTACTGAAAAAAAAAAAAAAACCTGCACCTGACTCCAGCTTGTAAAAGTATTGCTTTCGGTTTGTTTCTGTGTATTCTAAAACAGAAGAAAAAATGAGTATTCATGGAGGAAATGAAGGAGGAAGTGTTTGGGTGCATTTTTCTAAAAATATTTCGCAAGGTCCCTCCAACTCCTTCAGCTTCCTTCAAAATATTGTCACTTGTAATTGTACCCATGCAAGCCAGAGGCCCCTCTCAATCTAACTCATAGGATTGTAACGAGCTGGTATAATTGCATATATTCTTTACAGTGCCATCACCTGACAAGTACCAGACCTTCCCACTCACATGAAGATCTGTCTCCTGCAGCCCTGTATCTCAGTAGGGGATACGCACATCAAACCAGACTCCAAGATCCTGGAGCAACAGATGCTGCCGTCGGAAGGCATTGTGCCACGTGCAGAGACCAAGCCAGCAGGCAGGTTGTTTCTTTGCCATTGGATATATTTTCTAACTTGCCTCATTGCTCCCAACCATACCAGGTGATCCCTGGAAAGGTGGTACCTGGAGCAGAGCACCTCAAAGAGCAGGGGAAGAGGGAAAGCTGATGAGTAGAAAGGTGAAAGAGTGATGGGGGATGTCAGTCGTTATTGACTAAAAGTGAGATAAGTGGCCTTATAAAATAAAGAAAAAAATAATTTGTTTATTGGGGCTTAAGTGAGGAGCAACTCAAGATGAGGAACGAGGCAGGGAGCCACATGCTGGAGTCAGTGCCTGTCTGGAGGAGTTCCTGCAGGAATCCAGCCCTGCGGCCTCCTCACAGCTCACTCTCTCCTTTGAGCCTTCATTCACCTCTCTCATAACAAAAGGTATATTTTTATAACAAGAGGTGCACAGAAATAGATCATGCCTCTTCATAACTTTCAGGGAAAACAAACCTAGGAAGGAAACTGGAGACTCATTTCCACTGGAGGCCAAGTGAGCCAGTGCCTTTTACTAGCACTGAAGTCACATTAAAAAAAAAAAAAAAAAAAAAAAAGGTTTTGTTTATATGCAAATTACTTGTGCATGTTCCTGCATTGCTCCCTAAATAAATACCGTAATTGCCAAATTACTCATCAAAACTCAGTGGCCATAGAGGAAAAAGCTCTGCATGATTCTTTAAGGACTATTTGCCAGAGAGGCATAAAGTGAACACTTCAATCAGAAAAAACGTCCTGATGCTAACTGGAACTGAGCAGGACAAAAGGCAGCAGTAAGGCAGCTGTTACAGTATGCCACCTTCTGTACCACAACGTGTCCCTCTTCCCAGCAGCAACACGGCACGTGCCAGGGCCAGAGCTCACGGTGAATGCCAGGTACACAGGACAGGTCACGTTACTCTGGATCTGTACTGACCTGTATGATTAAATGTCCTTTCACATTTAACATCTCTGCATGGCTTGGGTATATCTGTAGATAAAAATTACAGAGTGTTTTTACAGTTTCTTAATTCACAAAGGCAGGAAGCCAAAGGCAACTCAAGAAAATAGAGGTTTACGTGTCATAGTGCCGCTGAATGAGGAAATTCATCACTAAAAGTCCTCAATTTCCGTGAAAACCTCCAGCCTCCTTACAGCGAATCATTGCATTTAAGTATCTGAAGCTGTTCATTGCCATTGGGAAAGCTGAGAGATTGGAAAAGCCCCACAGAACAAAAAAAATCCTAGGAAGCCTTTGGTGAAACCAAATGTTTGAGCATTTCAGTGCCATCTCTCATGCTGTCATGCAACCCAAAGCGCATCTTGTGACTAGCTGACAGCACACAGATGTGTGATGGCTGACACCATGACCACAAGTGAAACAGAGAGCCTGAGAGAAGCACAACGATGTCCAAATGAAGAATAAAATAAATCTTCAGCATTCAACAAAGCAGTCATCAGATCCTCCACTCAGAGGGCGCTTATTCATAGCCACAATAAGTAAGCTTCTGACCTACAGATTATAAATTTCATAAAAAAGTATTTATGTGAAGGAAAAGAACAAAAATAAAAAAACACCTCTCATGGACATATTTTTCTAGGGCAGGATTACCGGAAGACACAATGTTTCCCAAATACCCAAGAAATCAACTATGACTGTGCAGAACACACTTATGCCCATGCTTATGCCCATGTTACAGTCATCGTAATTTAAGCATATAACCAATACGTGAACATTTTAGTAGGCTTCATAGTTTGTCTCAGATATCCTAAAATTTAATTAAAAAAGAGATAAGAAATTAAGGAAAATACCAAGGCAAGTGCAGAAAGTTACTAGGGAACAACTACTGAAAATAAAAATCTTTGAAATCTTTGCTTTTGCATTCATTGGGTACATGGCAGTAAGGATCAGTAATGCTAGGTAGAAAAATGGCTATTTTAGGAGAAGTTTTTAACAATCAGCAATAAGATATGCTTTTAAAAATTACAGTAATTTAGAGGACACTAAAACATATGTTATATTGCTAACTTTATGAAGATAAGCAGCAAAATATCTACTCTGGTTACAAACAACATAGAAAAGAGATGCAAATAAACTAATCACTAATGCCAAGAAAATTTCTCTTGCTTACACCAACCTGGCTTCTGGGTAAGAAGCAAGGCTGTTGTATGATGGAAAAGCGAGCACGTGCATCAGTATACCTTTAGCCTGAGCTAAAGGAGCTCAATGCTACTTATTCATAGAAGTCACTCTGGAGAATGGATTTCATCCCAGACAGACAATAACTCAGTACTTTAAACACAAAGGAGCCAAAGCATGCAACTAAAAATACATGTACAAAGTCACATTGTTCCCCCTAAAGTCAGTAAAATGACAGTACACAAATGTCAGCATAAACCCAATGACCCCTTTAAACATTTTTTTTTTAAATTATACCAACTAAACGTATGCCAGCACAGGTCTCTCTAAACGCATTTCTCACAGAAGTGAAACAGCTTTGAGGTTTATCTTTCCATACACCATTTGAGTTTACAGCCTCCTGGCACAAGAAACGTAACTTGTCTCTGGGTTCTGTTACAGCCTGATTTTCCCATTAAGAAGATCAGATAAAGTTGGTAAATTTAACTCATATTTGTTCGCAAATTACACACTGACACTTCTCAAGTCTTCACAGTGGGACTTCACTTTCCTAAAGCTGAAGCCTGTAAATGCTAACATCATTCAAAAAAAAAAAAAAAAACACACTGTAATTCCAGTGACTATTAGAAGTTTGAATAAAAAGGTCAAAATCAAAATAGAAGAGTTTGCTGCTATTCCATGCAAGGATGAAGCAACCCATTCAGGACTTTAGCTGCAGAAGTTCAGAAAGCCTTGACACTACAGTACAGCCATTTAAAATTTTAATTTTTCAGCTCTTCTGAGGTATTTGGCTCATATGACAAACCCTCTCTGGAGCTTTGATTTTGCACATCTTTTCCATCACTGCAGATACAGGCAGCTTTTCTGTAGGAATTAGGCTCACTGACATTGTACCAGCATTCTTGTCATTCGATCTGATGTCACGGGCAACTTTCTTCAGTGTTTTCTGGTTTAAACTCAGAATTTAGCAAAATATTCAGTCCTCTCTGGGGAGCCAGTAAGGGCTTCTCTGATTTTACACTGCATGCCTTGCTGGTGTCTGCCAGAGAACCAGCTGCTAGGGCCATCCCAAAATTAAGGCTAAGGTAGGTATCACACAGAAGCATTCAATATCCCAATGCCTACCTCACTTCAGCATCCTCAGTGCAACGCAGTCCTCATTTATACCTCCCTTAAATGCTTTTTGGGATAGAAGGACAAAGGAAACACCCCATGCTTTGAGGAATGCTGATATGGACCAGTGATTCATGGCAAAACTGAAGAGCATCTTTAAAAGCATTATTCATTCTCACCGTACACCATCAAGGGAAAGGGTGCTTACCTCTTCTGTTGGCACAAGACACCTAAACATCAACATAAAAAAAAATATTTAAAATGCTATTATTCAAGAGATGGTCTATTCAGAGCCAGAGTTTGCAGGATTTTATTCCATTTCGATTAAACAAGACTGACTAAAGAACACAAATCCTAGATCCAAACAGAGAGCACCTGGCAGCCACATGCTGTATCCACATGGTGGGCCCATGAAGACGTTCCAAATCGAACTACTCTATCATGAAAAAACACAAACACATTACACAGCCCTTAAAAACATCTCAGCCTCCATTCATCTGGGATAAGTTTGTCATGGACAGGAAGGTGATGTTTAAATTTTGCTAAGCTTTAAATGTCTTCCCTTCAGCCTACCTGCAGCACCTTTCTCATGCTGCCCAACTGCTCATTTGTAAACTGTGTCACCACTGTGGGGCTTTCTTAACTCTCCTGTCATGTATACATGGCTCCAGGCAGGACGTTTTTGTGCAGATCAAACTGACCAGTCCACTTGTCATCACCACGTCCCCTTCAGATATTCTCAAACTAAATTTTAAATGCATAAATTATGATAACTTTGCCTATAATTAACAAACAAAAAGCAGAGTTGATGAATCGTCGTTTAGTTCTGGTGAATACTAACTAAAAGACATTTTAGTTTGGCTATTATAATCATACAATTTCCTGTATTTGCTCATGGAGTAAAACAAATTAGAGCTCATAAACAAAACTTTTGCAACAGCTGTGAGAAAAAAAAAAAAAAAACTTCCAAAATGTAGTAATGCTTTTAATGGATTTAAGAGCTATTCAGATTCCCTTTACATGCATGTAGCAGATACAGCCAAGAGTCACTAATCTGACATTTGACAAGCGTCCTGAAATGGGAACTGCCCACAGTTAGCTAAATAGATTAGGAGGTTTCTGGTTCAAATTTTGCACCTAAGTAGATGAAAGCTCAATCTTCCTCAACTTTCATTACATTATTATCAAAGGCTAGATAGATTTTTTTGCTAGATGTTACTACAATGCATCATTTGGTAGGCGTTAGAAACCCGAATCTTTCCTGAAGTTGAAGAAAGGCTCCAATTCAAAACTCGTATGTTCGCCTACTACATCATTTAAGATGTAATGAGCTTTACATCTTAAATGATAGCTTTACAAAGTTGAACATAATGCTGCCACTTATACACAAAAAATAATCACACTCCAACCATGGAGATACTATCACAATTTCTTGATTGAATTATCAAATTTGAGTGTGGAGATTGTTCTAACAGAAGTACAATAAATGCAAAGCAGCAAGATTTCTAAGAAATCCACTAGAATATATAACAAACCAAATATTTGTATTTTTTAAAAAGACAAAACAAAACCCTACATTTAATTGTTTCCAAGTACAATAAACCTGGAACAAAGCCTGCTATTGAATGAACATTAATGATTTGTCATTTGCTTCTGCAGATGTTTCCCATGAGGGAAGAGGCCAGAAAACATTCTACTTGAAACCCAGGAAAGCAGAGTTACGTTGCTTCATTCATTTGAATATTTTAATTTGAAATTGTCAAAAACACCAGGTTCAATAGGATTTTACATTGAAGGGAATGTGTAAGCAATACAATTTCAAAGGCCAGAGCATGATAAACCCTTCCCATTTAAAAACAAACGATCCAGGTTTATAAAAAAAATTTCACAGCCATGATATGAGCTCAGAGCATCTGCTTCTGTCCTCGTTGACAGCTCCTGATCATCACCACCTCCACATCAATGACATTAGAGACAAATGCCTGCTTAAACAAGTTAGTATGGCCATCATATTTTCATTTGTCTCTATTAAGAGATTACCAAACAACCCAGATTATATATCATATCCCAGCCAAAATTTACTTCTAGATTAGCTCTAATCTGTTAGAGAGCAAAGAGGAAAGCATTTACTAGTAAATACTGGAGGGAACACAGAGATGCTTCTGTGTCTTAATTTACGGTGTTATATGGAGATAGAGCTCTTATTTCCAAATTAGATTTTATCTCTGATTTTAATGCAGCAAAGCTATACAATTCCAAGTATTTCCAAAAATAATGAATTCTGTACTAACCTAAAGTTTCCACTGAAGCATAATTTACTTTGCAAACGACAAATGGAGTTCGTAGGAGTGGGCAACAGGAAGAATAGTCAAGGGTACAAGTACTTCCCAGAAAGGAAGGATATAAATAAGATATTCCTTTTTTTTTTTTTTTTTTTTTTTTTTTTTTTTTTTTTTCCCCTGGTCCAGAAGGCAAACAAAGCAACAATAAAAGATTTCTAAATGTATTTTACTGGTATTTACTGGTTACTATTTTACTGGTATTTTAGCAACTTGTTCTTGTGGGAAAGTGAAAACAAACTAACAAAGGGGCATCTGTGTAAATACAAAGGAAACAACCACTCACCACAGGAGGCAGAAAAGTCACCCTCCGTGTCAATTAACTCCAATTCTCACCGTTCTCTAACCAAGAAGAAAGCCTTCAAGCTAACTAGTTTTAGTTAAGGACCATCAGAAAGTATTACCAAAGGGCAGCTCTGTAATACAAAAGGTGTTCACACCATGCATCCCACCTACCCATGTGAGGTTCTCTCTGGCGACAGGGAGGCTGGAAACGTGCATGACCAAGCTGGAAATGTTCCAGCACGAATTCCACATGCAGCCTTGAAGACTCCCAGCTCAAGGGTCTGTTTTCCTTAGGCAGACAGCAGCTGAAGTCAATGGGAAAGCACAGGCACAACTTGTCACTATGACAAGCCCTGATGCTGGGCTTAGGGGAGGTGGCATAAGATTCAGAAAGAAAGGCAAAAAAAATAAGTAAATATAAAAGCCTACAGGTCAACATACTGAATATGTGAAGATTAAAAAAAAATAGCCTCTTTCAAGGAAAAAGAAAATTAGTATGCATTTAAGGGAAACATATCAAAAACAAAATCACAACATTCTTCTGATTTTCACAAGATAATCCAATTGTTTCTTGAGTGATAAAACAATGGAGATTTGCAGCTACCATATAGCCTTTCAAAACATCAAATCAATTCACATTCTCAACAGAATGTTATGAACAACCAATTGATCAAAATGTAAAGAAACAGCATTAAGCACAGTACTGTAGTTTTTTCCCTAAGCTTGAAAATTGAAGTTATATCTGACATTCACTTGCCTGGAAATGTTCTGGACATAGTGGTGACCTGAGAATAACCTATCCAAATTTTTATCCTGTATAGCACGCAAGTCGACTGCATTGCTCCAGATATCGATTTAAACCAATAAGCTGCCTCTAATTCTGACCAAAAGCAGATGCTCAGTGAAAAGAATATAAGGTCAGCAAATTATACAGTGATTCTGCCTGCAAAATAATCTCCTGATTTCCAGGAATCTGTGGTTTAGGGGCTGCTTCAGCCAGAAATCATACCTGCATCTTTGTGATTAATAGTTCTAGCACACTTTTTTCTCTCTATGAATTTGCTTTAAAACTTTTAAAAATCATTTAGAAGTTAAGCAACAGGAATGCCCTACAGCGATAGGTTCCATATATAAATTATGCTTGTACAAACCAGCATCTCCTTTTATTGAAAAGGAACTCAAAAGAAATCACTGAATTTTGCTCATCAGTCTCACTTAAGATCTTGGGTTATGTGAAATTATATGCAATCATTCTCTATTTATCCCATATCACTCAGATTTTGTCCACTTCTACCATATCCTCCCCAAACAGTCCTCTTAATTGAAAAGCACAGATCATCACGGTGGCTAGTTAATGATATGCCATCAGGACAGCTTAACTAGCGTGCACAGTAGGCATACAAAGTATGATTCTTTTCTTTTTTTTTTCTTTTTTTTTTTTTTTTTTGAGGTAATTGATTTGTCTGAATTTACAATGTAGTTCAAGACAATCAAAGCCCCAAAACATTCTAGGAATGTTTCCAGAAAAGTTAATTATTTAACACCTTCTTTTCCACAACCTTTCATTAGGTCTAATCAAACAAGTAATTTTTAAGTTGGAAAAAAAAATAAAAAAAATTCAAGTGTTTTAAACTTGATTGGTTGTGTGAGATCGTGTTGTAAGGACTGCAGTTTTGATAAACAGTAACAAAACTGGTAATTCCCAAATACTTTTAAAAATTAGACTAGGAACTAGGAACAACATCAATGCTGAGTGGCTACATGATGAGTCAGAGCAAATAAAAGTACACACATGCAGGTATTTTCCCCAGCACTGAGAGTTGAGCTTTAATGCACACCGTGACAGTTGGGTATGCTTTGTGAAGTGGTGTCCTCAGCACTTTTGGGGCAGGACAGACAGACTTGAGCCTTCATAGGGCCTTACCACTTGCATGCTACACAAGATCCAGGGAAGATGGAGCGCATCTAACAAAGCATCCATTAACAAGGTTTCTTTATTATTGCTGCCTAAATTAGACCAAAACTGCCCACGCAGCAATCACTCCACTCCGTGGCAATGCTGGTAAACCTGTAGTTACACCCAACCTAATTTCCTCAAGTGAGAAGTTGCCAAGCATTTAATAAGGCGATCAACCATTTGACCAAACACAAGAGACTCAGCCCAGTTTCTCTTAGCATTTTGCATGTGATCCTGCAGTCTTCGTTCAGAAGTATCATTTATATGGAACATCAAAACAAAATCTAGATTGCGACATGAATTGTCCAAAACCACAAATATCCTCTCAGCTTCTAACATTTGATTTTTATAGCATCAACAGGCATGCTCAGGTGCAGCTGTTACACTGGTACTCAATTTGAAACCAGTGTTCAAGGCATTTGTGCTTCTGACAGCCTCATAATCCTGCAAAGAACAATTTCATTTTGAAAAACAGTCCCCCGGGACCCAGGGAACATTTAACTGCTTAACTCAGGTAGGAATAGATTTGGGAAAAGCATTCCTGTCACTCAAAAGCGGACTTCTATCACAAGTATGCTGTCTAATAAATACAGCTGGAAGCAAAATGGGAATGTGGGAAGGATGCCAACATAAATCCTCTGAATCTGAGGAAATCAGTAGCAATTTTCCTCTCAAGGATGGAACCAGCGCAGAGGAAATGCAGGGCATATTTGGAGCGCTTCAGCCTCCTCTCCCAAGGTGAAGCCGCTTTCTTGCCCATGACAGCAGGCCCTACCCCAGCAGCACAGAGCTGAGACCCCATATTTCCAAAAACATCCCAAAAAAACAAAATTCAAAGCCCTCCCTCTGACTAAAATTAGTTCAGAGTATAGGGGCAAATAACCAACACTGATAAAACCTGAGGTTCTCCAGTCACAACAGCAGCTCGAGTTGCTACATACATCCTGTGTTACATTTCACCACAGCTAGCAAATGCCTCAAAACAACACTCAGCTATCAAGAAGAAATTATCTTTAGAGATGAGAGGGTGGGCAAATCGCTTTTATTTAGACTAAACCAGCCAAAGCAGAAGTACATTACTGCTTGGAAATCTTCAGGAGGGAACCAAGAGATCCCAGGACAAGGCTCATTCCCCAGACATGCTCAGGCCCAAAGCAGCTTCACCAGAGTCCCCAAGCCCTGGTGAGCTTCAGCATCCAAAATGCAGCCTCCTCAGGAGCATTTCTGGCCTGAGCAGGTATTTTGAACAACTATCGGTTCAAGTAAAAGGCATTTCATCAGCACAGCTGGAAACCAGCTGCTTACATTACTAAATGCAAAAGCCCTTGTAAAAAAAAAAAAAAAAAAAGCTTGCAGCGAAGTTGATCTAGTTGTGAAAGCAATTAACTCACACAACACAACAAGCATCACTTCTAGCCCTCAGAGACAATGTTGTGCTTTAGCCAAAGGGGACAATTGCAGGAAAACACATTATTTAGATGCCCACATTGTATTCAAGTGCCCACCTCCACTGGCTGTGACAGTACGTGGGTGCCCCTGTAGATGTCTTGTATCATAATGAATACCTTAAATGCACACAAATTCAAACAGTTTGATAGCTTCTCTAAAGTAATCAAAGTTAAGCATACTTTTGACACTACTATTACTATTAATGATGAAGTGTGCCAAAAAACATTTTAAGAAACAAAATTAAAAATTTCCCTTCCGCATCATATTCTTTAAATTCTTCTTCCCACAGTTATTGCAAAGTGGAACTACACATGTCAATTCCACCCTCAGACTCCATCATATGAAAGCTTATTTGCCTGATAAGCTATTTTACGATTGGTATTGAACAACAGCAAGAAATGAAACAAATAGGATTATTACTCAAACACTCCCATTCATCCTGACAGCTAAATCTACCCACTCAATAGCATCATTCTGAGAATGAGCCAAAATCACCGCAACATATTCACAAATTTTACAACTTAATAACCAAAAAAATAATGCAAAAATATCCAGGTGATAATTTCTATTTTCTTAAAGCCACATTGCAGTAATTCAGCTTCCAGCACACTTTGAGTAACTCTCATATCATTAAGTCCACCAACTAGCCAGCTCCTTACTAGTTGCCATAGCTGTGCAAACATCACTGAAAATTTTTTTTTTCTCATTACAAGCACATGAACAGGTTGCTGAAGTTTTAAAAACAAACAAATGCAATAGCTTACTTCCTAAAACTCCCTTAAAAGTGCTTTTAAAACAACTTTGCTATGTCGACATACTTCTGTATTTTTTCCTTTTTGTTTTCAGTTGTCATGTTTGTTTGTTTGTTTAATTAAGTAGCTTATATCTTTAACTAACGTCAATAGTCAACTCCATTCCAATAAACACATATACACAGGCATGAATCAGTTCACTGAAAAGGGACTGGGAAAGAGGAATTTTGATTTCTTCAACATAACTTTCTCACAGGAAAAAAAAACACTCACACAAGTCTGAACCTTTAAGTCCGAGTATCATGCACAGCAGCGCTTACAGCCACGCATTGCAAAGCAAAAGCAGCGAGCAGAGTTAATCCCGAGCCTCCCAGTACAAACTTACTTCTCTTGGATACCCAGGGCAATAAGAACAACGCCTGAAAACAACGTGGCCGCCACAATGAAATAAATAACTAAATAGCAAAACCACATAAACCCCGAACTCCTACGAGCAGTTTAATTTTTTTTTTTTTTTCCTTTCAAAGAGAAGTCGCTCCGTATTTAAACCAAGGCGAGAAGAAGGTGCAAAGAACCAAAGCGGCCGGGCACAAGCAGCATCTTGCAGCCTTCCTAAAGCCAAGGAAGGGGCTCGGGGGGACACCGGGGGAACCGGGCTACCTGCCGCCGGGTTACCTGCCAGCCGGGCACGGCCATCTCTCTCCGCTCCGTCCCCCCGCGGCGGCACGTGTCGCTGTCCCCGTCCCTGTCGCCTCCCTGCCGCGCTGCCCCCGCCCCGGTGCCGGTCCCTCCGCCCCGCCGGGCGGTGCCACCACCGCCTCCGCCGCGGCCCCGGGGGGGCCCTGCCCGGAACGCGCTGGGTTTACCGCAAGCGCCCCCTTCGCAGCATCCCCGTGCCGGCCCGCAGCTCCTTCCCCTGAGCATCCTCCTCCACCCCCAGAGCTCTTCCCGCCAGCCCCACGGCAGCATCCCCCCCTCCAGCACGTTCCCCCTAAAGCATCCTTCTCGACCCCAGCGTGGATCCCGCCAGGAGCATCCCCTCCCAGACCTCCATCCTTCCCATCATCAGGCTGTGGAGCATCGTTTCCAGATGCCACCAGTCACCCACACTGTTTCCCCCACGGGGAACGGCCTTTGTCCCAAAGGCCGAGAAACAGAGGGGAAGGGGGTGGGTGAGTGCAGGGGGCTGGTAACAGCCACCCTGGGTAAGGGTGGAGCTGGAAAGGAAATTGCGTGCATGACTACAGGCAAGGGGAAAAGAAAACCAACAGCAGCACTGCCACGTAACACATTTTCTTGGCTTCATCTTCAGGTGCCTAAGGAGGGAGCCAAGTCTCACAGCTGTGTGCTTTAGGCAAGGCAATCAAGGCAGGGATAGGTACAGTGACCTGCTCACCTGGCATGCCCACAGCTGAGGCAAGAGCCCCTGTGGATTTCCCCATGAGTATGGCACAGCATGGAAAGGCAAATGCTACCTTGCCACCTCTGAAACATCAGTTTGTTTGTGAGGGCAGTTTGTGGATCTCACCCTCCACCACAACCCCTTCTGAAAGACTGCATGCAAGTCAAGCGTCACCACTCTTGTCTGTGGTGCTTAACCTCCATTGACTGGGGTATCGCTAAGTGACTTGAAAAGCAATAAGGGAAAAAAAAAAAAGAAAAAAATATATATATATAAAAAAAGAAAGCTTTGTAATGGAATTTACTTCCCCTATCTTCTGCTCAACTGGAATTACACATTATCTGAGAGCATAGCTGACATACTGACATATCATCGAGTGAAAACCGGTGATGCAATCAAGTTATACTATTGTGAAATAGACATAGTCATACACACGTGGTAAGGGTTTGGTGTAGTGCAAAGAATTATCCCACTAACCACTGAAGGAAAACATGGGGAAGACATTGTGAATACCATTACCCTGATCCTTGCAACCAAATCTAGAGGGGAGGAATTCACATTCACCAGTCCCCCCAATCTAAAAGGTGAGGAGCAGGGAGTTACACAACAGTAGGACAGTTGCTCACCATGCAAGATATTTATAGGACTAGGACAAAAGTCAGTATTGATAAAGCTTCATTTTTGCCCTGTGACAGTCTTTGTATTTGAGTGGCCAAATCCTCATGTTCCAGCACTACTTCAATGAGAATATCTGTTACTACCATTGTCTTTATCTAAAGTATGCAGCTATTCCTAGAGTGTACATGGTCTTCCAAAGCTTTGCTAAATGCTGAGTAGGCCAGTTTTACTGACTGTGCAATTGAAAATAAAGGTGAAGTTGGCTGAGAATAAAGAAAAAAAAAAACACCTAAGCTGAAAACAGAAGAATTGTCATTAATATTTGTTATCCTTTCATCTAAATCAAAAAAGCATCAGATTCAGATAAGCGAGTGAGTTTTGGAACAAGAACAATATAGTCTTTTTAAAATACTTTTGTCAATTCAATAATCCCACAAAATGCTTATCATAAAAATAATTCCATGAATGTTTTGTCATATACTATAGCCAAGACAGCAGAACTGTAAATGTGCCCAAGGGCAATCTAATAGAAAACACTGCTGATGTTTTGAGTAGCCAAGAAAAAAACTAGTTTGCCGAAATAAAATGCAAGCATTCATTAGATGAAACAGGAGGAAAACATACAAGAATTAAGCTCTTGTGTCCATCAAAATGAGAAAAGATCACCATGGATTAGTGATAAAAAAAAAAATAATAATAAAAAAATCAACTGTTACAGGACCATCCAGATACAGACTCTTATAATGATTAGATGATAAATTCTTCTTGTACATCAAATAACTTATAACCACTACATCTATCTTGGAACACACAGCTATGGGGGCTGTTCACAGTATGTAATCTCATCAGGATCATCACTACTTATGTTTGTTTTGTTGTTGTTTTCTTCCCTGACAGTGCATATGCAACACTTAGAAAAAACAGTACATGTTCATTGTGCGCCTTGTTGGAAGAATAGAATGATGGAAGTGGAGTAAAAAATTATTAATCACATGATGACAAAAAAAAATCATCCCACAGAAGTAATAGTTTTGCTTGTTTACTGAAGACATCTCACTGAAAAACATCGAGCACGAAGCCTTATCTGCTTTCTAGTTCCTGTAAATGCTAGTGGACCTGGTGACTCATTATTCCTCTTTGGCCCCTATAGACACTTTCCATCTTTGAACTCTTCATATTTCTCTTTCCTCTATTTGATATGGTCATAGTAATGAAATTTCCTAGAACACCCTGTTATTACAAATAGGCAAGAAACCTCTACCCTGAGAACTTATCCTGTCTCTTATACTTGTAACTATATGTCTATTTATTAGCATTCATTTTTAACAAAAGCTAGTGCTTATTAAAAAAAAAAAAAAAAAAAAAAAAGTAGTTTTAACAACTCCTGTAACATAGTTTCACAGGACACATCTCACCATTTTTAAGGTATCGACATGGAGTTGAAGTGCAAGTGGAAGGGAATTGACATGAGAAATCATCCCAGATTTGTGAGCCACTGCAACGACTGCAGTGGGATGTTATCTGATGCTGGTCATTACAGCACACTGAATGCCAAGGCTCTTTGCAGGGTACTGGAAATGTCAAGGCTTTGGCTGTTTCACTGCTAACCAAGAAAGGAAAGAGAGGGTGACGCTGGGAAATAGATTTCCATTGTTGGTGGGCTGGGTGGAAGGGAGGATGGGACTTGATACTTTGGAATTATCACCAAAGACTAGTGAAGCAGGTGAAATATCAAGATAAAACATAAGGGAAGCCAACCTGAGGATCTCTTATGAATGTATCCAATGGCCTTTGAAGCCATCAAGAGCTAAGATGTCAGTTATTATAAAATTAACTCAGTTTGGTTTGGACTTTGAGAAACACTAGCTAAATCCCACTGTAAAAAATCCCACATTACAGATGAAAGCACAGCTAAAAATATAGCCAACAATCATTTCAATTGGGGAAAAAAAAATGAAAGCGTGCATATCTAAACAAGATTTTTCATTACCTTTACAGGCAGCTATATAGAATACTTGCAAGGAGCCACTGTACACCTTCCCCTTCATGCACACAAATGATTTTCTTCTAGATGTTATTAAGGATGGCATTAACAATTCCTTTGGGAGAAGAAAAGAGAAAATATATAATTGAAACTTACAGTTGGCATTATCAAACCCAACTTGTCTTTTGTAAGAATGTCTCATTTTCTCATAAAGAAAAGCTCTCTTCTCAGAAAAAATTGCAACTTTTCTCCTTTGCCCTGCTTTTTTCCTTGTAATCTGACTGCTGGAAAAAAATGACTTACTCAGTCTTTATCAAAAGTTGGCCACAGTGGATATACATGAGGCTGTTAAGATAAGTTTTTGTTGCATTCCTAATCACAAGTTCAGAGTTACAACAAGTGAAACATTAATATCCTGGCCAGTTCACTATGTGGGCCGCTTCCAGCAGCGCATCTTCCAGGGTTATGAGGTAGGGAAATCGAGGCTTGAGTGTACAGAGGCACAAGGAAATCTAGTCAAAAGAAAAATAAAAATCCTTCATTTGCATTAGAACACCCTTTCCCTGACCTCACAAGTAGCATATATAGTAACACAAGTATTTGGAGTTCAAACAAAAAGCATTGGTCAGTTACTCCTGTCTCCTATCCCACCTACAGGTAGGCGTTCACTATCACAACCCCTGGGAACACCACCAAAAGCCTCAAAGATCTCCTCGGCCTTATTCTAAGCACCCAGCTATTCAGCGCTGACTTCACTGACTTGTTTACAGAGGCTTAACAATTACTTTGACATTTGTTAACCTAGGGCAAAAACCCTCAGGTACACAACTAATAAAGGCCTTTATATATATATATTATTAAAAAGCAACATTTATGCAAGAGTAAATACTAGATTTTATTTCACAGTTGAACAACTGGGTCCAAGAAGTCCTGATGACCCCAACACAGAACTGCAGATCTCTAACATGCAGCTCACTTTCTGTGCAGCTGAGCACCTGGCTTACAGGCAGAATTTGGAGCAGGACCAAGGGTGTGCTAGCTCTCCATATCCACGAGCATTAAGCCATTCCCAGAATGCAAACCAAGCAGGCTGCAAGGTTTAAGTCACTCTGTGTAACTACAGAAGTGTATCCAAGACTTCAGGACATTTAAACATGTCAGTAGTTCAGGGTTCAGATATGAATAATGACAATTACTTATGATTTGACTACTTATTTTCAACTCTGGAAAATTACCATAAAACCACATTTCTTCCACTCATCCTTGTGATTCTCAGACAAAAAACACTTTATGGCTAGATTCTCTTCTCATTGTCTGAAATGTCACTGACCACTTTTCTGTCTGAGCAGCGGAAATGCCACATGGTGAAACCTGAGCTTAAACTTCAAAGAAACGAAACCATCACAACCTCAAGTTTCTCCTCTTTTACAGTCATGTGCCCATATTTGTGTGCAACTCAACTGTGTCAAGCCATTCAGTGCTGACTACATTTTGATGAGCTGTCTCTGGTGAGAAAGAATGGAGACAGTTGTTTCAACTCAGAATTTATTAATAGCTTTTAAAAATTATTTAAGCATGCTGCATTTTGTGACAGATCTTATAATTTAGTATCTGTGGAGTCATTTTCCTGACAGTTCATTAGGCAGCAATGCAGAAGACTTTTTTGTGCAAACAATGAACTTCAAGAACATTTGAAAACTCATCTTTTGATTCATTTCAGAAGTGGTGCAGAGCTGTGCAGTGAATCTATGTGCTCCTGAGAGCTGTTAGAAAACATGCTCAGGAACAGAATAAGGAATTGCATCCACAAATCTCCAAGCAATTTAACATCAATTCATCCTCATACATCTTAGAAGTAGTCATAAGCATGACTAACAAGCTAAGTTTTTGTTCTGTGGTTGGTTTAAGGTTATATAGGAATATATATATATATGAAATCAGTGACAGGAATAGAATATAACATTTTGATTCTTCCAGTAACACCAAAGCGTCTGGTAGGAAACGAAGAGTTAGGCAGTTTATTTTGGGTTAGCTATTCTGATGGCACTTCTCACACTAGGAAAGTTGGGCACCTGAATTTTCCACCTTCCAGTTTTGTGCTGTTATTGTAGTTGCAGTGAGTCATTTGAAATCAGTGAGATTGGTGACCTCATCGCTTCCCTGCCCTTTTTTATTATTCAATAGGTGCTTCAGACAGTGAGATCTTGCCCTGGGGAGATAAAGGATATCCCAGACCTTGCTGAGCTCTGAATGAAACAGGAGTCCCCATCCAGAAGTTTGCTTGCATCTTCCATATTTGATCTGCTTTTGCTTTGACCCCTACTAAGCTGAGTTTACCATATTTTCTTGTTCCTTTGGTCAGCTTCAAACACTAAAACAAAAGGTAACTGCAGTTTAAATCTTACTACCGACACACCACAAATTGTACTGTGACAGCTAGAGAACACCAAGGGCTCTGGTCAGTGACATATTGAGGCTGTTTTACCTCACAGCAATCTTTTGCCTAGATACACTCTAAGTTACCAAATTGACTTCTGCTATAACCTTTAGCACTGAGAAATATCACCAGCACAGTCGTTGGAACGCATCTACTGAAGCCAGGCAATCTTTGCTCTTTAACTGTGATTTTCTTCATATTTATCCCTTTGGTCTTCATCTTCAGACACAAAAAGAACACAAACACAAAAGGCACAGGTAGGAGATTTGAACAATGTGAATAAGTTAAAGAGGGCTGGAAAAAATGAAGAACAACCATTCAATATTTTGTAATATTCCTCCTGAAGAGCCTCTCCTCCTCCCTTCATCTGCAGAGTTGTATAAATCAGTATTAAAAGCAGATTATTGGTGTACACAATCCCTCCATTTCAATTGATCCTCATGGGAAGAACATGCAAACAAACTAGAAGAGTAGTAGTGTGTTATAGACAAGTCCTGGATCTAGAGAACAGGGAAACGAATTTAATCTGTATTCCATTGCAGACTCTACCAAGTGAAGTATTTTTCCTTTAGGCCTACTATCAGAGAAGTGCTCATTCAGTACAGGATTCTCCTGCCTTGCACTGCCTCTGTGGGAACAGGCATGTGCTCAGAAGTTGAGTTGGGATAGCTGAAGGAGGAAACTTACAGACAGTAAAAGTTTTAACATGCGAGTCTTCAACTGTGTTTAATGTTTTAGAGCTAGGAAGCAATATCTTCATTTCTCAAAACTGACTTGGATACCTCCTATTACAGCATTTATCACTGTTTCATTACAGTACCACAAAATCTCATTAAGCTTAAATTCCAAATCTAAGACTAAAAGCACAACAGATTCCATCCCTATTAATTAAACAATCTTCTGGACATGTCTTAGCAGACTCACTAGAATTGTTGACTGGGGGATATTAGTCTTGTATGTGCCTCTAGATGAGGAGTGAGCTACACAGTAGTAATGGTCATGGATGAGAGCAAGTGTTTCCATGTAGACATAGTCACAAGTCTACTTAGAGTACTACTGAGTGAGACTCTCCAGCATTTTCACATGACCACACACAGAAGTACTTTTGAAAGGATCAGACCACAGACTCTTGAGTCTTTTCAATTTTATTTTAATATCTAAAAATACAGACATTACTGAAGGTGAGCTGAGCACTGCTATAGCTAAGCTTTACAAGGTTTAATGATGACAAGCTAAAGGTGACCAGTTTGCAAAGTCAGACCAACTGTCATATTCACCTTTAGAGCCCTTAGTACATAGATCCCTAAAGGTCTTTATGGTAGAATTAAAGGTTATCATGCTTCATACACCAAGGACAGCTGTACTGTCCAAAGAGAAAGCCAGCTCCATCTGCTCACCACCAGCCCATGACAAGCGTTATCACTCTCAGAGTTGGAGAGCAAGAGATCACTAAGAAGTATGATAAAACTCATCAAGCAAAAAATGTTTTCTATCATTTACTACAATAGGATCAGAAATATTAAAAAAAATAATAATAATAATGCCCACCCCATGAATTAGTTAGATACATGTCAAATGTGATCAAAGGCTGTTAACATCAGCTCAGCTTCTTGCCCTGCTCCCAGTCATTGTTCTTCAACACAGTCATGATAAATTACTATTCAACACACACTTTATTTTTCAGAGGGGTATAACCATCTTCAAAGCAGATCAGTCATCCAGGCAGTCTTCAGAACAGTGTAGCAGGAGGGCAGGAAATTGAGTCAGAATGAAAAAAGTAAGAATAACTTGCTATTTTTGCAACTACGGATTTGTTGGTATTGGATCATTCCACCGATCCACCAATTTCCCTTCCCTGCCTCCGGCAGAGACCAGTATTTGCCTAAACTGAGGAAAGTGGAAACCCCAGAGAAAGCATACGGTCAATTGCACAATACTGGAAGTTCAGGGAAACCGTCCTCAGCAGCTTCAGGAGTGGTTAAGTTTGCATCTACAAGCACAATACCCAGGAGCAATTATTCTAGCTGTGTTTTTCCTACTTCGTCACTCTACGCTCTTCAGAATATAAACAGTAATGCTGAATTACTGTAACCAGTAAATGAATGCCTGTTTCCAGCAAACCTAGTGGGCTCTCATTCTCTTTGAGTATTGTAAGCATATTTGACTATTTCCCAACCTAGGAAAACCTGCCAATGATGCAGAGCAGGGAGTTTTCTCTGGAAAGATGAAGATCTGAGCTTATGGCAGAGAGTGCTGGTAGAAGAGGCACAGGGCGGAGCATGAAGTGCTAGGGTACGGCCTCAGCTGCTATGATTTAAAACAGCCCCTGAGGCTTCTCTAATTTACTTTGGAGCCTTTCCTAGAACAAGGTTCAACATTTTGTACACAGGACATGAAACAAAAGCCTCTTGCACGGGCAAAAGTAAATGAAACAATCCCTGAACACAAGGATGCTAATCCCACCCCTAGAAAAGCCCAGGTGTTTTGGGAGTCTAAACCCTCATGTAAGCAAAGCCAGGTGAGAAACCTACCTCTGTGTACCCAGCTATGGTCCCCTTCCTCTGGGTTTGAGGGAATCCAACTTAAGTGTAGATAATCAGAAAAAATACAGATCAGCCTCCAATATAACAAAATAAAACAGTGAATTTGAGGTGCAGAAGTGAGAGGTAGCACTTAGCTTTGAGAACACTCATTAAAATTCATCTTCCAGATGTCTGAATTGTTTATGGAAGATCACCACAGCCACTCAACCCTTATAAACCACAAATGCCAGACTAGAGATTTATGGTACTGCAGCCTTAAAAAAAAAAAATCCTAATCCTTGTGTCAACAGTTTGAGGCTGATATAAAATAAGCATACATTAAAGCATTTCATGCTGACTCCCACCCACACCCCCAGTAAATCCAACAGGTTACTGTTACGACCTTTAATGTAAACTATTTACCTAGGGACTAGGTGGGTAAGAGGGGAGAAAGCACTAAAAGTTGAGAGATGTTTCCAGGTAACAGCCGGAGATGACAGCCAGGTGCTTTGTATGTCCTTCTTCTGCACTTCCAATAAGAGATACACAAGCATCAGCAAGTTCACAATGAAATGCTACTCTCCTTCACATAGGAATACAAGTCAAATGTTATAGTACAAAAATCAAAGGAGAATATGTCTGTTAATTTACCATCCTGGATGGATCAAGCATAGAAAAATACAGCAAAAGAAAACAGAAAAAGGAAAGCAGCCTGTTGTGTGGGTGTTTTAAAGGGCTTTCTAATACTTTGCACAATACATACATTTTTATGGCATTTCTGTAAATCACATGACAAGATGTTCCAAGGTTATGTATCATTTAATCATTTGGTTCACTTTCTTTATGAATTTTAAGTTTATGGAAATCATTTAGTATCCAGGAATGAATAGACAGCCAAATCTGAAGAGACTTGGTTCTTCAAAAACAAGATTTCTCACTGTAGAAAAACACTCAACTCCTCTGAACATTTATAGGTACCTAAGCATTTCCCAAATTTGATAAGAGAAATTTGTAAGTAATGCCTTCACAAAAGCTGTGCTGCTGGTTGAGCAAGTGTAAGCTCTCAACCCACTCCACAACCATAATAGAGGCTAAACTACAGAAGTTTCAACACAATACTACAAGTGTACAGTGGTACTGTTTGCTTTACCAAGTGAATTAACTCTGCAATGCAGACCATCGTACTGCAAACTGAATAAAAATAACACCCTTAGAGACTAAATCCTGGAGACAACCGAAGGTAAATCCTTTGCCTGTCCTGTTCTGTGGAAACCAGGTCTCCAGTTATCTCACAGTTCTGGGGAAAAGCATTCACCCATGTTAACTTATAAAACTTCTTCAGTGTAGCCAGCTGTTGCAAACTGATCTAGTGACTTATGAAGGAAGTTGTGACATGACCCCTCTTACAACAGGAGGATTAGACCAAAGCTTACTGTTAACCCCCAGTATACAATTTTTAAGCTGTTTGTTAGGTGATGGAGGGAGGACAGATGATATAAATAGGAGGGTGAATTGTCCAGTAGTAATAAGATCTTAAGTGCTGACAACAGGTAGGCAAATCACGCCACATGTCCTTGCTAGGATCACAGAACTGTGAAGGAATTTCTGAGAGCCAGCTGCTGTCACATCTCCATTTATGCTTTGCAAGAACAGGACAGTTCTGTGGGATCCAGAAAGGGAGAAACCAACCCAGACTATTTGCTGATAAAATAAATTAAGTATCTAGAGAAAACAAAAAAGTTCATTGCAGCTTACACTTTTTCATCAAGAGAGAAGCTACATTAGTGCATATCTGAATACATGTCCTAGAAAGGGTCAAATGGTGCCAGTCAAACATATGAATACCAATCAAGTACTATTCTCAATATCCTTGAACTTCAAACAGAGTAATTCATCAGGCACCAGCTGGTAAGTGCTTTTATTTGTTTTCCTATGCATATCCCTTTCCAAGAGATGATACACCCTATTCTGCTGAAGGCCAAGTGTGAAATTATAATTACAATAGTATCTAAATGAAGCAAACTGGGAATCCTTCCAAAGTCATCCTGAAAACACACAAGTAACCTGGAAAGTTAGGTAGGGACCTGTGAGGAAAATGGGTCTATGTATGGGGGAAAGGAAACAGTTTCCTGAACAAGTTGTTCTCTCCAGGCCAAATAAACACCTTTAAATTAAATTTTGGAAAGTAGGTGGATCATCATGTCACATCTTTGCTGTTACAGGTAACAATACCACAATTCCACAATTGATGAATCTGAAGATATCTGCAACTTGTACTATTTCAGAAGCCACAAACCATTTTTCTAATTCTTTAGGATCAATCCACATCTATTTCATAAGAGACTACGAACTATGGAATATCGTGCCTCAGAAAAGTAACAGATAAGAGTATAAATATTCTCTCCTCTTCAAGATCCCTCTAATAAGGAGGTATTGGCTTTGTGGAAAAGGCAAATACTCCCTAGAAGCAGACCTGTGCACCACACAAGAATAAATAAGAGACTATATACCCTTTCCAACATTCACATCAAACCTAATAATCCCACAAAGTGAGCAACGTTCTCCCGTTACTACTGGCACAGTTTTCTATGCCTTGCCGGGCTCACTTTATGCCATTTCTCTGCATTCACTAACTATACAGAGAAGGAAATCCAGGACAAATACATTGAGAGGAAACAGACAACTATAAACCTCTAGTAAAAACCTCTGCATGTTCCCATCTCCCCTTTCCCAAAGTTGCCAGCTATGAAGCTGTAAATTAATAGCAGATAAATCACCTCTTAGAACAACCCTATAGTTTTGCTGTTGTTGTTGCTTTGGTTTTTTGTTTTGTTTTGTTTTGTTTTGGTTGTTGTTTTTTGTTTTTTTTTTGGCCTTTCTTCTAATCAAGGTGATATCCCAGAAAAAAAGACACACTGAACAGCAGAGCCAACATCAGCAGGGGATTCAACATCAACACTTACCTGCTCTGCCTGGAACAGGGGATAGGACACTCCTACCATCCAACGCCCTAGCCCAGGGCCATTGTCACAGGGACACAGGAACAGACAACTCTGTTGCTAGGTGTCCTTGGACAGCACAAGGTGAGTTTCTGCAACACATAACGGTTCCTTCTCACTTTAATGCAGCTCAATTTAGTTAGTTTTAAAAGATGTGTTAATTTAAAAGATGCCTTCAAGTTACCCTCCCACCCCCTCTAATCCTGTGCTGAAGCAGCCAACATGCCTCTCACACCACCACTGCACACACCCTGTCTTTAGCAGTAATGTTGCTAAACAATTGCTTTCTAAGGAAGAGAAAATTTCCAGAGTATTTGCTTCTCTCAGCATTCATACAAAACAGTCTGGCCTTTGAGTTCAGGTGTGGAAACCCTGCCAGTGAGGCTGTCCTGCTTTGCCTGGTTTTGCATTACTTGGGAAAACCTCAACTGGCTGCATAAATTTGAGTAGCAATTTTGACTGATGCTAGCTGAGAATCAGATTTGTCTGAACCTAATTTATCTGTAGCTATGAAATAGAAACTAAGGTTTGACAGCCTTTTAAACACTGGTATCAGCAGAAGGTGACTGCCACTTCCCTCAGCCCTTCAGATGTCCCCTGCCTCTCCCCAAGCTCACCCAGCTCAACCAACCTGGGGATCACCCTGCCAGGGCCTCCAAAGAGGTCACCTACATGCTACTGCTGCTGGCTGTGACAGATAATCTGGGGAACAACAATATTTTCCAGCAGCTTAGCTATATGCAGAGGACCCCACTGATTATACCTTAAGTCCCACAGGGTCATTATGGTCTCTCTGAATTACACCTTCTCACTACAATTAGTGCTCTTGTCCCGGCTCCTAAAGACAAGGTAGCAGCAACTAGGTCAGCTGGGGAATCTTACACAGCAAGTTGCTTCCCACCTAAAGTGAGTGTCCTTTCTGAAGATCATACATAAATATTTTGTTTAGTCTGAAAAAGGTGCAAGTGTAAAATATTTCCCCACTTTGGTTCACAGTGCATGGGAAAAAAAAAAACAGAAGTGTGGACCACTACTTCATTTGCCTTTTTGAATATTTCACACTGCTGTAGTTTACATAGATTTCTTTTAAGTCTTAGTGTGAAGGAGTGGTAATGCTGAGAAAGTCTGATATAACTTAAGTATTTCTAATGCTTTCAAACTAACACATGGCCTATCCAAATAGTAACTTTTTCCTCTTTCCCTCAACACCCTCCCCACCTTGCTTTGTACTTTTCTAAACTACAAATTTTGGTGGATGTTAAATTTAGTACTACTTTTTTTGTTATTTTTTTTTTTTTAACAAAGAAATAAAGTCTAGGACTACATTTACTTTAATTAGGAAAAAACAATCAAAATGTTAAATTTCCTGAAGGAAACACTCATTCCTTTTGAAGTCTGGAACATCACCAAATAGGAAAAATCACAAACAAACAATGAAGTCTAATCTAAAAGTGAAGATGATCATCACATTGATTTTTCACAAACATTGAGAAGGAATATGCTGTTTCTTATTCAAGTCTATCACCTCTAACAGCTGATGTAGTAACATACATGGAGGATCTTGTTTACAGCACAGGTAGTTAAGTAGATAGCATCTTCAGGAATCTGCCAAATTTCATTACACAAATCCAAAATTATCTTTAAGACAACTAATTGAAACTGGGAAAGTTATTTTTATACCACCAGAAACATTACAAACATCCTGTTCAGACTACAATATTTATTTCCTCTGATAGCTCTAAGTGAGTCAGGGACTTCAAGGATAAACCTTAAAAGCTGGGAAAACAGTTTCAGAAATAGTATGTGCACAGAGCTATACCATACTTTCAGTAAGACAGATCACCCTTTGAGTCATTCTTTTCCTCCATATTATTCTTTATTCAGTCTGATGTTCCCATATGATTTAGTAAAGTCATAAAAAATCACGAAATATTTCTCTTCAATGTTGGCAATACAAGACAGGCTTAATGGCAGTGTCTCCTTCTCCTCCCTCTGAAATGAATATTTTCCCCTCTTCCTTTCCTTCTCACTGACAGGAAAACACCACATCTTCATCTTATTATAGCTTTATTTTTTTTCTGGTTGTAGGAGACCATGGATTATTTTGTATGTATGAGTGACAAGTGACATCTCAAATATTTCCACTATTAATTGGTTTGCCATTTTAGTGATCGCAGCATCTGAACTCTCCAGAAAGATTGCTGCTGTCATTGAAGGGAAAGCTCAGATTCTTCTCTTGCCTCAAATAGGAATTGCTTTATACCTAATTAAGATCAGAAAAGTTCATTAGTCAATGCTAATTAACACTACTTAGTTGCTTTTGCTGTCTCTACCACTAATGTTCATGCCCATGGTACTCAAAAAAACAGTACCACTCTTATGCAATGAAGCTAAATAGAAACAGATCTGGAGCATCATCTGGCACAAGGGCCTAAAACCACTGGCACAGGCTGTTTTCCAGGTGCCTCTGCATTTTTGGCAGGTGATTGTAGTTTGCCATTCAAGCTGAAACAGACATTTCTGTGGGAATCTTATATTTGCATAAGTTCCAAGTGCAGCAGTATTTGGGATGGGGAATAGGACAAAAAGAAACCTAAATCAAGTCACAAGCAATTTATGTGGGACTAGTGGCTAAACTCAGGGGAGGCTCTGCAAAACACGTGAAGCAGAAGTCTACAGCTCTGAGTACCAGCTCACCCCCATCCAGGACTAGAGCTAACAAACAAATCCCAGGGCTGCACGCCAGCCAGGAAATATGCTTCTGGTTATGCAAACAGCCAAAGGTTCAGAAAACATGTGCAAGCAGGAATGAGACCGAACAACAGGATCTGGGCACATTCAGGGGGAAAAAGCCATACAGAGCAGAATGAACAGGACCCCAGGAAAGGGAGGTGCATTGCCAGCTCACCTGAAGCACTACTACTGCAAACTCGGCTTTGTGATGAGGAGGGGGCTGGGAGTCTGGCCTCCGAGGGGAGGAGGGAAATAGGAGGTGTAATGGAAGTTAGAAGTACACATAAGGTGAAGAAAATCATTGAGACTCATGAGAATGCATTATAAAATCCAGAGTATTTGCACCATCCACTGTACACATTTATACAAGAACAGCAAGAGGCTGGTCAGAGGATTCATCGAGCTTGCTTAGAAATAGTATTGAAAGGCTTCTCTTTCTCCAGAAGCACAGTGTCATGAGCAAGCCGGTGGATAAAAGTGCAAACAAAGATGTCTGAAAATGCAAATTGAATGAAGAGAATGGTGCCATCACCTCTGCTGCAGCGAACGTTGTTAAAGCTCAGGTCACCTGTCTGATGTCTAAAAAATGAGCAAGTGCTGTATGGGGAGGGAAGGGTGAGTATGGGGAACCTGCCACTGCTCATTATCCTGAAAGGAAAAGAACATCACCAGAAAGTCTGACTTACCTTCAGCATACAAGTTCAGTGTCCACTGATGGCCAGCTTGCCCATTTCCTCCTGCCAGCTGTCTCTGGGGAATGCTGGGATCAGCAGACAAGTGTGCACATGAGTCAGGTGAGTACATCTGCACCCAGCAGCCTGAAAATGAGTTCAAACCTTGTGTAATAGATTCATTAAAAACACCTAAGGCTACAGGATCATGTTCAGAGTCAGTCTAACACTCCAAGAGCTACCTGCAGTGAAATAGCGAATTTCATGCTAGAACATGTCATTTGTGAATTATATTGGAAATTCAGAAGGACTAAGCCAAGCCTTTGCCAATGTTCAGGTGTTGTTCAGCATAGGACACAAGCATTAATCTTGATTTCTGTACCACCTCGCAAAGAAATCCTCATCCTTCTAGACAAGGAAAGGAGTGCAGATTTATGGACCAAGAGGTAAAAAAATTATTTTGGGCTGCACTATTTTTCTTTTATTATAAATGACTAGTGAGAAATAGAAAAAAATTAAACTGGCAACAAGCTCTATATTCCATCTAACTGCTATCTCCAAGATAAATACATCTCAGCTGTAATACATAATTTCTGACAAACTTGGAAAGACAAAAGAATAAAAGAACTAACTGGGCCTGTGATGATATTCAAGAGGCACAACCAGAAGATGCACTGTGTACTACAGGGTTATAGCACAGCTTTATGACTATAGCTCCAGATAACCTTTCTTACAGGACAGGCAAAGCAGTGGGCTGAATCTGTCTTGCTCCACATGAGTTGTTTAAATAAGTTTTACTATATTATTTCCTATTTAAACTAGTGAATTACTCCATTTATGGGTAATGTTGATAATTAAGGAAGATATTCAGATTCTATCTCCTTTAATCTCCTTACAAGGAAGGCAAAAGAAGTTACTTCAGAGTTCACACACCCCGTGATGCTTTGCCCTGCTTTCCTGTATGACCACATTCCTTCGTGCAAATGCTCTGCCCCTGTTGCTCCTCTCTGCTCCCAGAGCCTCCTGTCTCACTTGACTACTGCTTTGTGAACAGCTCCTCCTGTAACTACGATGCCCTAAATTATGGCTGCATGTAACACAGACCTGCTGAGCTGGACCCACTTAACCAATTTTTATTATTTTTGGTTGCCTTTCAGCCTTGTTTTCATTTACTTTTTATGGCTCAGGCCACAAGGCACCAAACAGGTCTTGGCACCAGGGATGACATGGTGCCAGAGGGCTGAGATTGTTCTCCATTCCCCACCTGAGGTATTTCCCATGCAGTTTTAGGGAAGAAACACTCACATGCTTAAAAACACTAAGTGATTTAGTAATATAAAGCTCTTTTTGGAAAAAAGAAAAAAAAAAAAAAAAAAAAAAAGAGTCAGTTCCTTACTTGTCTCCAGTTAAATCTTTCTCCATGAAAAGGAAGCCCTCACCTCCATGCTTTTGTTCCTTATCTACGTTGAGGGTATCCTTTCTTTTTGTTTAGGCTTCAAGGGATAGTTACAGGATGGCTTTATTCTTGTAAAGTACACAGCCAGACAGAACCCTGAAGCCTTAAGTGATAAAATGACCTGAAGCCTTAAGTGATAAAATGACGGACTAAAGTATATGTGCTCTCAAACCAGAGGAGCACTCATCCCCATAGAGATGCTAAATTCATGCATAATCAGCTCCTTGAAAGCCTAATACAACTCCACCAAAAGTTACTGAAATACCTAGGAAAGGCTTATAAATGCCTTATTCAAGAGCAGCCCAGCTGCTCTGATTCTGCCAGGAACAGAGTACAAGAAGATAAACCCATCAGGCTTCCCTTGCAGAAGATTCTTCTAGGTCAAGAATTAAACTTGAGCAGTGCGGGCTCAAGTTCTCCCCTCGAGTCCTGTGCTCCTGTGGACTTTTATTTTTTCCTTTTAAACTTCAGTGCTTCTTTCCTTACCCTATCAGCACGAACTTAATCCTCCTCCCAGCACAAGTACTAAGGATGGGGTAACCAATTTGGGATTTGCTGCCACTGTGTGGCCGTTAAGAGCAAAGAGATTCAAGTAAAATGCCGTAATACGTTAAAGCTCTCAGCCAGCCTCTGGCACTGAATTTTCCTGTTAAAAAAAAAAAAAAAAAAAAAAAGATTTATGTAGCTCATTCACAGGCTGAATGAGAAAATACCCCCAAAAAAAAGATTGCTTAGATGAGAAATGAGTGCCTGAGTATGAGTTTCCTGGTGAGAATAAAGCAAAGTGACATTCAGGAAAGCTCTCAGCACCCCCAAGGAGCACCATCTCCTGCAGCTCTCAGTTCAACAGGTGGAATTGGTGTTTGAAGGACTTGAAATGAACACACCAAGAAAATCAGGTCTGCTCGCTGCAGGATAGTTGGTAAATAAGGGTTCTCACAATCTTCTTGTAAAGCTTCCTATTATGTACCCATGTGTTCAGGATTTTTGCGGATGAAAGAAACTCTCTCCCACCATCAAGTACAACCAGCCCTGGGGTAAACCACATGAAAATTCTGAACCCCCAAACCAAATTAGCTGGCTACAAAGCAATACAGGAACATGAAGTGAAACTGTCATATCTACTTCCAGTGAATATTAGCATCAATGCATGGAAGCATGAAAACTTCCAGATGTGTCTTTGGTGTTGAGGCTTGTTCCACAGGAACTAGAAGACTCAGTGTAACCAAACCTCCACAAAGCATCTGAAGAGCACTCACCAGTTCACAGTAACTGACTACAATCAGCCCAAAACCCCTCAAAATCATCTACTTCCCAGTACTGTAATTTACCCTTACAGGTAAATCTTACAATTATAATCAGGCGGCTCCAGCTAAACTTTGTTTTGCATGAAATCCAGAAGCAAGTCTTTGAGAAAGAAGAATGAAAATCTTGATCTGCAGAGACCACCTAAGTCTTAAGGCAGCAATACCGTCGTGCAATCTCCCATCCAGCCACAGCATTAAACCTTCAGAATTAATGTGCCTGAAATATTACAAAAACCAAAATGCCTCATTATTACTTTACTATTGGCTCAAATTCAAAACTCAAGCAGTACGTCAATTATTGCTGTGTTTTTACGCTGTATAATTGGAAAAAAAAAAAAAAAAGTTTACTTTCTACAAAGTAAACACCTGCAATTCTGCTATGAATTTACTCACATTCTTTCATCCTACAGGATGGAAAAATACCTCAGACTCCTGTTCCCAGTAAAAGCATTCATACTACTTTAAACAAGGATGGGATAGCACTATTTTGTGTGCAGACATCTGCTTCATGTCAGTAAAATATACATCCTGTCTGTTATGGTCTATGACCATTACTCTTTGCTGATAAACATTCTATATTCATGTTTTTTAAAGGGGGTGCAATTGAAAACAAGCACAACTACCTATTTCCCCTATCACAAAATCAAGTGTTGGAATTCAGAAAAGTTAGTTTATGCATGCAAAAGATAAAAAATGCCTCTCAGATTCAGCCACTTAGAGGCTAACAAGAGGGAAAAAATCTGGTGTCACCTCACAGACACTTCTAGCAGTATGCTTCTGCTTTGGAATTACCTGCACCAGCAGTGGTCTAAAGATAGACTATTTCTTTACAATATTGCCCCCTGTTATGAGCAGGAAGCCTCAAAGATCCATCCAGCAAGATTACCAGACTCATTTGTTAAAACAACCTCACGGATCCTCACAGACATCCTCCTTCCCTTTAAAGCCCATGTGAAGAGGGAGGCATAAGACCTGAAACATTAAGCCTGAATGTAGCTGGAAAACAGACTAGGAGGCTTTATTACATTTCCCATCAAGTTACCCTGTTTTATTGCATTGCAGTCCTTGAAAATTTGATTAGTGATTTCTCCTCTTCATTCATTCTCCTGACATCTGGGTTTCAAACCTCTGATCCATATCTGCAAATATGCTAATACAAATTCCAGCTAGGTCTTGCCACTACCCACTCCTGACCTACTAAAATTAAGTGTCAGGAACTCTAAACTTTATTTGTACTTTACTATTGAAAATTTCCTGAAGGCAGCACTAAAGGAAGGCCTGGGCAAACCTAGATTCAGGTCAAAGCAAGGTACATGAATTGTAACAAGTATTGTCACAGTAGAGAGTCTGAAGTCTTTATGCGGTGTTTTTTCAAAGTGAAAGAAAACCTCTTAAAAATATAAGACTTAAAAAATGAATTTCATTACTTTTTCTACTCAGCTTTTTCTTTGACAGAGGTCCTGCCCACTAAATTCATGCAGTGCACATGAGTACAGCCAGGTCGTCAGCACATGTCAAGTAGAGCTTACAAGCAGCTGAGCTTTGGCTGCTTGGACTCAGAGGAAGCTCCAGGGATCAGCTCTCCTGCAGTACCCATCATCCCAGAGCAGCTGCTGTGCTGCGTAGGCTCTACCTGCATATTGAGAGTGATAATACCTGTAAAAATCAAGGATTGCAATCAACAGATGCTCTTATCATAATCAGCTTTACTTAATAGGAAGCACTTCTGCAGGACTATAAGACAAGAATGGGACAAGTTTCTTCACGTCCTCTACCCTCCAAATACTCACTTTTTTTTTTTTTCCTCCAGCTCATTTCAGGGATTTATACAAAAACTTTCATTGCTCCCAAAGCTTTCCAGCAGTATCATTACAATTTTGCCCTAGTACAGCATTACTGCAACAGAAAAACCCACTCCCTCAAAATCAGATGGATTTGGGTTTTTAGCCTGGTAGGCCACAGAAGAGATCCAGCTGCAGCTCCCCTTGGATCAGGGTCTGCTCCCATGGAGCATGTAGCATTACAGCATGCAAAGAGGGAGGTGTGGATAGCCTTCAGGCACCCAGCTAAAGACCAGCCCCAGCAGGGATCACAACCAGAGTGGTTTTACAGGTGCTTGGCTGCAGGGAACATTTGATTTGCAAAGCTCAAAAAAGCAGCGAGAGGTGATGGTTTGGGGTTATACCACCTGCAAAGACGTGGGGAGCTGCAGTGTCTGCTTCTGAGAGAGGGAAGCTGGAGAGCTCGGCAGCTCAGTGCACAAGTAAGGTGCATGCCAGCAGATGGCATCGGAAAACCATAAATCCATCGGCCCTGCTGCCTCCAGCTCTGCAGCAATCCTTCACTCCTCTAGACAGCATCGCCTTAGATGCAATACGCCATAAGTGCAATCATTGTGTTAGCTTGTGCAGTTTCCTGCTGCAGCATGAAAACACTTCAGCTCCATTTATTTACATCCTACTTCCCTGCTGTGGGAAGGATGCTAATAGCTACTTATAGAAGGGAAAAATAATGAAGTGGGGATTTGATGGGTTGCCTGTTGATACATAGAAAAAGTGTTACGCCAAGAGCAAATACAATTCTCCTCAGCCAGCTCAGCACTCTGATCCCTCTCTCAGCTGCATGGCACTCATGTGAATTTTGGCCTCCACATACCTTCATATATGTGAGAAGGTAGAGCCGCTTGTAAATATTGTGGTTGAATTTTAATCCCCCCTCCCTTTTTTTTTTCACTGTATTTATGCAATCCCTTGTGAAATTCCTCTCCAGTTTATCATATCATAGAGCACCTGAATTTCAGCTCACATTTCCATGACCTTCTCAGAAAAATGACACTAGTTACTGGCAGAAGATGGGAGGCAATCAGTTTGCTAACTAGAAAGAATATATTTTTTTTTTTATCTAGCTGTTGTCCCACAGCAAGAGGCCAGCATAGTCTGGCCAGAAAAGTCCCTATAAAAACAGTTCCTAGGAACTGCTTACAAGTCTAAGGTATTAGAAAATGCTGCCTTGATGATGGCAAAAGGCAACACTGGTGAACAGCAGAGCACCTGCAATTGCAGGGCCAAAACTTAGCCAAGTCATACTTTAAATATCACTGAATTTCACTCATTCCAGGTACCGTTCTGCAGTCTTCACCTCCAAATCTAATAAAGCCTTTTCTTTACATTACTATTCCCTTCTATAGATTAATAAGAGAGCTTCCAGTTTTTAAGGACAGCAATATTTACATTTGCTGCCGCATACCTCCTTCCAGAGCCATGTCTTGGGGCTTTTAGGAGTATGCCTGAGCAAACATGACTCTTTATATAGACTTCAAGCAGAGGTAACTCGAGTAAACACTGACTTAAAACCTTGAAAGCTAATATTTAGCAAGCTCTTGTGTTCACAACTTTGGAAAGGTTTGCCTCTGGAAATAAAGCAAGAATATCTTCCCCTCAAAAAAAAAAAAAAAAAAAAAAAAAAAAAAAAAGCTAGTGGCAAATCCACACCCAGTGCTAACACTGGAATTCCTGACTTTGTACGTTATCCTATACTGGAAACAGGCATACCCAAATGCTAGTTTTATAGAGCCAGGTTTTACAGATGCAGACCCCCAGGACAAGACTTTCAAGGGTAGTCTTTGTACCTGCCTGAGCTGTATGGGCAAGTTGCCCCATGGCTTGTAAAAGAGCTGAGTCTCAGTATAGCAAATACAAGAGGGCTAGAGGCAGCCAGGGACAGATGGAAGGAAACTGAGCACTAAAAGTGGCAGAGTAGCTGTAAATGTACTGTGGGCCATATAGGGTGCTCCAGTGCTAACACCCTTTCCCACCCGCCCCCACCCCACCCGGTGTCAGCACAGGTCCCCCACAGCTTTAGGGGATGCTCTGTGAAAGGCTGCATTTGTACAAGTAACTGAGCTTTTTGCAGACAAAATCCTATGGATTTCATCCCTTCATATGATAGACCAATACTGCAGTAAATCTTTCAATTCTGTACAGTGGTGATAAGGAGGTGGAAATAAGAGGGAATAGGCCCCATCACCTAAGCAATACCTAAACAGTATCTTCCTTTTCCAGCCACCTACTTATCAGTAGCTCAAAGTAATCCAAGGACCAGTAGCATCATCCCACTTCTCAAACATGAAAGCTAAGGCACAGGGAAAGGGCTGGGCTGTGCCCAGCAGGCTGGCTGACCGCCTGGACTAAAGCAGATCTTGCCAGATTATGGTAGGGGTTCATTTGCTCAACCCTACTTTATCTTTTAGAAGGAGCAGAGCCCAGTTCTCTCTTCTGTCTTTGCTCCCAAGTCCCTCCACAGACCAGAAGTGGAACAAATACTATTTTCCCAGAAGGATACTGAAAAGAACACAAACTCTCCTGAGGCATCTGGCTCAATGTACAAACCTAAGGGGTCATATTTTGCAGAGCAGCTGCACTCAGCTCTGTAGAACTCAGGAATTAATTTCTCACATGCTGGAGTGCACATTCATTTGAATTTCCTCTGAACTTCAGGGGACTTTGGATTCAGCTCCAAATTTCCCAGTGTCCATTTAGGAACTGTTTTCAGATTGCAGGTGGTCCTTATCCACAGCAAATGTCACCCCCACAGGGACACCGGCTGTGGGCTGCCATAGCCAAGAGCATGGAGCACACTCTTGAGGTCTGTACTGGAGCAGCAAACTATTGCAATGTCACATTCCCAGCAGGCTCTCCAGGGAACTTTGCAGATGTTTTAGAAGCTATTTTGCAGAAATAGCTTCATTAGGAGAACTCAGCAGGAATTTAGTGCTCTCATCTCCTCACAAACTCTTCCTGCCACTTTATAGCAACAATAATTATTAATTTTGTTCATTGATTGCATGACAGGAAGAGATGAAGAGCTGATCATATCGAGGCATTGCTAAAAAGCTTATGTAGATAACTTTACATAGCACTCCCTTTCATTTTCATATGCTAGTAGGTCTGGGGAACAAGAAGTGCTCTTCAACATTATAGGCAGACCCACAACATTTCCATTCAGACATTGGAGACAGTGGCAGCCAACCCGTGCTCTCAAGCAAAGCTTTTAATCTTTCTGACACGCAACAAGGGAGCTCCAGCAGCAATGAGAAAAATCTCCATGCATGCAGGTATTTGGATAAGCACAAAAGGCTCCTGGCACCTCTCCAACCCAAATTGCTCCCCTTTGATGTTGGATTCCATCTACCTTGTGTAACGGCCCACTGGTTTGGATGTCAGCAGGAACTGGACCTGAGGCACATACCTGTGGAGGTAGATGACTAATCCAATTAAGTGGAAGCAACTGAAAGTTGAGATTCTTCTTGTGTTCTGGACTTGAGGGAAAAAAGTCATGAACTAAGGGAATTCTATTTACAGGAGAAAAAAAAAAAAAAAAAAAAAAAAAAAAAAAAAAAGTTATTTCAAGATTCTAGCTTGGGAAACTTGCCACAGATGATCATGGAAATTATTTTACTAGTGCAATTAATTTTGCATCAGCTTATCTCCACATGCTTTCTTGGTAGCTGGTATCAATGCTTTGATTTTATGGAAAAATCAAAGACAGATGGAATATCTTCTCCAAATATCTGCTTTCTTCCAGGCCAGTAGCAGAGTCTGGAGCAAAACATGGCTCTAGTAATATATGTGTGTTTAGAGCATACAAGGCCCAACCTTCTGATCCACTTTGAAGCTTGTGTTCAGACAAGCTCTTCAGAAGCTGCTAAATAAACCCAAAAGATAGTTTCTGGATTACTTCACTTATCTACATCTGTTCTGACAATTGCTTTTTGCCACTGGTACCCTTTTTCCCCCCAGATCCTTTTCTGTAAGTATCGCAAAGGCACCCACACCATGCCTCTTACAGGGTGACCTAGATTTTTCTTTTTACACGGTCCCAATGGTTTGCTAAGGGAAGGCAGCCTAGCTGCTAAATATAAACCTGAGCTCTGATAAAAATCCTGCAAACTTTTTTTTGATCTTTGCCCTCCTTGAATGACTGGTGTTCAGAGCATCACAAACCTGTTCTTTGGATGCCTTCTCAAAAGGCAAGACTGTTTCTCTTTGCTAGTGACCACCAAGGCTGGACAGACTGACAAGAGTAGAGTCCTTGGCATAGCTGCAAGGTTCCCTCCATGAACACAGGACACAAACAGCAAAGAAAACTGCACTGTTCAAATATCATGGTACCAAGGGACAGGCAACAGCCCATGTACTTGCATCATGAGTTCAATAGCTGTTCAGAGCAGTGATTGTTTAGCTCTTAAGAAACATATAAGGAAGGAACAACACTGAAATCAGCTTTAACTTAAAATCTTACGTTCAAATATGAAAATATATATCAAAATGCTCTCATTTTTGCCTGCCCAGTCCCTCTGGCAATTCTAGATCTGATTTCCCTCCTCCTGGCACTGGGAAGGATTAGAAACTCCTTGAACACCAGAGCAAGATGAGTTTCTTAGGAGTCCAGACCAAGTCCTCTTGCAAACTGCAGTGATGGTTGACCTCAGCTTCACATGCTAATACAAAATGCTAGTAGCACCAGGAAACACCAAAACCATCTTTTAGTTGCCACATCCTGAAGACATTATGGGCCCACAGGAAGTCAATGTCCTAATACACCATACAGCCTTCTTGTCCCCTTGGAGGTGATACAATTTCTATAAGCAGTTATTTCACCTCAAATGTCATCACTCATCTTAGCTACCTCCCTGTCACAGCCTTCCTCAAATCAGCTTCCCATATCAGCTTTCACTGTCATCACTGCTCAACAATGGACATTTTTTACCTGTCAAAAAGGACACCCCTACCTCTTCAGGACCTGACAATTCCCACACTCAATAGGACAGCTAGCACAGCTACTGTGTACTTGCAGGCTTGGGCAGAAGACCTATCAAGCTTCAAGTGGAACATTATCAGAGAAAAAACTTTGTAGCAACTTCGTATCAGATAAAGAAATGGCAATGTGTAGCCTGCACAGGAAGCTGCTTTCAATAGACTTTTAATAAGTAACCCAGGTTCTCATGAATCACTCTGCATTTTTATGCCCACACACTCCTGACTCTGCCAGTGGAATCCATAGCCATCACTGTAAATATTAGCCTTTACCAATCAGCTCCAATGGATGTGAAGATAAATGGCAACCACAACCATCTGCTAACAAATATAGGTAAACTGAGAGCTAAGCTGCCAGCTGCACCTGCAAATCAAGCTTTTACTTTTTCCCCCATGGCCTACATTTTGAGTTACCTCCCAGAAGCTTTTGGAGGATTCTGCCAGAATGTTTCTGCCAAAAATATAATTAAACTGACTAATCAATCAGACCTGGTCATAATCTCACCATTTCCGCCCAGAGCTCATGCACGTGTAAAACGTGCCTTGGGGACAGCTCTTCTAAGCTCACACTTCAGACCCTGAGACAAAACATTTCCAGGAGCTGCACCAAGATTTTCACACCACCAACCTTTCTCTCAAAGCCCATAACAGCAAAAAAGTTGGGCAAAGGGACAGGAATAGGAAGTGATTCCCATGACCTTGTCCTGTACTTGCACTTCCAAGTACAGCCACACAACATCTCAGAGCAATTACAAATATAAGCCTCAGCTTTCTATGCTTTTGTCTTGCTTTGATTTGGATAGAGTTTCTGGTGTACAAAATCACCCCCCAAGCGAAGGTCTTCTAGTACATAGGGTATTCATCACATTTGTGCATGAGTGTTCAGGTGCAACCTCATACTGAAGTCACCCTTTCACAGAGCAGTAGGCATCTTGGGCAACTCACTGACTTTTCAGAATATGTTCAAAATTCACTAAAAGTTATATCAGATAACCCCAAACCAAAGGCCAGTCATTCTCATGGACCTGGGGTTGCTAGAGAACACAGTTTCCAAAGTGTGAAAAGTGAGGTGGTTCGGAGATTATCTGCTCAACCAAAATAGCTATTTTGTGCAAATTATTTTGGAGATATGCTCCTTGAGGAATTTGTTTAAAAGATGAGGAATAATCTCCCTTTCCTTTATTTTTAAATAGATCAAATACACAGTAACCCCAACTTCTTTCTGCGGCTAAAACCAGTAAGCACAGGTAGCCAAGATATGCTGGCAGGCAGCTCACACATTGCTCGCCTCATGGCAACCAAGCACCCCAACTCTTCACTTCAACTCTCAAAGCATAAGCAATGAGAGCATGAAAGAAATCTAATAATCTTTCCATAAATTGTCACATATTTATAGGCAGAGAAACAAGGAAAGTATGTATAGAGCCAGGCAAATGCAGTTCCCACCCCACACCCAGATTTCTGCTTTGCCTCCCACCAATCTGCTTTTATTTCACTTTTATCACAACCACGTGTTTATACCAGAAATGGTCAGGTGGGAAACAAAGGTCAAAGACAGTAATAAATATTAACAACAGGAACAGACCACAAAACTATCAGAACTGGATCAGTCTCCAGTTTCTAGCTACACCCTTTGATACTTTCCCACGATGCAGTGTTCAGACTCAGAGGTGCACCCGTTCAGTGCTGCATTCATAAAACCTATGCCTGGACCTGATAACATTTATTTTATTTATTTTTTACAAGTTGGCCAGCATCAGAAACTCAACTACCTGAAAACATCTAGTCGTTTGTGGGGTTTCATTTTTTTGCATCCCCACATTTGGGCTCAGGTTCCACATTTCAGAGTTGCCATCATAGTTCCCTCTTGTGCCAAAGTTAAAATACTCTCTATTCACCTACCTTTTTTTCCATAGTAAATGCCCATGTGACAAAGTCAGGAGTAAAGGAGCCAAAAGTTTCACAACTGAGGGAACTGCAATCATTATGTTCAGGACATGGGAAAAAGTTTCAGAAAATACCTGCTGCTTTTATCTTATTATTAACATCACTGTTGGGAATGCTGTACAGAACTAAACAAAGGACAAAGAGGAACACCAAATGGGAAGACATTTCAGCAAATGGAGAGATTAAATCACTATGAGATATTCACATGACAAGGATAAAAATGTAATACCCATTTTTCACAACAAATTACTCTTTTACCCAAATTTCTTACATAGAAACTGGTCTGAATTTAGCCCTGTCACTTTGTTGTTGTTGTTTGCTGGCACATATTGGTAGATTCTTGCCTCAAATATTGGCATGGATGCTGCTAAAGGATGCTCAGTCTCATGCATCAGATGAAGGAGCAGCAGCTGGAAGGGAGTTTCCTGGGACCAGCTAAAAGGCAGCCCTACCACCAGGGTTTATTGCTGAATCCTGGCCAGCATCACCAGTGAATGACAACTGCTAGTCTCAGGACTTCAAAGCCAAGCCATGAACCAAGAAATGTGATACAAACGGGAAAACCCACACCATGGATCCCCTCTTTGGGTGAGCCAATATGGTGCCTTTGTTTGTTCCCCCTACACAGCCTGAAGAGGGAAAGTCATTACAAATCCAAGCGGTAAGAAAAATCAGCTCTGGCTTTGCCTTTCCCACAAACAGTTCTGCCAACAGACCAGAGCTTGGCCTTGTTCTCAGCAGCCAGGAGTCTGCAGCCAACAAATCCCCTCCGCACTGGCACTTCGGCAGCCCCACCAGGACCAGCAGCCTGAAGGCTGCAACAAGCTGTCCTGATTAAACTGCTCCCACCCCTGGAGAGCTCTTTCAGCAGGCAGGAAAATGGGCTCCAACCCCACTGGCAGAAAAGCTGACATTGCCACGAATAAGCAGACAGCCTTTTTTTTTTTTTTTTTTTTTTTTTTTTTTAATCAGCGTGTGCCAGCCTTGCCCCCACATCGACAAAATTCAGCTTTTTGGTCTTATTTTGTCAGCACAACTCACTGCCAGTAGCGCATTTTCATCCCATTTTATGGCTCACATGTGCAGCATTGTCTTGTTCAAATTATGAAAGCATAAATACCACCTGCCACTGGTTTGTGGCTTTTTAATCTGCCTTCTGTGTGTTCAGGTAATTTATGCTGCTGTTTTCCAGGCATCAATTCTACAATTCCTGCCTGTTTCACCCAAAGCTTCAGCTCTTCAAGTCTTGTGGCTAGAAGAAACTTAATTTTGATTTAAAGGAAGAGTAACATAAGCGACCCTGTGCCAAAACCAAGAATAATTGGAGAGAAGCAAGAGGGAAAAGGAGGAGACAAGGAGAACAAACAGTGTCACTAGGATATATAATGCAGTCAAGACAAAGGCAAAAATAAAAAGCCCAGAGAAAAGACTTCAACATAAACTTCAATCCCTAGAAGTTTCCAAACACTGAAGTGTGCATCTGCCTCTTAACTACATAAGACTCAGCAATGCCACTCATACCAGCACAAATCATATACTTAGTAGAGGCCTTAAAATCAGGCCCTATCGAAAAATAGCATTTAATTGGTTACTACTCCACTTTCTCCTCTGCCTGAGTCTCCTATGGCATTTATCTGGCATTAGGGATATGTTCTGACTTCCAGAAGCGCTTATTGGATGTGTATAGCACCAGTAAGTGCATTTTCTTCAAGAACACATTAATAGCGGCAGCCTTGCCAGAAGTGCAGTCAGCTAGAAAGCTTTGGGCCCAAGCCTTTACCTTCAGAAGCATCCCCACCAATGCTGCTCTCCCACCCCCTGCATGCACTCCACTAAGCATGCCCGCAGGATATTCAGATAACTTTACAGGACCCCATCCTACAGCTGAACACATTCCCAAAAAGGAACAAAGACACATTTACCCAAGCCAAAGAAATATTTGAAAATTCAGATGATTAAATGCAGCCTGCTGTTCGTTTTTACCTCTGTGGTCTCCAGTAAGTACCATAAATCCTGGTTTCGCTCCGAGACAAATTGTCACATTATAGCCCTGCTATACAGGCATACACACATTCCTTGCTATAAAGAGAAGGCGAGAAATCCATGCCAGATTAGGACATATGGAATCTCTGTTTATGGATAAATCATTTTTAAAACCTCTCTCTCTCTCCATGAGTCATATGTGAATCACTGAAAGTGTCCTGTCAACAATAGTTTATTTACATACAGAACTAATTAGCATTATGATGGCAGACTGTAGAAGCAGGATTATAGCTAGGAGACATCATAAAACCAGCGATGCCATTTTAGGAAGGTTGGGGAGAAGAGGTTTGCAGATCTTCAGCCCAGAAGTATATAAATTGGCCACTTCCCAAGGGTGTCAGGATGAAACTCATTTTTAACGTGTCTTCCATTACCAATAAGATTACTTCAAAATTAAAATCCAAAATCATAATTTGTGTTAGTTTGATGTTTGTTTGCAATATACATTTCTGAGTAGAGCCTGGTCAGCTTTTTACTTACAGCCCACTTTTTCAGTTTGATATATCAGCACTGTGATGCTACGTTTAGCTTTGCAGTACTACATATCAATCAATGATTTTGAAAAGTTTTAAATGCCCCAAAACATTTACATTCCTTGTTTGAAGATTATTTTAAGTCAGCAACCAAATTTGAGACTAAATTAAATTTACACAGCCTCTTTAAATTACTCAGCCTAGTACATACAACTGCTCTGGGACTTGCATAGACCTTTCATCATTAATAAGCGGAACAAGATAATTACATGCTCCAGTAGCTCATAGGGGTCTAGAAGTTATCACCACATAACCTGCTTTATAATGGAAGAAGAAATCATCTCTGCTAGAGCTGGGAGTATAATTCAAAGACATTTCCATAAATATATAAACACTGTGAAATGAATTTATGTGATGTGAAGGCATTTCATTTCAGAGCCGCTAATGTGTTTGCTCATTAATTTGTCGGGAATGTTCACTTTGATTTGCTCCATTTACCTTAGGAGGGTGTTCAACAGCAAAACAGTCAAAACTGCAAAAACCAGACCTCATAAAGTAAGGGTGTCTTAGATAAGCATTGCTAACATAGCTCTAAATGGTCCTTGCATGGATGTCTTCCTATCCAGGATAGCCAAACACAGAAAAACCAAGGACCAGAAATGGTTCAAATGCTGTAGGGGATCCCCACACACTTGGCCGATGGAGAGGCCGCCTCCTCGTCCTTTGCAACACAGCCTTTGCTGCACGGAGGGATGATCCTACTGTTGTATGCTGTGTTTTTGGGGCAGGATCACTCCCTAAGCAGACACCCTGTTCCTGCTGACACCGCTTACTGCCCATCTCCCGGGGCTGAGCCTCTTCAAAACGTCTCAGAGTCTTTGCAAGGTTAGTTAACGAATGATTTCGGGCAATTTCAAGGAGATCCAGAACCTATTTCCAGCAATTTCAGACTGTAACGGGCAAGTTTTGCGAGCAGAGCTTCCCAAGCCTCCCATTTCCCTCCGAGGTCCCCCTTTAGAGGGCACTGTGTCCCCAGCATCGCCGCCCGCACCGTGCCCCCTGGGGCAGGAGAGAGCCCTTTGCCGGGAAGGGGAAAGGCACCTTGTGCTAGCTGCTCTGCTCGGCAGCCTTGCAAGGGGTAAAAGGCTGATGTCTCAAGCTTCCCACACCCTTTGAGAAGGACGGAGCCAGCCAAAAGACACTCTCCACCTCCACAGATGTAAGGCAGTGACAGTCCCAACACAAGGCTTTGCTTTCTGTGACCCTATAGCCACCTGCTACAAGTGAAAGCTCACACAGCCTCAAGTGTCTAGAAATGGTCAGAAGGGGTTTTAGATAAGCACAGAGCTTGCTGTATATGGTTTGGTTTATGGTGTTTTTTGTTTTATTTTTTCTTTGCAAGGCTTTTGGTCCCATTCCCTCCCCACCACATCCTCATTCAAAAGCAAATCTGAAGATTTACCAGAAAATAAGTGTACCCTTTCCTTACCTCCCATGTCAAATGGCAGTACAGGCTGAAGGAAGAGACTGAAGGATGCACTGGAACATTACAGACATCACTTTTACATTAACAACACAACTACGGGGTAGGGAAGCCTCTCCCCTACATCTCCGCCACAGCATCCTCCATTTACATTGATGAGCAGGGCTACAATAGGTCTTGGGGTGGCTGGCTGCTAGCAGCATGTTTTGCACTTGGTAACAGGCAGAATTTACTTCTCTCAATCAAACACAAGCGTCCTTATAATTTAGCATGTTCCTAACATTTCCCCTTGTCTAGAGTTTTCCAGCTTCTGACCAGTTTTAACAGTCAACAGCAGCTGAGCAATAAAAGGATTTGGAGCTGGAGAAGTTACATTGCTCAGAAGCCAAAGACTGAAGGTTTACCCTTGCTAAGAACTGAATTTGACAGAAGTGAGGGGGCAGAGCCAGCACCAGAAGCCTTTCCATGGGCATTACAAGAACACATTGCTTTTCTCCCCCCTCCGTGAAAGGGGATCAACATGCAAAGCCCACATGTCCTGGGCTGGAGGCAAGAGGAACAGATGCTGGCAAAAGCAACCGCTGGCATCCCTTGCTCACCAGCTCTGAGATCTAGAGAGCAATCCTGCCACTGGGGACAGGTGGGAGGAGAACAGAAAAACACTGGGAACCTCAATAAAGTGTTTATATTTCCTACACGAAGCTTGGCAGAGCCTGCCAGGTCAGATAAGCATTTCCACACAAGCAGTCAGATGATGCTGAGGTCCTCCCCTGCCAGCTCTGCAGACCCATGCAGGATGGCAGCTGCCCCAAATACCCATGCCAAGAGGAGGTGCTAGCAGCCCTGCAGCACTGCCCTGGACTCCAATTTGTCCTGCAGGTACACGGCATGGGCACTAAGCTTCCAGCAAGCACCAACACTCTGCCTCTCACCCTCCCTAAAGGGATATTTGGAACTCCAGCTTCCACTTATTCATATCCCTGTAGATTTTTGCTCCTTTCCTCTGGGCATTTTGATCTCTAAACACTTGAATAAATAGCATTTTGATTTTGTTACAACGGGCAGCAGGGATATTGTTCTGTCACTACAGCACATGCACTTAATACACAAGAGGCTCTCAGTGAGTCAGGTTTCACTGCCAACATTGGGTTTTCTGTGTGAACCATTCATTTTGCTGAGTTGGCATTTATACATTCCCCCTCCCCCTCTCACCATTTGAAATCTGAGGCAAATATAGGCTTGAAGTCGTAACTTTTTTTTTTTTTTTTTTTTTTTTTTTCCCCCAGAAGGCTGAGCTCGTGGTGTTTACATGTGGCCACCCAAATTCCAGACCAAGCTGCTGAAACCTTGTTTTGCCATTCACGAAGCGTGTAAGGCCTGCCTAGTGCTGGTTCCCACATTCCTGATCTGGGCAAGCCAGATTGCAGCTCCTCACTCCCAGCCCACTGCTCTCCCCCATGCATCTAACCTTACAGGGATGAAACAACACAAAGGAAAGCCCAAACAAGTGCAAACTAATTTTTCCACAAATTTAAGCGCAGTATAGCCTCCCCTTCCTGCCTTCTCTCACCATCGTCCAGCTGTGCCCATAAACCAGAGCCTGACAAACCAACGCGGGAGTGGAAGGCAGCTATTAAATCTGCTCCCTGGAGCTTTAACACTTGCAGCAATTTGTACTGGAATTATTCTCCCCACTTGCTTTGCAGCCTGCCTCCAGCCCTCTGTGCAGGGTACAGGGCTGGGGCCAAGCAGCTCCATGTCTGCAAATATCCCAACTGCAACTGGGGCCAGGGAGGGGAACCGTGTATGGCTCAGATGGGCACAGGTCCCTGTGTTGGCACCCCAGCTGGGGAGCAGAGGCCAAGCTCAGCCTCTTCTTCTTGAAGCACATTGTTGTTAGTGTTAGCTAATCTGCAAGATATGCCAACTGTCTGGCAAGCGATTCCAGGCAGCACTGTTTATTTAGGATAGGACTGGGCTGCACAAGTCCAAATTAGACTTTTTTTTTTATATCTACCTCAGCCAGGAATTTTTGAAGGTGTGCTGGGCTTTCAGAGGCAAAGAAACAGCAAAACGTAACACAAGCCTGGAGCTCTGTAAGGGTTTGTGTTGTTTTGTTTTTATTTCTTTTTCTTGCCTTTTCTTTAGGCTCCTTGGAAGCCAGAAACCAGCATGCATTTATGTACTAAATTCTCTTTATCTCCACAGAACAGATGTACTGATTTGTTTTTCAGTAAAATACTACAGAAACAGCTTCGTATCTTTATCCTGGGTGTACCCTCAATCACTTGGCTGGTACACACTGGAAAAGTATGATGAGGACCTCCTTGTGTTACCCCAGCCCCCCTTTGCTGCCACCACTGTTCCAGATGAAAAGCAGACCATGAAGCAGACCATGAAACCTCAGCTCTGATCACAAGATGAGCTAACTGGCCCCTCAGCAGAGCATCAAGATCTTCTAGAGCCCTGGACCCCTCAAAACCACTACCCCTACAGCTTTTAGATTTTCACATGTAAATGCTTACACTAAGCATGCCAACTGCATATAGAAGTTCACAAAAAAAAAAAAAAAAAAACAAAAAAAAACAAAAAAAAAAACAGCTAAAGAGCTAGCTGATACTATTTCTTCCCTGTTCCAATATTGCCAACCAAAGGAAATAAGATAGGAGCACCTGGAACATCTGTTGGTCCCCACCATGCAAGGAATCCAGCCAAGGAATTCCCAAACATGCAAGTAAACACAAACTAGGCCTCAACTCAAGGACAATAAAGCAGCTCCTTCACCGCTACAAAGACAAATATGGAGCATAACTCCCCAAATCGCTCACTTTTAGAAGAACTGCCCTCAGGACTGAGCAGGACAACTGCTGGTGGTGGTCCCAGCCCAGGAGCCCTCCAAGCCTCCCCCAGGGGACTCAACCTCCAAGCAAACCAAAGCTGAGTCTTGCCACTGCCTTTATGGCCTAATTAATCTGGCTAATTATACCTCTCAGCTGCTTGATTGCAGATTGATTGGTGCTCTTTCAGCCTTTCCAGCTCAGCTGCATGGAGGTCATCTTCACATTTCTCCTGCCCACAGGTGGGCAGATTCAACCATTCTCAGACAGAATCCTGTGTCCTTCCCTACATACCAGTAAAATGCTTTAATCACTTAATGGATATCTTTTCCATCTTGGCTAATTGAGCTTCAGCCTGTTTGTATTCACGTTATTCCCAGGCATGTGCCAACACAGTAGAGACACCTCCATAGCTTCCTTCACAGTCCACAAGAAACACCATGGGTCTACCTCTAACTTAAAGAAGTCTCTTTACAAAAAGCCGTGAGGAATTGTTACAAAGAGCTTTGCTCACCACAGCATAGTAGCATCAAGTACAAAACCCTGAATGCTCTCTGAATGGGCTGATGCTGAAGCAACTGAAGCAAAACCATTCATAAACCTGGAACCAACACTCACCAGAGAAAACTGCCCTGAAATTGCCCTCTAAGACCTGCCTGTTGAGACAGGGTGAAGGTTTTATGAATGACAAACCTGCATTTATTTGGAAATAAGCGTCAAATAGTGCTATTTATCTTTTATTCTCATGTTGATGCTCAAACCCAGGGGTTATTATCCATCCAATGGTTTACAGATGAAGTGACCTCTTCATCTGGACAGGATCTCCTTCCCTTGGGGGATATCTTTCAGTAGCTCATTAAGCTTTTTTACCTATAACTTTGACCCCAGCCTTAGTTTTCAAACAACGGTTTGAAGTGTCTGCCATTTTATCTCCAGAACTGATTTTGCCTGAAAGTTCACTACGCAGCTCTGGGATGGTGAGGGCTCCTGTGAAACCCTCCTTGACAAACAATGTCCACAACAGAAGGATTAACTCCATAAACATGAGCTGTAGCACAGGCAAAGCACGAAGTAAAGAGGCAGTCCAGGTTTGTGATCATTTCCGCATTACCTTTTCTAGCCACTAGCAGCTATTCAAGGGAAGTCCCTGTTGACCCTCCCTCAGAGAATCTCAAAGGGAAAATGGCAGAAAGGAAAAGGAAAAGAAAACACACAAAAACATGAAAATGTGATTTTATCATTTTGTGTATTATCAGTGGTATCTGCTATGGAGTTTTCATTCCCTTTTTGTAAAATCTAGGTGTCCCACATGACTGGGGGAAGAGCAGAGAATGAAGCTTCCTTAAGAGATAATTTATGTGAAATACTGAGATTTCAAGTAAAGAGGATACCTTTGGAGAAAGAAATGTTGGTGAATAAAAATTCCAGGTTCCTATCAGCAAGAATATTTTCAAAGAACCCAAGTTCATGCTTTTTTCCTCGTTTCCTCTATAGCAAACGTGGTTTTATGTATTTTTCTATTTCATTTCCTCCTCCTTCTCTTTCTGTTATCTACTCCAGCTGTTCCTTTTCTCCCTCCCCTCTTGCATCCATTTTTTGCTTATAATTAATTGCCTCTGTAGTAGACTGTTACTAAAAAATTTGAGACCACTTTCAAACCTTTGACCCTAAACAACAAATATTACATATCAGTGGAACAATTAATATTCTTAATCCTAAAAATTCTGCTCTCATGTTTAAATCAAAAGGTTAAGACATTGATCGGTCTGCTTTTTAATAATGCATTCACAGCTTTATTTTCCAGTGAAGAGCAATAGATTTCCATGCACAAGCTGGGAAAGAAGAAAGGCTGTTCCCTGGAAGGAGCTCTTTTTTGTGGCATTATTTGTTTTCCTTCTATTCATTGCCCTTGCCATTAGCCCAAAAATTCATCCTTTTATCTGAAAAGTAGCTGTGCTGCTTATGGATTTTTTTAAATGTGCTAATTATTCCCAATCCTCAGCCTCTGAAGTAGCTTTCTGTGGAGCTCTAGATTCATGTAATTCCGAGTGAAGGATGGGTTTCTTCTCAGCCCAGTTTCCCACAAGCATTTCTCCACTGCTGGACCTCCCACACCCCTGCACCTGATTTATCCCAGAGCCAGCAAGAGGGAAATCACGCCTGCAGCTTCAGGCGTGGCAGAGAAAGATGTGAGAGGTACTAATAAGCTCAGTTCCACCAGCTTTCATTTTGACAGAAACAACCCTTGTGATGAAGAAAAAAAAAAAAAAAAAGCCACAAAACATGCTGAATCATCCAAAATGTTGCAGATAATGATTCGGACCTTGCTGAAATGAGATACTCATTTCTCTGTGTCATTTTCATTCTTTCCTACAGATTGCCTTAACCTTGGGCACAGACGGAAGAAATTTCTTTCCTTTACTGCAGTTTCTCTTCTGTCAGAAAAGGCGGCATAAAACAGTGAATGCTCTGTGTTAGAGCAATCAGAATAAATGGACAAGACATTTATAGTAGTTCTGGTTTAATATATGTGGCTGCCTGCTAAGAGCTTTGCTCTACCCAGAAAATACCCTCGCACGCTGGCACTTTGATGTTTTCTTTTCTTTTCTCTCCTTTTTTTTTTATTTTTTATTTTTCCCAAAGAAAGGGCTAAGATACACAGAGAAATGGTTGAATATACAGCTTCCAACAAAATTCCAGGACAGATAAACCTTTCCTGAGTGGCTCTTGTCAAAAAGGGACAGGCATTGCAATAAATATTTTTTTGGGAAATATGTTACTTTTTTTTTTTCAATAAAAATAACCACAAGCTCTAGAATCTGCTGTTTTCTTCCATTTAGAGTCCTCAGCTTTTGTTTTCTTTCTTTCTTTTTCTTTTTCTTTTTTTTTTTCTTTCTGTTGAGAAAGCAAAGCACATGGAATCAAGGAACCCTGGAGGGAAAAAAATAAAAATAAAATATGGATTAAGAAAACATAAAAAATCACAGCCGGAATGAGTAATTTTTCTGAAGATTGATTTTGATTTTCATGGAGCATTTTCAATGAAATATCAAAATATATGGGGAAAGAAAGTTAATAATATTTGGACTATAATGGAATATTGACCTATTTTACCTCTGAGAGAGGAATAAATCTAGGAGGTCTAACAGATAGCTCATCCTGTTACAGTCAGTTCTTTTCCAGCAGAAAATGGGTGGGAACCAGTGGCCACCATTATTATCCTCCTTCTCCTCATTATTCTTATACTTAGAAACACTAATTCTACTTACAGTGCTTGCCAGAGGGAGCTGTGAACTGCACTTTATTTCTCACAAAATATCCTGGAGATGTAAATTAGACAAAAACAAGGCTCATGCCTCTTTTGACTATTTCCATGCTGATTTTAGATATATTTTCATTTACCAGTTAGAAGAAAAAAACAAACAAACAAAAAAAATAAGTGAAAGTGAGAAACATTTGCCACCCAGAATAATTTTTGAAATGACATCACTAATGTGCATGCCTTTCCCACTCAATCTAAAGGATGTTTTAGCTGCTGCAGGACTCTGGACTGGAGGTGTGCAGGCTGAGCTTTGTGCTATGAGATACAAGAATTTAACTAAGATAAACCAATTCTTTTATGAACAAACACGTCTGTTAATTGTTTTCTGTGATATAAGGGTAATGGATGTATTAGCAAACTCCAGATGAATAAAGGAGAAGAGATAAGCTCCTCTTGTTGATAACAGTTTAATTCATCCACTTAGAGAATACATGAAACAACGTGTGACTTAAATACCTGGTACCAAAGACCATTTAGGAAAGTATGTGAGTGAGGGAAAGAAATAAACTACTGGAGTGAAAGTGGAAACAGACTGGGGGCAGGAAGTCACATCAGGTTGCTGCTTGCAAAGAGCTGCTATCAGAAATCGTCCTCCTTAACCACTATATTTAATTAGGAGCTTATTCGTGGCATGTGCTCGTCTGTGCCACAGAAGGGTGCCTTGCACTACCAGGTGGTCACTGACGGACACCCAGAAAGGCAGGACTGATGCACGGACAAGGAGAAATGCAGTTGCCTTGCCAGAGGCCCTGAGCCTTGCTGGCACCACTCCGCTGGCAGGGCTGGAAGATGTAGGCAGAAGATACAGCAACAGCTCTACGGATCTCCCTTCACCTTGCTCATTTTCAGGAAGATTTTTTGGTGGTCAGTTGGTTAGGATATGTAGAACTCCTAAACAAGACCTATCACCTTCTGGGAGAGGCCAGCACATGAGTTATCTTGTGCTTCTCATCTGCTGCAAACAGAGGCCTTGCCAACCTGCCAGGAGTCAAACCATGGGCAGCAGGGAAGATTTCAGAACATGAGGAGATACAGTTACGCCTTGCCATTCTGTACTGTCAGGAAATCTCTTTTCCTTCGTCTTTTCTTTGTCTCCTCTCTGATCTCGTTTCCCAGACCTACTTGGCATTAGTTTTTCTTTGCTGAAACTTTGGCTTCAAACCTGGGGAGGTTCACACCACATCTTGGCCTGAATGTTTAATCTAGTGTCATCAAATTATAGGCTTTCTTGTACACTGGAGTGTTTGTAATAATCAAATGAGCTTAACCCCAGTCAGTTTTGATTTCTTGTCAGAAAAGGACTCAGCAGGCCTTCTTGATTCAGGCTTTTATTTTTTCTTCTTCTCCACTTTTTTTCAAAGTCCTTTCTGACAAAACCAAGGACCCTTGGGCAATATTTCTTATTTATTTCACTGTCTGAAGCTAATTTGAACAGATGCACTGAGAATGACAAAAGTTAAACAGCCTGAAAAATAGGTTTCCAGCCCTTGAGGCAAACATTTAAACTTCCCCCCCCCCCCCCCCCCCCCCTCAAAACAGGCTGGGAAAACCCTGCTAAGGGTTAATTTAGAAACAGCTGCATCCCCTTGTTCTACTCTTTAACCAGGCTTAAAGTGAAAACTTCATGTCTCAGGTACAACAGAATAACTAGGACAAGAAATAATTGCACTTCACTGTTGGATATCACAAGTCAAATAAGATGAAACCATTTGTGAAATGCTTTTGTTTTCCAGGGCTGATGTAGCCTGTAAGCCACTTTATTCTTTCATTACTGTTGTCCTTAAAGCTCACATGCGGTTCAGACAATTCACATGCAATGAGCTCCGATTCCTCTGCTTTCTTGAAGATCTCATGATACTATCTGAGGAGTTCACTCCCAAGTCAAAGTCTTTTCCATCCAGTTCTTTCCTGGTTTTGCTTCTTTATCTAAGGCCTAGATCTTTTTTGCTTCTGCAGTTGAGTTAAATAGTAGTGCTTCTCCCCAGAGATAGACACATTTCAGCAAGAGGTTACTTTGTCCCTATGCAAATCAACAGAACGAGAAATGAGGAAAGGTAAGGTATCTTTCAACACTCAGTACATCATCAAATGTGAGCTAAAACATTACATTTGTAAAACTAATAAAAAAGGAAAAAAAAAAAAAACAACCACCAAACATTTATGAGGGAATAAAAACACACATTCCTTCTCAATAAAATAACACTAAGACTTGCTGTCCCCCCACTCTCACATCTTTGTGACACCATAGGCAAATGCCTATGTGATCACGTAAAAATTTCTGAATTTTCACCGTGTTTGATGATGTTTTCATCTATCCACGTATAAGCATATACAGTTTATATAAAGCACATGATTTACAAGACCTACTGAATGTCACACAAATACCACTAATAGCACCGCATACAGCTAAGAATTACTTTACTACCAGCCAGTGTGTTGGAACATGTTTATACAAACTATGTATCAAAAAAAAAAAAAAAAAAAAAAAAAAAAAAAATAGAATATAAACATATACAAAAAATAAAACCTGTTTTCAGGATGCTGAGAAAAGTTAGAAAGGTCTCAGATGATGAGATATTTGCCGTGACTAGTTCACCCAGTTCTGCTCCTAACCACCAGCAAATCCATAGCAAGATTCCAGCAACCGCTCTTGTTGTTTTCTTTTGGTTGTTTTGTTTGGATTTTATTCTAATTAAAGACATCCAGAAAGGTTCAGGGGTTTATTGGTCTTCAGAATATAATTAGAGATCAGATCTAACAGTGTTATTCATTTGTGGAGATAAAGGACTAGCACTATTAAAAAACCACAGTCATTCAGGAAATGCACCAATTAACTCACAGATTTGTACTATCCATGTGGTGCATCCACACGCATGTACATGTATACATATGTGAACATAGGAATATATGAATCTTTGATATTGGAATGAATATTTCTCATTTAGCTTTGTAAAATGTGGTTACAGTGCTTCAGAGCTGAGCCAAAAGCAAAGAAACAGCACAGCACCCCTCCCCGTGCCCACTGTGAGCAGTCCGTGGGGACGCTCAGTCTCTCTGAAATATTGGCCAATAAAGACCATGACACATGCCTTATTTCAGGTCTCAGTGACTGGTGAGGTACCCAGAGAGCACCAATGCAATTATTCCTGTACCTGGTCCTTTACAGCCACCCAGGGCTGGTTCACATGCCTTACTCAAACTCTTTGGAGATACAAAGCACCCAGGTGCAACTTTTTTGTTCCCAGAGGTAGACCTTACCCCACGGACACCGAACTCCCACTGCTGGCATCATCAGTGATGGTGATGTTGAGCAGCTTGGTTTGGCTCCTGCACTGAACGAGACTTTGAAGTCTAACTTCTCTTCACTGACAACACAGCATTCATTTTCAATCCTCCTCCATTCATGGGGCTCTGTAATGCCCTGATCAAGGAGGTGTAGCAATGTAAGTCTACCGAGAATAGACTTGTTTTTCTTAGTTACCTTTTATGTTCCTTGTTTGAGTAGCTCCTGGATTCTCAGTCATAAGCAATGTGAAAATCAGTGCCGTGGAAACTCAGGTTAAGCTCCTAAATCTTCCTCTGGAGAACAGGCAGTGTCTCACTGCTGAATCAGCAACTGTCAACTCAAAAGGTTGATTAGACCTGACAAGAGATCCTGTATTATTCCCTTAGTAAATGCTAGAGACAAGCCCATACAGCCTTCACACAGTTTTCTCTGTTTCTTGTTTTCTTCAACCCTTACATTGCTCTGCTCTCAGCTCATTCTTATTGTGGCTGCACAATAAGAAAAGTGTTTCTTTCACTGCAAGTGAAGGAAACATATGTTCAGTAGGAAAAAGATCTGTTCTGCTAGTTAGATGTTATCTGTGATGGGATAGCTTCATTCCCCCCTCATGCCTGATCTGGTGCTTGTGTAGCTAAATATCTGACAACAGAATCACAGCAGAAAGACTCAGGCCACCAAGCTTCAAGTCACTTCTGCTGCCTCGGGAAAAAGCTGTGCCTAAGCCGCATGGCTGGAGCTAAATTTTGGGGCCTCAGAACAAGTCCAAAAGCTTAATCTCATCTGAACACAGCACATCTGGTAGTCCTGATGCCTTTCAAGTGAAAGCAACACAGCAAATTTGAACACTTCACTTCTTTGATAGGAAATCAATGCCTACTTTTAGTATTCATCTTCCAAACTAGATTCTCCTTTCCGCACACCAAGTTCCTGTCCTTAAGGCAGCTGCCTTCTGCTTTCCAGAGGCATTCAAGACGGGGCTGGAATGGAGGGGGGGAAGGGAAATGATCATCAATGTTTTGGTCACAGGGAGCAGATGCAGGGTAACGACAGATCTGTGGCAGCCTTCACACGCTGGGTTCCTGCCCGCACTATTTACTTGTAGCATATGAAAGAGATGCTGTTTATGGCACTTGCAGACCAGTCTTGCTATTTAAAACACTTTGCCATACTGTTTTCAAAATCTTCGCTACACCCTTGGTGCCAAGTGAAAAGCAAGCAGGGAATCAAACGTTAAACGTCTGCGAGGCTCATGACAGCAACGTCTGCGCCAAAGAAATCTGGCATGTCTGAACTCCTCATCCTGAGAAGGATTTTTTTTTCCCTTTCTCCCCCACTCTCTATCTTTCTTTTCTTCTCAGCTTCCCACCACATCCTGAGGTTTGAGTCACTGTGGGTTGCATTTTTATCAACAATGAAACACAGAGACACCTTTCACAGCTGCTGAGCTGGTTACTTGCTTGGAATTTGGCTTTATAAAGGCTAGTTGTTTGCTTTTAGAGAGTTCACACACATGTATATGCAGCCTCAGACTTGCACACAAAGAATTCTCCGTTTGCTTATGCTGCAGCAAAACAGCACAGCCATAGACCATTGAATATGTCATCAGGGACAAGCCCTGCTGTCCTGTCACCCAGAAGCAGTGAGGTAATGCTGCCTAGGCAAGCAGGTAGCCCAGTGTTTAATTAGGACCCTGTAAAAGAAAAATAAATAAATAAAAATCAACAGATGATGAGCCTCTCCAGGATGCCAGATACACTGAGGAGCGACAACAGCATCAAGATTAATGTTACTGATTTAGGATCATTATGAGGAGAATTAGTTTTAGAGCTGCATAGTGCTTTTCAGCTTCTCATTTCAACATAGCTCCTCATCCCTCTGTGCTCCTTAATGATGGGGAAACATTATTGCCCAGCCTGCTTCCATATGTGCTGGTGCTTCTCCAAAGTTGCCTGTTCCGGTGGCATCAGCAAACCTGGTTAATTTTCCCCCTTGATATCCTCTCTCCCCTGCCCCCGAGCCCGGCACGCTGTTTTTCATTTTTGCGCTGCCTCTGCACTTCCTGATTCCCGCTCATACTGCACATGATGAACTACAGCAAGAAAGGCTCTTCTGATGGTATTTCCTGCCTGTCAAACAGCAGGAAGCATCAGAAACCTTGTGAGAAAACCATTTCACATGACACTACTAAGTTAATAATACAGGCCCAGATGGCCGGGATGGGTTTGGACAGCATTCAGGTTAGTATCTGAGTGTTAGGATGTTTACCTGAACTTTTGATCCTGTTGAGGTTTGTCTATCTCTTTCAGGTTCCACATAAGCTTTTATGCTGTCTACTGTGCTTTTTTTCTAGCCAAAGGGGTTTCATGAGGAGAAATTCATTATTTATGCTTCCTGATCAGCTCAAGGTGTGCATGGAGCAATAAGTGGCTCTCGTTGCATAAGGATGTTCTCTAATGGTATGGCTTCTTGCAGTTTCTTCTGACTTGTGGGGTTTTAGCACACACACATTCTGACAAACTTGGATCTGTTGTTTGTATGTTCGTAAATCCCTTCGCTAAACCCTTTGAGACATGAGCAACCCTTCATTCAAAGATTTTGCAAGCAAACAAAGTGAAAAATTTCTCCGTCATTGTGTTTCAGTCATTGAATACAGAGAAAGGAAAGTATATTGTGTGATTTAGATCACCCATCATGTAAAATGAATAGGAATTGAATCAAAGAGTGTACACTGTCTGAACTTGTTAACAAATATTGGAAGAAAATTCTTGAAAGAAATTAGGTTTGCTTCCCAAATGATTCACAAGTCAGAAGAGGAGTTATGGTCCTGCTTGGAAAGGACGGAGTTCCTCTTGAACTTAGCATCTACCCTTAACAGCAAACACATGCTTAAATCCATGTAAGATGAGCGAGACTAAAGAGTGCTGAGCTGGGACACTAACATGGAACATTTTCAGCTGTTTTCAACACTGGAATTTTTCCCCAGCATCCTGCAGATGGTGCCGGAAATCCCTGAGGCAGCCTAGGGCATTTGGGTATTCATTCTGCATGTCAAAATTCCCCTGAAGGCTTTGCAAAATGTGAACCAGCTCTGCTTTGTATGCGTCTGCATGACAATGTTAGCTACTGATTTCTCTCGGAGACAGTATAGTTCCAAAAAATCAAAGGTTCAATTTTGCTGTAGTGGTAAATGGAAATAAAAGCCAGGCAAACTACCAATTTCCTGCCTGAAATGAAAGTAACTACCGAGATGCAATAAAAAAGTCAAAGATTCAAACTCTGTGATTCAGCAGAGCTTTGCAGGACGTACCTGAAAGTGTCTCTTCCCTTTATTTTTCTCATCTATTCACACGTCAACCAGACTTTCCTTACTGTGATGTGCTGGCAGCAAATCATATTTCATGAGACAGCTACAGTCTGCAACGTTGTGTCTGCTGTTCTTATTAACAATTTTTCCCCTCATCTATGTCTGCTCCATCTGAAACAAACAGTCTACGTCAGACGTTCATTATATTGATGATGTCCCAATGACAACCAATTTATTTTCCTGCCTGCACCTCCATGAATTGTATTAGTAATGATGTCTATCTGCTGTAGAGATGCTTTGTAAAAACTGATGGTCTGCCATGAGGATACTTAATTACATCTTCTTAAAGGAATACAATTAGGTTTGCAGGTAAAAGATTGCTCTGGGGTTAAAAATGTATCTTCAAATTAGTTTTCCTGGTGGGTAGGATGTTTAATTTTCATTTCAGTAACCAAACTGGAGAATTGATCTGAGAGGTCTAGTAAGATGAATGCTCCCAAAGGCAGTGATGACACCCATCTGAGCTGTCATTCAGCCTTCAGCCAATATGATATCTGGTGGTAAAACCAGGAAAACAGCATACATGTTTGACAGTGCATCTAGCCATGTGGGACCTCCTGCAGTACAAATACCATATGTTGATAGGGCCAGGACTGTCAGCCAGTTACACAGGGTGGTGATGAAATTGCAGCTCTTGGTTTGCATTTTCACAAAATACTCACCTTGGATAAGGTTGTGTGTTTGCCAACAAAACTACAAGAACATGGCATTCCCAGTTTATACGAGCATCCATGGGACAGCCTGCCACCTTCTGATGGGGCTGCAAGACTTGGGGCACCACTGCCATATGGGTCCTCAGCCCAGAAATGGGCAGTGTGAGGATATGTTGTCCACGCAGCAACCAACTCATTCCCTCAAGCCACAGAAAGCATCTGGATTCTCTTGAAGCCTACACAGGAAGCAGGGATCTTTCATCTGTGGTTTCCAAACTGTCCTGACTCTGGTAAAATTTGCATTTTCTGCAGTGGCTTCATTTGACTCCTTGAGATCATTTATCCTTTCAGCTCAGTCTGCTCTGATGTTTTCCACATCACCTCTGACATATTTAGTTTCCACATTAGCTGTAACATATTTATTATTTTTAGCTGAGCAATTCCTTTCTGAAAGCAAATCACTTTTTCATAACATTTTGGAAGTGAACCCAAGAAGATGCCTGAAAGGAATTTCATGAAAATACATGTAGCAATACTTCCCTGCAAAGCAAATCATAACTTATTTAACATGCAGATCTCTTCAAGTGCTGGAAACCACCTGCTCCCCAAAGCACACAATTCTGAAGTCCAAAACAGAAAATAAATAAATAAAACTGGCTACATACACACACAAACACACAAATCCTTATCTGAGTCTATTTTAGCACGTCAGAAACCAGAAACTGTCGATGTGAAAAAGAACATAAAGAAAAGAAATCCTTTGTGTACTATTACTTTAAAAATAGTCTATCATAGTTATTTCCAGAATATGTCAGCATATAATTTAAAGCAAATGTTTTGGATGAAAACAGAGGTTTTCAAATTACTTGTGGCAAATAATATTTATAATAATATTGATTTTATTTGTGGTCTTTTCTCTCCTGTTTCCTGCTAAACCACTCATTACTGGAACATATTTACTAAACAGTTTGGACAAATGTTTGCCAAGCTGTTGTTTTTTGCAAATTGTACAGTATGATATTTTTGTTAGTTGATTTTAATAATAACGATTATACTAGTTGGCTCAACCACACAATAAAAATTTGGTTTCTTGACTGGAGAGACTGAAGAACTTCAAACTAAAACCAACAAATAGTAAAATTGTTTTCACTTCTAGGTGCAACATCTGGTTGAAAACAAAAGCTAGGAGAGTTCATAGCGTTTGCAACTCATAAAAATAATAACTAAAAAAATCATTAATCACAATTTAACCAAACTCATTAATCACAATTTGACCAAAACCTTTGCTCTGACTAAAGTTTCCAGCCAATTCACGGGAGCATTCGTGAATCACTTTAAGTACTATACCTGCTCCAGATGACTGAACAACCAAAAAGGGAGACTATTCTGGAAAAAAGCTAGAGGAGACATTTGAGCTGAGCCGTGTTTGGGAGCGCTGGGAATATCCTTTGCCTTGCTGGTTCCTACAGCTGGAGACCCCTCCACTCCCCAGTAGATGCTGCTGAGGCCTTCCTCTCCCCAGGCTTCTGACCAAGCTGGTCACCCCAGACCCAACGTCCATACCTTACCCATTGAGGAGAAGCCCCGCTCCAGCCCTACAGATTTTCCATGCACGTTCTAAAGATTAAATCAAACCTCCAGATACAAAAATCCCCTGTTCTTCGGCAACATTTGGATTGGGGTTGAGATCCAAACTCCATGGCTCAGGACTGTTGCCAGTTCTGTCGTGTCTTTCCATCCCTCTTTCTGGACACGATCGATAGCAGCCGTGCCAGTAGAAATGAGAGTTAGAAGCTGTTTTTAGAACTCTGCTCCTTTTGCTTTCATACAAATTAGCAAGAATATTTGAACTGAAGCTCCGTGAAATTTCCATCTTCATTCTGCAGACCTGGGGTTTGGATCAGGTCCAGCTTGAAGGTGCTTAGCACACCGCAGGCCAAGACCTGGTCCTGCTCCCTTTCAGGGCAGTTGAAACTTAGCACTGAAATCAATGATGAACTCAGGATTTTAACACAGTGACATGCATGCACAAGCACACACACACACACACACACAACAACAACAACAACAACAAAAAACCACCACTAAAGAACCTAGGAATTTGCTCCTTTTGCTCAGTTTTGAATGATTTAGTTTAATTCCTTCCTACATCATATTGACCCTAGCACTAAACCTCTTGAAATCGATGGATGGGCCTACTTTGGTGAGCTTTGCCTTCAGCCTATTCTGACAAAAGCATCAATTCTTCACATTACAAGAGGAATGAGTGCGTGTGGATAGGTATGCCTTTAGAAAAATGTTTAGAATTATCCTTGTTCTCTTATTAAATTCAAGCATTAACTGCAGGATTCATTTGCTCTTTATAAGCAAACTGTCTATGAGACTTTCATATGCATGAGCCATAAATATTGCATTTAGTCAGCTCCGTGCCACATTATTAATAGGCATTCTGTTTACACCCATCAGATTTGATAGAAAACATTGCCTGTTCTGTCAGTAATACACAAGAACTAGTTAGCACCCATGAAATAAATGCTGCTTGATGTAAATTGCTTCAGAGCTAGACTTAGAAAATGTTTATTCAAGGCCTCGCAACAATCTGTTTGGATACACCGCAGCTAGGGAACATGTCACCTATAATGCTGCTGAGCGGAGGTTCCAGTTAAATCATTTTAATGGTAATACAAGTCATGCTAGCAAAAAATCCCTTGCAGAGACTGTAAGTAGTGCTTCTCTGTGTTTAAGAAAAGTTGATTTGTTATTGTTCTTCTTTAGGATAGGGTGATTGACTGAGGGAATTGTCTGGAAACCCTCAGAAGAGCCACACGGAGCCTTTTGGTGACAGTGTTCCTCAGGGTGAAAAGCTGGGTGCAAATGACCAAAGACACACATTCACCCTCCACCATGCCTCTACCTGCAGTCAGCACATTACCAGTTCACCTACAATTTGTTCTTTTAAAGGGCTTTTGGTATTAAAGGGAGGGGGAAAAAATCACTATATGATACTAAATGTTCTGTTTACCAACTTTAGATTAATAGAATCATCTAGGCTGGAAAAGGCCTTCAAGACCATCAAGTCCAAGCATAGACTAATCACTAAACCATGTCCTTTCCTTGTAGGAAATCAAGACTGAAAAAGCACTTTCCCGTATACAAACCAGCAAGCATCTTTGCCACCTGGGCATCATACAAAGACTGCCAGAGCTGAATGGCAGCCTCTAGGTAAGCTTTCCATGTTCCCCATAGCAGGAACACCTGGAGCGCAACCTTAGTATTGCCATTACTTTATTTGACTTGAGGCAGTCTCCCAAGGAGGAGCTAATCCAACAGCCCATCGGAGAGCCTGCACATGCTGAAGAGATCCCTATCCCAGAAACCTGCAGTCAGTTGCTGCTTGGGAGGTGACCAGGTGATGAAAATCAGTGGTTACAGGAACTGGATGCTGCCATCGGCCCGTGATGAGCGGTGTAATTGGCGTACGACTGGTGTCCTGGTACACCAGTTGGCAGTGCAATGAGAAAAAACACTCGTCCCTAATGAGCCTGACTACTCTGCAGGAGAAATAAATGTTTTTTCTTTGTTTCCCAGCTTGACTCAGCAAGGAGCAGGTGCAGAGCTGGCAGCAAAACCTAGGAAGTGGTGAGCTGAGCAAGGAGAAAATTATGGTGACCCAGCATGTAACTGCTCTGTGGATAGTTTTTCCTCCCCGAAGACCCTATAGTGCTGTCTGCAGGTAAGCCGTCCCCTCAGGCATTCACAGACTGAATTCATAGGATTGGAGAGGCTCATGGAAAGCACTTGGGTCTCCAAGTTTTATATAATGGTGTTACCTACGATGAGCCTGCTACAGGCTGTGTGAGTATCAGATAAATTGGGTTAGATGAAGCCATATCTATCTCCTCGCATGTTTTTGTCCTGATTTCCTGATTTATCTACACTCACTGCCTTTAACTCATTATCTCTTATTAAAGTGATGGATAAGCTTGGCAACCATGCCCTCTTTAAAAATGAGGGGAAAAAAAGAAGAAAGAGTGATGTCCTGCCAGACAGATTTTTCAATATGATTCTCCATGCATCTGGAATGCAGCAAACCATGAAACGCCTGTACACCCTTAGAGCTCCACTTTAACCAGACTGAGGATGCATAAAAGATAGTGCTGCGAAGGACCAACCCAACTGGCCTGTAGGTAACGTACCAACGTTGAAGGAAGAACATTTTTAAAAAGCTAGATCACTCTGCTCCTTAAGCGCCCTTGTATTCTCCCTGTATATCTGGCCACACTCACCATGACTGATCTAAAATATTCCATTTTTAATTAGTTCCAGGCTTGTGAATGTGATTGCTACATCTACACGACACAGCAGTGCCAAATCAAAGTCTGAAGCTGATGAATGAGTACTGCACAATTTAAAGACCTGTTGAAGGAGAAAATAGGGCTACTCCACTCTTGGAAATCCCTTTTTGTTAAGCTTGGAGCGACCAGGTCCTCACCTTGATCTCACAGCCCCATTAAAAATGAGCAACTGGGGGATATTATTCAACTTTGCCCAGATTCAAAAATACAGCTCTCAGAAACAATCCAAACCCATAAATGCTGTGCTGTCTGTGGTGGTTTTACCGTGCTGGGCAGCTAAACCCCACAACTGCTCTCTCACTCCCCCTCCTTTAGATGAGGAGGGGGAGAAGTAAAGCAAAGAACAACTCACGGGTTGAGATAAGGATAATTTAATTAAAGGGAAATAATTATAATAATTAAATAAAGACTACTATGAACTAAACAATTTAACTAAGGGGAAATAAAAGGGAAAGGGGAAAAAAGGGAGGAAAACAAACAAACAAAATAAATGAAAGCTATATGGAAGTGCAGAGGAAACAAATTACTCTCTACTTCCCACAAATGAGCGATGATTGACCACGTCCTTGAAGCAAGGCCTCAACGCACGCAGCCGGTGTTCGAGAGGAGGACCGACGTCTTCTCAACGAGAGCCCACCCCTCCCCTCTTCTTCCTGTTTCCACCTTTTATTGCTGAGTGTGACACCACATGGTATGGAATATCCCTTTGATTGGTTTAGGTCAGCTGCCCTAGTGATGTTTCTCTCCTCACTTTTTGCCCACCCCCTAGGAGGGTTAGAGAAAGGCCCAATGCTGTGCCACTGCTGCTCAGCAGTAGACACAGCACTGGTGTGATAACACTGCTGTTCCAGCTACAAGTACAGAGTACGGCACTGAATGGGCTGCTGCCGGGAAAGTTAACATTCCAGCCAGACCCAGTACACTGTCCCAAAGACGCCTCTCTGCAAAGGTACTACTAGTAATTGCTCGTGGGGGCTGGGGAGTACCGTGGCTCAGTGAAGTCCTATTCTGAGGCTGTCACTGACTCTGACTCAGGATCTGAGTTACTTTTTCATGGTGGAAATTCACAGCACAGAGATAGAACAATTGTCCCATTTAGTCCCAGCTGACACACCAAATTTCCTCTTCTCGTCATTCTGGCTCAGTAAATCTCTTCCTTCAGTATCTTCTTTTGGTAGTATCTAATTCAATGTTGTTTCCTGTTTTTTGGCAGAGGCATGAACTCTTAATAAGGATGAGACCTAAACGCTGATTGAAGGCACATTGTCGTGATAGTTGGGTGCAATCTTTTCTCCATCAATACCAGTTCCTTTACCACAGAGCTCTGCAATGCAGCCACATTAAATGTAAGTCACTTCAGGGGAAAGTTAAAGAATCCCTTGAGAAATTATCTTATAAGGAAGACAATAACATGAGAAGGAATGCATCACTTATAATAAAGCATACAGGCACAACTGATAGACAGAGAGACAGATGGACTGAGAGATAGTCACAAGCATTACTTGGTGGAATTTTATGCCAGCTGGAACTAACATTTTTGTGGTTCACAGAAATCATTGCTCTCTCTGCTTAGATGTCATGACCAAAGCCATCATAAGTCTGTGCATATGCTATTCTTCTCTTTTTACTTTTGCAAATGTTCTGTTATCCTCTTTCTCTCTCAACAGCAAGGCTGAAGCTCTCTCACAAGGACTAGGAGGTAAAATCTAAACCATCACAACCTGTGGCTTAAATCAATCTAACCATATGCACTTTTGAAATGGCTCATATTTTAAACTACAGGTCTGTGTGTAACTGTTCTTCCTTTCAAGCCTCAAATAAATAAATAAAACAACAACACAACTCTGTGTGTCTGTGCTCCAACAAGCTCTCTCATGCAAGGCTACTAGCACTGATTTCCCCTTGCATAAGAGTTGATAACAAAAACATTTTATTGCAACAGCTGTCAGCACGTGGCCATGGGCTGCTTACAAATAGGCAGTGGGGCAGGTCATGAAGGTGGATGCTGGGTTCCTAAGGGTTAGTTATCTAGAAGCAAAGTGCCATTGCTTTCCCAAAAACAAAGAGTCTCTAGCTAGCTGGAAAGCAAGCCTGCTGTTTCTGCCCTGCCTTGTCAGGATTAGCAGTACCTACCTGGGATCTGCAGTGTTGACCATGGCTGTCAATTAAAACTAAACACATTTCAGCATGGCTGCCAGCCAAAAACACAGAACCTGCCAAATAGTAAACACAGAAGATCTGCCTAGTTTCAAAACAATTGTGCCACCGCTGCGAGAAGGGTGTGCTTATAATTCCTTGTAAGCCAAGGACAGCCTGTGCCAATTCCTAGCTCACAGATGAGGCCTTCAGAAGGAGCCATCCAGAGTTGTCTGCCTGCTATCAGATCTTTTTTCTCTAATTTTAGGATCTCCAGATTTTTTGCTTTATCTTTTTGTCTTTTTTTTTTTCCTCCACCTCAGTAACCTTTCCCTGAACAAGCCTGATTCATGACAGAGTCTTTGCTCTGTCAGCATGGAGGGCACTAAAATGCACCAGACACAAATGAAACCAAAGGGATCAGCCAAAGACCACAACAAGTGGATTTCTAGTCAGGGCATCTGGTTTTGAGATCTCTCTTGAGGAAGGAATCAATTAATCTTCTGAAATTAATTAATAATTGAATTTATTTTCCATTCCAGTCATGTGGTGGTTCAAACTAACAAAGAGAAGTATTGACTAAAAAAATAATTGCCCTCTGTTTGCAATTTCGAAACTGGAAATGGATATGTACTGAGAGAAATACATCTGAAATAACTGGTGATTGAAAAAGATCTCAAAAGGTGGAAATAGATTTGTTCTGTTTTTCCTGAAAGTTTTGGGACATTTCAGCCTTCCAAACAGTACATCTCAAAGCTATTTGTGCTTGTGGCAAGGGGGGGCTCAAAGGAAAGCCTCTCAGCCTGCTCCAATCCAAAACTTGGTTGCAATGGAAATAGTTTTGATTGATTTCCTGAGCTCTCCAAGCATGATAGGAAATACATACGAAGGCATCACAGGTGCAGTGAGGAATGGTGACGACTGTACAAATAGCCCATAAGGCATGTAAACAGGCAAGCACAAATAGTTGCAGCGATGATATTAAGGTGATAGGAGACTTATTTCCTGGCATCACAAGGGCCAGACCTTGGAGGCCTGGCAAGTTCTATTTTTGGTTTGCAAATCATACTTAAAACATACATCAGAAAAAAATATGTTTTTAATTTTATGTTTTAAACAGAAACCAAACATAGATGCCAGAGTGCATTCTTCTGTGTTACACTGAACTTGGTAAAGCCTATGACAGCCATGTTTTATTTTGCTAGAGATATCCACTTGCCTTTTCAATTAGGCTTAGATTCAGTCCAGAAATATGACTGTTTGGGGCCTAAACAGCAATCACATGTTCCAGATTTCACCATTATTGCCTTAAATCTGGACTGTGAAGATCTGACAACACAGCAGGACAGGTAGATCAAGGGAAAGAAATATTGAGACCCTCAAATCTAAACACACTGCATCAATCCCTGGTTTTCATTCTGAAAGCTTCTAAAGCACATTACAAATTGGGTTCTTTATCTCCCCAGATCATTTCATTTACCCACCAAGTAAAACCATGTTAGGAGGTAGGCGAGGGAGGAGAGCAAGAAAGAGGCAGATTTTTAACATCAGCCCAACAAAATCATTTTAAATCAGGAAAAAGATAATTAGCAAACCTAATTATTTATTTCTTTAATCATCATATATCAGGACTCTCACCTCATTACTTTGGCTTTTCTGTGATGCAGGTAACAGTTCCAAGATTCATAACTTACACTGTTTTCAAACTGTTTTGGCAGCCCACAGGGAGCAAAGTATCGCATATGACTGGCAGGTCTTCTACAAATGCTCTTCTGCTCATCCAGAAAAGCTCAGAGCTGCCTTGCTGCAATAGCTTTTCTTCAGGGGGTAACCCTAATATAAACTCTCAATTTGGGCCTCATCAGGGTATAGCAGAATGTCACAGTCACTCTGATTCCTCTAAATCTTGAAGTGGAAATTACATCATGAAGGAAGAAATAGCAGCAGAATCAGTAGTGTAAAATATTTTTCTATCCGTAAATATCCATATAGCAACAAATTATTTATGATGAAGCTGCTTACCATCTTTCCCCCCATTTGAACATGACGGGCAGTGCGGCATGGTATGTTTGGAAACAAGCAGAAAAAACAGGTTGGCTGTCTGTGGACTTGCCCACCTTCTCTCAGCAGCAGCCTCAAACACTGTTTTGTTTTGACACGTGTTTCCAATAAAAACACAAGGTTCGTATTGACAAGAGGAATGCTGGACCAGACCACTGGCATTTCAGAGCAGCCACAAATCCTGCTTTCTTCAAGCCCCCAAGGGTCAATTCCATGTGGCAAGAATCCCCACTCTCTAATTACTCATGTTCTTCCACAACCAGCCTCGTTATCTTGTGAGCTACTGTCAGCTGAAGCAGATTTTTCAATTATTTAAAGAGGCATTGTCAAGTTGACTATGCTCTATCTACATACATAAAATCAATAATATCTTTCCCATTACCTCTGCTATGCCTGCTTTAAACACTACTCTGAAGTTTGGATATAGGCAGTGGAGGTTTCCCTCTTTACAGTCAATGCCTCGGAGAGATGCTCTGGTGACCCATGTAAAGGCTGGACTGCTGAGAAGCGTGAATGAAGATGAAGTGTTGCCACTGGGATACATTGCTGGAGTAATCTTAATTTCATGACTTGACTAGAAGGCCAACATTTTTTTTTCCTCTGATCTGCCATGTAATAATATGTGATCTAGAAAATGCCTTGTTCCTGATTCAGAAATTGGCTCTTCCTGTGGCCTAGCAAGGGACAAAAGCCAGTCCAGTTGAGGCCAGTCACACTGGACCACACTTGGCCATCTCTCCCAAGAACCACAGTTCCTGTCTCCTCATTATAAATGCCAAGCAATCAAGGTGTAAAAGAATAAAAGTTCTAGTCAGTGTTTCTCCCCCACCTTCCCTGAGGGACCCTTGCTGGTCCTCACATGGAGGATGTGTGTGCAAGGCCTACATGGGCTGAGGAGACGTCGTGGCCCTTTGCATGCTCAGGGCAGGTACAGGGGAGTCCCAGCCTGCTCCATCTCCTTATCTATTCAGGTACATGGAATGCACCTGCAAACTCTCCACCATGAATGATGAGGTCAAGAGCTCAATTTTCTTCCCCATCTCCACAAACCATCAAGGAAGACGTTAGGAGGAAATGCAGCCTACACTAGATGAATATCTCCAAGAAATTATACATGTGTTAGGAATCATATCTACATAAAGAACAAGGAATATAGCCCAAAAGACTGATACCATGGGCCTTTTCTTCCCTCCTTCCAAACAAGTAAATTATGTATTTTGTTGAATTCATTCTTAAAAATAAATTCCACTCAGATTCCCCAAAACTACAAGAAGAAAACAATCATAAAGAACACAGGGGAAAAAAAAAAAAAAAAAAAAAAAGGCACTCCCAAGACACATTGTTGTTACATGTCATGAATTTCCATGTCTTCACATTTCATCTCACACTGGCATGTTGATAGTAGAAGGCCGAACAAATTTTTTGAACCAACAAGCCAGGCTCTCAGGAGAACAATTTATTTCATTTGTTATCCTTCTGCTTTGATGTACTCCACAATCTCACATGAAATCAGGCTTCAGTGGGAACGGCCAGGCTCAACGGACAAAAGGCAACGGGCTCCCCTCCTAGGACGCTAATCAAAACCATCCAATGTCAGCAGAGGGAAGGCAAAAGTAAAGAGCCAGCAAATAACTGAATAAATACAATTGCTATCCCTTAAATAACCCTGTCATTGAAACACAGAAATACACAGATAACTTGATCCTCCTTCTGAGCAAACAGTGTGCATATTTAACTTGACAGGTTTTTCAAGACTCATATTCCATAGCTTTCCATATTGTCCTCAGCAGGACACAGCCAACAGTCTGGAAAATAATATCTTCCCTAACTTCACTACTCCCTCCCCCACTTTTTTTTTTTTTTTTTTTTTTTGTAATCATCCATATTATTAATAGGAGGCAGCTGGTTCCCATTAATGTTGGGAAAAGTGGTCTATCTCAGGAATTATGGTTTAAATTGGCTTGTAGTCTGAGGGAATTAGCCATCTGCACCTGGCCTAACATGGATATTTTCAGGCATACTAATCATAAACAGGGCTTTGTTCTAGTTGTGTCCACTTAGGTCTCTCATTCTGTCTTTTCATTTTCCCCTTAAAGAATGAAAAAAAAAAAAAAAATCAGAAGTAAAGAGGAAGAATCCTATTTACTCTTTCACAGAGGAGTTAATCAAAACCTAACTGCTTTGTTAGTGACCTGCATTTTATTTTGTGTTTGTAACTGAGAACATCATTTAAGTTTGAACGGGGCCCAGCAAAAGTCCTGTAGCTTTTCAGAGGCTGAACAAAATTGGCGCAAGGAAGAGCCAGTTGTTTGGCAAGACAGCTGTGATTTAGCAATATTTTTATGACGTCCACAAGAAGCGTAATACCATGTGGGCAGGAAGGGCTGCACACCAGACCGTAGCTGGAGAGAAGTAGCGTTGCAGTATTTAAAGTAAAAACACCAGAATACTGTGAATTGCTCTCAAGAACGTGCTATAATGTAACACGAATGTTGGGTTCTGTGTGTGTGTGTTTTTTCTTTTTCCCCTCCCATTTAACATCTCTTTTTGGCAAAACAATTGTATTTATCCAGAGCTTTTTGGCTGACATAAGAAAAACACATTTAAAGGTGGGTGAAAATAAATTACATCATCAGGTCAGATGCCTGCTTTCTTTGTCTCCCAGACTTGGCAGTGCAGGTATAAGCTATATCCCATTGCCATGCTTTGCAAAGAATCCTTCCACAACTGCAGTTACAGGAACAAGTGGTTTATACTGCAGAAGAACATACCCAAATCTTCGGCTTTTTGTTTGTTTGTTTGTTTGTATTAATAGACAAGTCTCTATAGAGATTTGTAAAAGAGTAGACCTCTCTCCCTCTGACCATACATCAGTCTTCCTGCCTTAATAATTATGAATAACCAATGTTAATATGTTTAGAAAATATCTAGACAAATTCTGGGAGAATAGGTTCATCGGTGCCTATTAAATACGATGATCTGGACATGATTTTTGGCTTGGAAGTCACTGAACTACTGCGTGCTGGAGCCCAGGAGGCTCTGCCAAGGGACAGCTCACATTCAGCTCTCCTCTCCCTCTGCTCCCCCCACAAACTTTTGCTGCAGACAGGATATTGCGTTAGCCATGATTCTACAGCTGTTCGTACACACATAGTTACGAGGGGTTGGCTTGCAAGCAAAAATCTGGTTCAATCCTAAATTCACAGCTTCATCTGGTTTGGTTTGTTGTTTTTGTGTTTGTTTTTGAACAAAGCCAGCTCCATTGGCCATATTTTGTGGTGTAGCATCACTGCTCCATCTAGTCTTACCCCTCGACAAGTGCCAAAGCAGTTTGTGTGCCAAAAGACATCCTCTCCAGTCCCCTTCTCTATGCAATGTTAGCCTACAGGTCATGGCAATACATGTCATAGGCACAAGCATCCAGAGAGCTCCTCACAGCCCTCTCATGCTCCCTCCTGGCTGAATAACTGGGTCTAATAAGCTTGTTTGCTTGCTCACGCATTTTGCAGGCTCCAGCTGAAACAAGAAGCAGAAATGCTGACCTCTCGTGCGAGAGCCTGTTGCCATGCTATTTGCAACTTCTCTGGGATCAGGAAGTGCCAAAATCTCAGAAAGAAGCCTGGATCTTCCAGGCCAATTTAGAGTCTCGAGAGGCCCATATAGTTTGGATAACCTATAGTCAAGCGTTACAATTTATGGGAGCTTATCCAAACCAAACTCTGACTCAGATCGCTTACCCATCAGGAACCGAAACACCTCTGAGAACAAGGTGTGCTGCCAAGCGCAAGGAACCAGCTATGAGGTGGGGCCAGGCAGCATGGAGATGGGGCAGGCTCAGCTGGGGGTGGGCTTCTGGTGGCAGGGCCTGGTGGGAAAAACGGAGCATAACAGAGGCAGTTTTTAATAAGCAACTCTGAATCCAGTTTAGCTTCCCCCCAGCTGATATAATATCAGAATAAACTTGCTCAGGACAGCAAGACAGAGTGCTGAGGCCACCAAGGGGAAGGATGAAAACAACATCCCCAATGAAGGTCAGTGCAGGTCCCGTGAGGCTGAATGCCTGTGGCCCATTTTATGCCGAATGGCTCTGCGTGAGCACCTCGCGTGCTTTAGTGTTGGGTTTACTGACAGGGAGGAGGTGGGGGCAGAAAGTCACCCTTAATCTTGGTGAGCTCTTAAGAATTCACCAAGACAGGCACAAATTCCCGGAAATGAGATTTCCCACCTCTTCAGGGAATGGGATTTAGGTATGAAAGCCAGAATAATGAATGTTACATGAGAAAGGTATATTAAAAGCAAAAGAATAGAAACGACACGGCTTCAATAACTGAGAGAAAAGGCACCTGTAATCCCCAGACATGTCTGTAATGGAGCTGTGTACAGCCTCCGCGACTCAGACACAGTATCTCAGGGCAAATACAAAATGAAGACAAAGGCTCCCTGCCTGTAAAATGTGACTCACTCCTTTGCTGACTCCCCCCTGTTCTTCCTAACTGAGCTCCTCACAGCTAATCTTCGGTCATTAGTGCTGTGCCCTGTACACCTCAAACCTCCTCCCATCTGCTCACTGGGCGGACATTTACACTCCTCATGACAGTGCAGATCACAAAGCCCAGCATAAAGAGCACACAAGCCAGAGACAAAGTCTCCCAGCTGAAGAAATACAGCTGTGGGACAAACTTGCAGCGGAAATGAGACAAATCCATTTAGAGCACCTTTGGGAAACACTGAAAAACCCTGCCCCTTTTCCATCAAAAGCAGGATGACATGCACAGCATCACCAACTCTCCACATCTGAAAGAGAGAGATCTTTTTAGCCATAAAGAAGACAAGAACCAGAGACATCCCAACCTTGTTTTTGCCAACAGATTTTTTTTTTTTTTTTTTTTTTCCTGTGAGGAACACAAAGATATTATATCACTGTGATAACCAGAAGGATAAGCCATCAGGAAGATCAGTATAAGAGCAAGGAAAGCTCTGACGGGAAGTATTTCAGGAGGTTATGGAGCTGCAGAGTTCCTTAAACCTTCATGGGAGATGAAGTGAGACTGGGGAGTGTACAGACAAGGGACTCTTTGCAAAGATTAATTTCTGTATCCTAGCTGTATAAAGAGCCCTTGGGTTTAATGCAGTGCATGAGGCTTTGCAGAAAGGCAGAATGGTAACCGCTCTAAGAGCAGCACTAACAGACTGGGATCTGGAGTGTATCACAGGTCCTTCTCACGGGCCTTTGGATCAGAAGCCGGCTGCTTCTGATCTCAGCGCTGTGCTCCAGGGCTTTTCCATGCATATCTCCTCTCTGGGCCCAAAAGGAGCTCAAACCTGGCCCTGTAGGCTTGTTTCTCCATGAGAGTAAAAGCCTTAAGACTCATGTTGGTAACTCTCTTCCCCTTCTTATCTTTCCCAATTCACAGTGTGCATATCTTTCTAGATATCTCAGAAATCATCACTGCTTTAGCCATTCTTTTCCCTAAAGCTTTACTGTCTCTCTTGGCAGTGGTTGTGGTTGTACAGCTGGGACCAAGCTAAAATCCCACTGCTTTTAGTAATCCTGTCTAGCTCTCTACATACCCGTTCTTCTATGTTTCTAGGGGTGCTTTCCTTCTTCCCCCCTGTGAAATTACCTCTCAGGAACACATTCACCAAACAAGGTTTCCAGTTGGCAGGCACTAAAGTCAAAGAGATGTCAGGCTTACAGGGATCCACTGAGCCAGGGTTCCCGTGTGAGGCTAATTTGACTGTGGGACATGAATTTATTTCTATTTTTCCTTCTTCACCCTTGCTCTCTTTACAGGAAAGCTGAGCAGATAACTTCAGTCTTCTTCCAGGTTCCATAGCTATCTGAAGAAGAGCTTTCTCTGTAAGAATGAAAGCAGAAAAGATGGGTAAGAGTTGAGAAGTCTGTGATATTTGTTAACTGCGTATATATAGGGTCAGGAAATGTGAGCAAACCCCAGGAAAGTCATTCCCGAGCTTATAGGAGCAAACCACAAATCCTTAAATGTCAGGCTGGTAAGAGGGAGATAAAATGTGGCAGGGATTGACTGGGGCAAGTGCTCTAAGGAAATAGGAAATAAATGACTGACCTTGAGATTGAGTGTGTATGGTATAGCCCAGATGATGAAGCAGAGATTTTAAATGAGTTTTAGTGGAGATGGAGAAAGGATGAAAGAGAGATGAAAGAAAGGAAATCCGCGTACAGCTGGGCTAGCAGGGTTTTTACTTTTGTTTCGGCTAGGATTTTTCATTTTGCTCCCTCTGTTGAGGAAAAGCTTGAAACAAGTGGGTAGTAAGTTGATGAATTCATGAAGCCTAACATTTATTCTCTGTTGTGACAAGAATATCTCAGCTTCAAAGCAAAAGACAGATGGACCACAGCTTAGCAGCAATGTGAGACTGTCCCAGAAGAAATTAACCCACTGAACTTACACTGGAAAAATCAGGAGCCCAGAGGGCCAATGACTCCTTAAAAAAATGTGGAAGGCCTGCTAAAACTTATTTTTCTGCATAGTGATGAACCAATAAAATGGCAAAAGCTCTTATGTGCACATTTAATTACAGATAGGAAGAGAAAGGCTATGGGGGGGGTGGTAACACACTTTATATTTTTGGGGTGCTACATCTCCTTCCACTTTTGCCTACATTTTGGTCTCAAGCAGTCACTGTCAATGGGTAGCTGTTTAATGATTTACCCATTTAAAAAAATTATTTGTCCTATTCCTGAATTGCTGTGCACATCCCCATCACATATACATGTAGCCCTTAATGGTAAATATCAAAATCAAATGTCTTTGAGCACCCTGGATCTTGGAGACTGAATGTGCCCTGTGTTTATAGTCAGTGCTGCAAGAAGTGGCCTTCACGTCACAAGCTCCATCACTCAAGGGCCTCAGAAAATCAGAATTTTCACATGCCATTTGGTTCCAGTAAAAATGCAATCTTGTAGCAAAATAAACAGAAGAAAAAGCTCCTAATAGCACAAAGACCTAATTCAGAGAGTAGATTTCATTATGGGAATAGCATGTTTCTTGCAGCCTTAAAGTATCTCACAGGCTTTGGCTACTTCAGAACCTGATTCCATGAAAAGAAACATAGCAGGATAATCATATTTATTTGTTTGGTTTTCCACTTTGTTCAGTTATCCCAGCTTAAATCTAAGCCAAATGTTACATTAAAAAAAAAAAAAAAAAAAAAAAAAAAAAAAGAAAAAAAAAAGATATACATGTTTTTTGATTTACTAACAGGAGTAAGAAAATAGGTTACAACAGCCAAGACCAGAGGTCCTCATTTGTAACCATTTATCCTCATGTAGTTAAAGGTCACCCACAAATTATAGACTGTGGGTTCTAGCACCGTTTTATACATATATAAATATATATGCCTGTATTTACAACTGCTACATACTTATTTTCCACAGTGTGGTGCCCAGTGTTCCTGCTGCAGCCTGAAAAGGACCTGCCACACAGGAAGGCTGGCTGCTATATTTAACACAGGGGAACTTTTTTCCTTGGGTGGAACTGGAACGGACGGACGAGAGGTGACATGGCAAAATCAGTTGTGCCTGAGACAGCCAAAGGTAACTGTTGTGGTTTGTGAGCTAAATGGTTGCTTGTGTCCCAGATGAAATAGAGAAATAAACCTAGAAACTGGCCTATTAAGAAATCACTCAGCAAAAGCGGAAAATCTTGCAACCATTCTCGCCTGTCTATAAACAAAGGCGAAATTGGAATAACAAGCACAAGCTCCAAGCATCATCAGCATGTCTAAATAATAATGAGATTTTTTTGAGAATTATAAGTGTGAGGGGGGTTTATTTACATTCTGATTTATGATGCTTGTTTTTTTGTTTGTTTGATTGTTTTTCCCACTATTTCTCAGTAGCTCTTGACATTTGAAAAGCTGAAAACTTGCATTCTCAGTAAAAGACAACTGTAAATACTGTAAGACTAGCCCTAGGAAAGTGAGAAATAAACCTGTAAAAAATTCTTACCCAGCAAGTTTATATGGTAGATGAAATTATTAAGGAGCAATTTGTAGTCACCTGAAAAAAAAAAAAAAAAAAAAAAAAAAAAAAAAAAAAAAGGAGAGATCAGGTTAATCAGGTGGTGTGTTACCATGCAGTGAAAATTTATGCAAGTGAGAGGTAGCCTCTAGATTATCTATAACTTGCTGTTTGAAATTACACTTCAAAGCTGTCCATGCTTTGAGTGAAGGCTGGTCTAGATGACCTCTAGAGGTCTCTTTCAACCTGAAGTATTCTGTGATTTTCGGATTTTGGCATATATCTCTCTTCAGTTGGAGAAAAAATAAGAAATAAAATAAAAATAACACATGTTTTTCAAATGGACAAAGGAGGCAATCCAGGTTGAAAAGTGAGAGGTGAGAAAAATGAGTTTTTATGTTTGGAGTTTAAATGGCATTCTGCCTGCAGAATATTTTCTGCAGTTTTGACATTTTCTAAGCAGTTCTTCACTGAAATTGTACAGCTCCTTCAGGTCTGTGCTGCTAGGTGAAGTTTATTACAGGGTTGCTTGCTCTTAAAAGGGACTGCACGTACTCTGCTCTATCAGAGCCTGTTACATTAGGTACAGACTACTGTTGTCTCCCTTTGAAACAAAGGCATGAGGAACTCCTCCAGCTTCTTCTCCAGCTGCTGGGTTAATTTCTGATCAGACCTTTCAAGAAAAGTCACAACAAACTACCCTAGTCTCAAAGGGTAATTTAGGTTTTCTTGCAACCCCAACTTCCCTGCATCCTCTCCTCAGGAAAAATAAATGGAGAAAAAAAACAAACCTTGCAGTTCTTATGAAAGGAGCAGATTTGTCTCATTTAAAAATCATCTTTCACATCCCAGCTTTAAATGGCTATTTCTCTCTTCTCACTTCGCTTTTTCATTGCTCTTGCTCTCTGTGGCTGTGCAAGCACAGCAGCCCCAAGAGATCCAAGATTCAAAGGTCAAAGAGCAGCTCAGCAGGTCGATGGGACCACTGATAATCCCATGCTGCTACAAACTGTGATGCCTGTGGACAGATCTGGCATCCTAGAGCAGCCTTGAGCAGGCAGCTGGAGTGCTGTGCGGTTCCAGAAGGTAAGGAGGTAAATATATGGCAGTCCGCCTCAAAGGTGGCAAATCAAAGCACGACATGCATGGGGCAAATAGAGAAGAAAGCAAGCCCTGCTTCCCCTAGCTTTTTGCTCCCTCAGAGAATCACACAAGTACAAAACCATGAAAACAATAACCCCAGCTGCAGAGGCAATGAAGCAATTTGTTAGGGAGATGACATTTTTAATGAGAAACACTTGCTGGAGGAGAACAAAAGGCCCTGTTTGGTCAGAGAGATGCTCTTGATACTCTTCTGAAGTGCATGAAAAAGTAATTTCATTTAAGCGTCATACACAGAGCAGCTGAATTTCCTGAGGCTCCAGATGTTGTCCTGTGCAGATGCTGAACAAATGGAACTCTGTCCTGATGAAATGAAAAGAAAAAAGCAAGCCTTCCTAAACCAAAACCCATGCACCAAAGTATTTCACATCTTAAAAAAAAAATAAAAATTAAAAAAAATAAAAAAATAAAAAAGAGAGAGGAGAGAAAGAAAACCATGCAAATTGGGGAGAAAGGAAGTTCTTGAAAGCGACAATGTTTTATTGGACATAGGGCTAACTGTTCTTAATTGCACTATAGATAATTGAAGGAGCTGAGAATCTGGATTTGCAAAATACCAAGTTCTGGCTCTGTCGCCTCTTTTTCTTGGCTTTGTGCTGCTTCTCTTTGACAGTTATCTGGCTGCTATACCACTGATTTTGTTTCCTAGGAAGGGGCAGATCCTGTGAGCTTTTATTGGGCCAGAAGTTACTGGAACTTTCCTGGGTGAGTGTCAGGTTCAGAATCAACTGAAAAATTATAATCAATACTTCACTAAATGGGTCTCATAGCAAAAGCACAAATGTGCTTCCTAACTTGAGATTACACTAACTTGCTTCCCGAGTTTTGGGGAGGATAAGGAGCTTAGTGCCTCTGTGGTAACAGCTTTTGAAATAAGAGATCAGACCAAGATCAGCTCTCATGTTAATGAAGACTAATGAAACATAACGACCTTGATACTCAAATACTTCATTCCTGAGCCTTGGGATGAGTGACAAAAGTAGATTCAGATGATTACTAGTCTTTGTCCTTCTACATGGCCTATAGAGATTCTGATGTAAATGAGAATAGCCTTAGGCCTGTTGGCTTATGCTCTATTTTTTCCTGCCCTTTTAGGCTCTGAGAAATGGAGACTATTCACTCTTTCTTCCAAAGCCCAAGTTTCCTTCTGATACAGCATTATCCTTCTGCAAAGTGGTAGCAGATGAGCGAGTCTCCAGCGCTGCACAAATACGAGAGCATTCCTACCTCTTACATAGGCCCCTTCCTAAGGAGCAAGGCTGTCACAGACAACTCAGCCTTTGACAAAGCAATAATAAAAGCCAGGTTTGTGATGCTGGTCCATCAGCAGGTGGTACTGTGTAGTCAGTTTATAATGAACAAAGTGAGAACGATCTCATTTTGAAGGGGAATTTGGAAGAGGAGGTTAGCATCACATCTGACAAGAGCCCGGTGGGCAAAGCTAACTCCTGACACACCAGAATACACATGGAAGGAGAAGGAAGGAAGTCAATGAGTATGTTAAGATCTGAATAAGAATAGAGCTAAAACTTTCAAAAAGAAAACAACTTAGTGCGTGCAAGATATGAGAAACCAGGGACTGAGCTTTTGTTTCTGAGAGAAGTAGACACAAGACAGGGCTCAGAGCAGCTGCTTTCCAGCACAGAGGGAAGAAGATGCTTCCAGCATGGTCACCTCGTCTCACCAGTCACAGAGGGGTTTTTTCAGAGTTTAGACAAGAATGCAGATCAGAGGACTGAAAACAAGCATTCCTTGACTCGCTTCTTTTAAAAGAAATCCGACAGGTCAAATGAGCTAGTTTTGTCTAAGCTCAGTCAAACCTCATTTTTGATGACCTAATATAAGTATCAGCAAGCCAGCTAAGAGTCGTGGTGCTGGTGGCTGGTGGCTCACAGAGAAGCATTGTGCTTTGTAGGAAGCTGCTTGAAGCAATTCCATAAAAGTGATTTGACCTTATGATGGAAAAATCAATTTTTACAGAGTTATTGGGTGTGATCTAATGGCTGGACTGAATAGCCCAAATTCCAACAATAGGTAATGCTTTTAAGTGTGTGAACAGGTTTTGTTTCATGCATATATGGCCAAAATAATCCCTTTGCATACATAGAGAGTAGTCAGTGAAACTTCCAGTGAGTACTTATGAAAGACTTCAGGCAAGCAACATTCTACTTTTTATTCTAAAGAGGTTTGCATTAGGGCCTGCCCCTACCAGCACTAATCAGTATACAAGTCTTGATGGCTAATGAGGAAGAAAAATCACTTGTTGTAGAGAGAACAAGCATAAATCAAATTTTTTCACATTCATTTCCTCTAAGAACACACTACAGCAGAGTGTGCTCAAGCCACATGGGTTACGGGAGGCTTCATCCCACGTAACTTTTGCTGTAAGGCTTTTGGCAGAGAAAGCATTTTGTAAGACCACACTAACAGCCAATGCTGTGGCAAGAGCCACCACAAAGAAGACAAGCAGGGAGCAGTGCTGGAGGCCTGAGGACTTCAGGCAGCATATTTTTAAGGATGAGCAATGATAACACCAGCCGAGAGCAGCAGAGTTCATGAAGTCCTGCTCCCAGGAGGAAGTAATGCAGAGCTTCGCTGCAGCCCCATGTTGTCTCTCTCCTGCGTCATTTCCCTCAGCAATCCAAGCATCATCTGCATGGCAGATGCTACGTTGTCTTCAGCCAGCAGAGAAGCCCACGGAGGTGGGCTGTGTTGATGCGCACCAATTACTGAGAGCCATTTGGTGCCTACGCAGCAGCTGTAAGGGGAAGCTGTCTTAGGGCATGGGGAGGTCAGGAGCCCTCTTGTGCATCTCCATGCAATGTGGAGCAAAATAAACCTTTGCCATGGTGGTGTAGCAGTACCCAGAATATCATTAGAAACAACCTGTGTTCAAACTCCCAAGTGTCTGTATCTTTTTCAGGGACTATGTGGCCTGCTCAATATTTGATCTGATATTTCAGAACAATTAAAAAAAATTATCTCCTGAGCGTAAATATAAAGCAATTCCTGACAAGTATCTGGAATAACTAGCTTCCTCATGGATTGCTAAGTGAACACACTTATACCCTTTTAAACACCAGGGGATGATGATTTCCTCATTCAGGAATCATATGTGCATTTTCATGGGTCATTAGAGATGGATAGCTCTAAAGGTAGTCTAAATCTTTAAGCTCCCCTGTCTTTTAGCATGGGGGTGGAAAACCAGAAGAAAGACAAAGAGAAAAGAAATAATGAACATTTGCAAGGCCACTAATAAGCTATCGCAGGTCATTACTTTTATTTCCAATATGAATGTAAATTACAAACTGTTTTGAGAATCAGTTGCATTAGGCATTTACTTCCTAATGAGTGTGACTGCAATTTTAAAAAGCTAGTGTAGAAAATGGTAGAGAGTCTATAAAAAACCCAAGTTACATATTGGATTGTGTGTACACATAATGACTGTATTATTCCTAGGGAATTAACTTCTCCCTGCCCCCTCCCCCTGCAACTTTCCAGACTCTGAATCATTTTCTAATAGGATCTCAACAGGCAATAGTATTAAAAATGTGTTAGATGTTAGCATCTGGGCCAGGAAAAGCATGACAATCTAATATAGAGAATCTAACCGGGGCATTTATCCAAGCCTGCCATCCGTCTTTCCATTCTCTGCAGTCTCTCTCCCACTTCAGGATACAAAGATTGAGCAAGTCCTTAGAATAATGGCATTTAAATGAGGTGAAGCCTACCTGATGACATGTCTTTGCCAGACAGGTTGCAGGTCCCAGGGAACTGATACCCAAACTAAATCATCTTTCTCACAGTAATGGTAGTTTGAATTGAGAGTCAGTCCAGTACATGGAGGCAGACTAAAACCAGCAATCTCATTCCATTAAAGGGGAAAAAAGAGGAACCCCAAAGCCCCAGATGTCAAGATTTTGATGATTTTCATTCCACAGCAGAACAAAAATGAAACCTTTCAATGATACTCAAGAAAACTTTGAGGGAAAAAAGACAAGCTGGAGTAGTGAACTTGCTGGGTGGGTAAGATGAGCAAGCTGGAACAGCAACATTGGGAGAATTTGAAACAGGACCTTACTCCATGTCTCCATATTTGATAGAGGATTAAGTGTCAAGATCCTCCTCTAAATTAAACAAATCTCATAGCCTCAATCTAAACAGCAAAACTTAACAGCAAAAACCTCTTCCAGTTTCTGTTAAAATGACTTAATAGAAACATTCTCCTCAAGCATTCTCCTCAAGAAACTGACTGCTCTTGGCTTGGACTGGCGCACGCTTCGTTGGGTTAGAAACTGCCTGGATAGCCGGGCCCAAAGAGTCGTGGTGAATGGAGCCAAGTCCAGTTGGAGGCCAGTCACTAGTGGCGTCCCCCAGGGCTCGGTGCTGGGGCCGGTCCTCTTTAATATCTTCATCGATGATCTGGACGAGGGCATCGAGTGCACCCTCAGTAAGTTCGCAGATGACACCAAGTTAGGTGCGTGTGTCAATCTGCTTGAGGGTAGGAAAGCTCTGCAGGAGGATCTGGATAGGCTGCACCGATGGGCTGAGGTCAACTGCATGAAGTTCAACAAGGCCAAGTGCCGGGTCCTGCACCTGGGGCGCAATAACCCCAAGCAGAGCTACAGGCTGGGAGAGGAATGGTTGGAAAGCTGCCAGGCAGAGAAGGACCTGGGAGTGATGGTGGATAGTCGGCTGAGTATGAGCCAGCAGTGTGCTCAGGTGGCCAAGAAGGCCAACGGCATCCTGGCTTGTATCAGGAACAGCGTGACCAGCAGGGCTAGGGAGGTGATCGTCCCCCTGTACTCAGCTCTGGTGAGGCCGCACCTCGAGTACTGTGTTCAGTTTTGGGCCCCTCACTACAAGAAGGACATCGAGGTGCTTGAGTGGGTGCAGAGAAGGGCAACGAAGCTGGTGAGGGGCCTGGAGAACAAGTCCTACGAGGAGCGGCTGAGGGAGCTGGGCTTGTTCAGCCTGGAGAAGAGGAGGCTCAGGGGTGACCTTATCGCTCTCTATAGGTACCTCAAGGGAGGCTGTAGTGAGGTGGGGGTTGGCCTGTTCTCCCACGTGCCTGGTGACAGGACGAGGGGGAATGGGCTTAAGTTGAGCCAGGGGAGTTTTAGGTTAGATGTTAGGAAGAACTTCTTCACTGAAAGGGTTGTGAGGCACTGGAACAGGCTGCCCAGGGAAGTGGTGGAGTCACCATCCCTGGAAGTCTTCAAAAGACGTTTAGATGTAGAGCTTAGGGATATGGTTTAGTGGAGGGCTGTTAGCGTTAGGTTGGAGGTTGGACTCGATGACCTTGAGGTCTCTTCCAACCTAGAAAATTCTGTGATTCTGTGATTTTCAGCTTTTATTATTATTATTATTATTTTATTTTTCTCCTCCAATTCTAATCCTTGGGACTGTGGGGAAAATAAAAAATCTTGCTTTGGCCAGCATGAAATTTACTGTCTAGATTTAAGATGCCCATTTACCCTCTTCCTATTTATCACAGTACAACAGTAGAACATGAAAAATACCTGTATATTTCCAGTTTGCCTACTTTTCCTGAGATATGAGGGTGGTTAAAAATTAATCAGTCAGGCAGCATAGGGTATCATATTTGGATGCCAGTGTGCTCAAAGTCTTACTTCAGTAGTGCAGACTGTCAGGAAAACTGTTAAGAAACTGCAGCTGTCTCTAAAGGTTTAAAAATGCCAAAGGCAATATAAAGAGAGAAGTAAGGAAGAAAAGAGATTTTAAAGAACTATCCTATTCACTTGTTATAGCTTACCAAGGGAATCTTTGTCTGCAGAGAATGAAAGGAAACAAATTACACTACTATAGTACAGTATATAGTGGGTTCAGTATGCAACAGTTAAAAATGTTCTTTCTCTGTTTGTGGTCATTTTGAATAAATGAGCTGAATTCAAGTTTTGACCCAAACTTAAACTGGAGCTTTAATGCTTACAAATATCATTTTTCCTACTCAAATATGCAGAATGGGGTAGGAACAATGGATAGGGTGGGATTTCTTTGGATACCGTGCCCAGTTTCCTTATACTGCAGGTCCATATCACATCATTTTACCAGTCTGCCAAAACTTTACCTTAAAAGGAGGCTGTGTGCTTCAGTGAATCCTAGGAAGAGCATCTCATCTCACTGCTCTCTCATTTCAATCCCTGCAGTGCTCACAGGCAGGTTCTGACTTCACTAGAAGTGGCATTTCATAAGGCAGACTCCAACAGGGCTGGCAGCAAGTTGGCTAACAGCCAGCCTGGATGATAACTTCATCTGATGCTTTCTGATGTTCTCCCCAGCCTAACATCTTCCCTTTCATTTTCAATCTCTTCTTGCCATAACATAGACCAAATGTTGCTTTACTTTATTTGCATTGCAGTGGTCCTCAGAATTTCCATCAAACCAGAAAACATGCAAGACACTTCCTGCTGAGAAAGACTTGTGGTCAAAATAGAGAAAAGAGGGGGAGAGGAAAAGAGAGGCAGAAAATAAAGAAAGTATTGAACAAACAGAAAACATACCTTCCACCTTTCCAGTCCAACCTCAAGTCTCCATATTTATCACTATCCCTTCCAGTGAAAGGCCATTGCCCCATTTTCTAATAAAGTCCAAAACACTGGTTCAGGACTTGCCTGTCTTCACCAAATATTTACAGACTACAGTGGTTATCCTGCTGTTTAAAACTTTCTTATAATACATAGACAAATGTATGCTAAAACAGAACATCTCAAAAAGTGCTGCTACTGCAGCCCAATAAAGCTACTCTATTAAAAGGGCCAAAATTTTCCAACTCTGGTTTCCTGCTTATCCCTATAGATTTGTGCAGAACTGTTTGTGTCAGCCAAGTGTTCTACAGAAATACTTGTTTGTTTTTTCTCGTGAAAAGTCGCTTAAGAAATCAATATAACATCAAGACGTTGTTTCTTTATCTAATGTGGACATTCCACTCACACTCATCAATTCACCCTACATCCTTCGGGGCCAGGAAATCCCTTGCAGTCTTACACCTGTAGGGAAATATTATGGAATGTTTGAACTTGGAAGACATATTTCTTCCAGGTGCTCAATTATTACTTATTATAAGTAACACTTATAATTTGAGTGCATCTGTTTGGATGACCCCATAAATACACCGGTACTTCTGGCAACCTTGCAGCCACTGCACTTCAGCACCCTGCTTCTAGCTCAAAGTGACAAAGAAAGCAGTTCGACCTGCAATGAAACCTTGCTGTAGTTCTAACGTTTGCAACAAAGTACAGTTCCAGTTATCTCAATCTCTGACCATGCAATTCGAACAAGGACATCAGGATAAGGAATGCTAGTGTTTAAAATTAATAAAAATGTGAGTAGCTAAGTTCTTGTACAATATTGTCTAAAGTCTCTATGGACACCCAGTGGAGAACAAAGTCAGGCTTGTAAAAGGTGAGGGTACCCTGAGATCAGCTCTTAGCCCAGCAGAAGATTTAGAAGCTCCCGTACTGCCTGGCCCACACAGAACCATCTGCTGACAACATTAATATAGCACTTGCTTCCTGTAAGCCGTGCGACCCTCAAAGCCTAGATGGTCTTTGAATTACCCTGCTGAATGAACCTGCCATGATTTGGGAATCTGATACAGAAGTGCAGTCATGGTCTTACCACCGATTGAATTATAAACATCTCTCCAAAGTCCTTTCCAGTGCATGTGCTTCCAGTCAGGCGGGGAGTGCTCTAAAGACAATATGCATTTAACTACAGACATTCAGCACCTAGTGTAAAGGCACCTCTCTGTTTCTCGTAGCTCTGCCCACAGAAAGTCATTGCTGTGTTTCATCTAGCACTGATTCAGGACATGCCTGAGATAACATTTTTTTTATTATTGTTGCTTTAACCAAGAGACAAAACAAGAGACAAAAGTTAAAGCTGCTGTGACTGAATGGTGTTTATTTTAAAACTAAAGGAAAAAGGAAGATTTTCTTCCAAGGTTTGAGTACTTGTAAAGTTCTTATTAAAGTGTATAAAAACACAAGTGAGTGGAAACAGCATCTGCAATGGGTATGTGGGGCTACCCAGATGTTAAGGGACTTTCACAGAATTGCTATCTGAAAGTGATTATTAAAGCCACGAAGGTATGAAGCAGAGCAGTGCTCATTTTTATTACAAGGGAGCCTATGTGTAAGCATGTCCATGTATTATGCTATTGCATATTGCATCCATTATTCACTGCTGGTTTTGACCTATGACTTTGCTTTTGGCCATAAATGTTTACCTCAAACTAATTTGTGAAGAAACTGTTATATAAATTACTTAAATTACTGAGAATCACAGGAAATATCAAACATTTGAGTCTACACTTTGTTTAGAATATTTTCAGGGAAACTAATTTTGGCTTGGAATTCTCATCTGAAATCATTCAGTCTCATAATATTTCATAAGAACATTTACAGAATTGTTTTGAGAAAAAGAAGCCTGAAAAAGAGCAATAGAAATTCCTATTTGACTTTAATTAAGCATGCTTTGCAGACCCAGGGTTATTAAAATTGTCCACTGCAGATAGACTTGTGCTTATATATTGAATCACAGGCCCCCTCAAAGTGAAATATGTCATTGGTAACTTGCTCATAACTACTTATTGCTATACCATGGGGGAAGCCAGTCAGTAAGACAAAATCTATTAAAACCACTTTCTAAAGTTTCCACGCTGGGAGCAAATACCTTTTTTATTTTCTAGTATTTATTTTTATTTAATGTTTATTCTGCATAAATACAAAGACTGGGATCTTCTCCCCTGGCGAATCTCAAGGCAAGGGTTGAGGCTCCTTGCAGAACCTCTTAGAAATGTGGTGCCACCTTCTCACAATTGTCAGGGTGGGCAGGAAAGAGGACTTTGAACAACTCTTGGTACCCTCCTGAATACTGTCCAGGACTTGCATTTAAAAATAAAAAATTAAAAAAAATGACACTTCAGCTTAGAAAAGTAGAACAAAATTCTATGATAGATTTGTAAAGATGACCTCACTGTGATCTTTCTGCTTTCTGTCTATTTGGGGAAGAAAATGTTCATTCTCATGGGTTCTGGAATACTTATTTTTGGGATTTATCTCCCATCTGAGAAATCATAGCACAAGAAAGAACTGCTCGATCACATGAGTGGTAGATATGTCTCTCAGACCACACCTCCAGTTTTTAACTTTCATTGCCTGAAGATAACTGAAGGTGACAACCATGGGCCTCGTTTGCAGATCCTTCTGTGATTATCTCCTTCACATAGAGAAGTCCTTGCACGGTAAACACTTGTGTAAAGGCATGGATGAGCAACAGAAACAACTGCCACACTTCTGCTCCTGGAAAATTTATTTTAAATTTTCCCTTAAAAAGCTGTATGACCAGCACAAATACGACAAATACTTGTTACTGCCTGGTTGCATAACGGAGAAAATAAGAATAAGCGGGTAAGACTAGGATAAGAGCATGGATTAAACAGGCCAAGGCATATAAGGTGTTAAAAGAAAAAATAAAATGCTGTCATTGAGGATCGCTCCACAGGAAGGGCCGAAAGGCAGGGCCAGAACAAGAAGTCTGGTCAGTTATTTTAGCAACAGCAGTTTCAGCAGATTGTAGTAGCCAAGCAGTCCTTCAGCCAGGAGAAAGGGTTGGGCAGAGGAGTAATTGCAGATTCATAAGAAAAAAAAAAGGGGAGGGGGGGGGGTGGTTGTAAGAAAATAGCAAATAGCCCATAATAAAGGATTTGTAAGAAAAAAATTCTCTCTCCTTCTGTAACTGGCCTGCTAGTGTGATTTTGGATGTTCATTGTTATGCCCAAGTACATGTGGAGTGCAATCAGAGGTGAAAAGGAGGAGAGAGAAGGAGTGGGAAGCTGAACAAATGTCCTGTGAAAGGAAAGTCTGGAATAAAAATAGCATGAAAGCCCCATTTGGCCAGCATGGAGCCAGATGTGGCAATGCAGCATGTCTAGAAACAGTACTTGTCTCAGCTGGTGTGTGTCCATCTCTGTTTATATTGATGCTATATTAACATTAATACTGCATACTAATGCATTCCCAGCACGTGCAGAGGGGATCTCTCCAAGATAAAGTGTGTAGCTGAGTAATTACATTAATTTATCACACACCTTTGGCCGCTTCACCACCTCCTCCCTCCTGAATACTTTTTAGCTTTCCAAGCAACCCTTTATGGAAGAAAATCTTAGCGTTTAAGAGGGAGGAAACCAGTAGGGTTCTATAAAAACTGAATAAGGTATTACTGAAAATATCCTGAAGCTGTGTTGGCCCCGTTCTTCTTTTCCAGCAGTACAAATCAGTAGAGTCACACTGCTATTCTACTAGAAGACAACAACATTGATCATATCCAAGATCTGTACCGTGAAATTGTCTCCAACACTAATCAGGCTTAAACTCTCTTGTAAAGCTATTAATTCTAATTAAGATCTCTAGAGATCCCTAGCACTGGTATCTCACTCATTTATTGATCAAAGTCTTAAAAGCAGTTCAGATGTTGTCATCACTAGTCATGTTAAGGGGTTACTCTGCAACTTCTCTGTTGGTGACTCTCTTATTTTTCCAACCTAAATGAACCCTTGGTTGATCTGTTCCCTACAATGAGATGAGGTGAAAAAGCTAACAAGCACATATACCCCTTACAAAAAGATCCCATCCCAAGCAGAGCTGCCCTTAGGCATGACATCTCAGGGCAGACCCCAGTGCTCTCCATCGCCAAAGCCATCCTACCAGGTTGGAAGAAACTGAGGAAGAAGCAGGAGGTGAAGCTGAGGCTGTTTCCCCTGGTGACGAGGATTATAATAACCCTCTCACCACAGCCACTCACACACATAATTCTGTGCCATGGCTCTAACTAACAAACCAAACCAACTCTTTCTAAGAATTGAAGGATTTTGGAACTATAAGCCAACATGCTGGAATCGTTTGAAAAACAAAAACCAAACCAGAATAACAATAGATAGCAGTGCTGTGCTTTTACTTTGATGGGGTTGAGGCAATGGGATCCACAAATAATTACCATGTTCCACCAAGACGGACAGATGACGTTTGTGATTTTCAAGAGTCTCTCCTCCCCGGCCCCCTGCTAGCTCTTTTGTGTGGTTGCTGATACTCACAGCTACTTCATGGGACAGGACCTCGAAATAGGTTTTGCTGTTGCTGTCACATCTGCACCGCAGAGACTTCCTGGCTATTAACAACAAAAAGGCAGCTTGTTTCTGGTTGGGTGTCCTCATATCCCATAGCTTCCCTTCCACATCCATCATGTGGATGAAATTTGAAAATTGCCCTCCGTCTCCTCCAGACACAGGCATACCTGCAATGAATAAACAGTTATGTCCATTTATTACCTTCATAAATAACTGATTGCTGCTGAAGGCTTCAGGTTGTTCACTGAATGATTCCATGAATAAGTAGCATTGAGTGAATACATCTATACACACACACGGAGACCCACAATTTTATTTTATTTTTTTCGGCATGGGCAGGGCTTAAAATCCACTCAACTGACCTAGTTCTTGCCCACTAGCAAAATTACATACAGACTGGTAGATCTGCTTTAGGCAGTCCGTATGGGTACTTCATACATTTGATTTTCTTCTGGATCAGTTCCACCAGAATCCACAGTTTTGCCTGTCCCATTCCCTCACTGACCAATTCAATACTTTGCACTTAATAAAATAAAAAAAGAACCATCTTAAGGTATCGTTATCACCTGCATCTTCTTCATGTGGTATCTTTCCTTTATCCCTTTTTGAAAGATTCCTTTTATCTGCTTTTAATGGATATGAATACAAAGACAGAGAAAGTATGATTCAGCAGACTGTATTCATGCCAGTCTGACTCATGCCAGTTTTAAAAGAAGTTTAACTCCACCATTTGTTATTTGCTTCAAGGTTGCAGAGCTGAAATCCTATGATCAGAACCAGTCCTCAGAGTAGCTTACTCAGCAAAGCAAGCAAACAAAAGCCCTGGGCTGCTGAAATTCATGATGCTCAATTATTCTTCTTTTATATCAGCATATGGACATCTATGCGTCTCCACTGATTTAATTTACAAATGCATATAGCAACAGTAGCACAGAGCTAAGCCTATTTTAATCAAAACCAAATCTAACACAGAATGTGATGAGGTATCGAGTGTTGTGTCATGCAGCAAGAAAGGAGAATGAATGGTAAGGATTTTGCATCTGAAATATATTGGTAATATAAAAGTCTTTGCAGCTTGATGGCTCACTCAATTTGTGTATCACTCACCTCAGTTTGGTAGTTTCAGTATCCTTTGGGTACCACACGAAAATACAAATACAACATGAAAACAGAAGGGTTGTTTCAATAGTTGCAGGACAGAATGGCTCCGAGCACTAACCATAATAAATCTTTTAAAAACATAAGCTTTGAACACCTGAAAATTCTAAATATTAAACAGTAAGTTTCAAAGCTGATCAAACAGAACCAAGAATGTGTTTGATGCTTCAAAAATCTTGAAGAAAAAAAAATCAGTACATCCGCACTTTGGCATTGGTTATTTAAAATATTTCTTCTCATTTCTGACTCTGTTTAGACATTAAGGCAGTGAAATTCCCTTCAGTGATGCGATCCTACAGCTAAACCATGCTACTCACCTGCAGTATCATGTGAATAAGACCTGGGTTCAGAAGTTCTAATAAATCAATTTCATACAGCTGAATCCTGTCCCTGATACTTTTGATATGCAGAATTTGTACATAGCAAAGGGGAAAGCTGGCAGTGAATTTTTATTGCTCAAGGTGCGATCTTAATGCACAAAGCAAAGTCCCGAGACTAGAAAAAATGCATTTGCTTCTGGGAAATATTCTACATGCGTGAACACGTTAGGAAGACAGCTTCTTCTGGCTCTAGGTTGTGATCTCTATCTGTGGCCCTTTGTTCAGGAGCAGAAAAAGGGGGGAGTTAGGAAGTAGGGTCTGGAGATGGCTAGGGTAAGAGGCCCAGGACCTTCTGATATAATTGCAAAGCAAAGAGGACTAAACTCTGCCTGTTTCCTCAAGCTTTGTAAAGCCTGGCACAACAAGCTGAAGAGTCAAAAGCAAAAATGAGCTCAAGCTTTAGGCAAAAAGAAACCTGAAGTACCAGATAACTCGGGTGCTGATGCTTTTGCTTATGTAGCGGAGAACTACGCTGGGGAGCAGGAGAATAATCTGTGTTTTACAGGAGTTGGAGTTGTTGCTACACTTGCCAAGCTTTCAGAGTGACTGTGTCAGCTTAGTTTGACTGTTATGGAAACCTGAAGCCTTGTCTGGCTTATGGGCAAAGCTGGCTGGCTCTGCTGTCACCCCTTGGCCTGAAGCAAGGAACGTCAGCCAGCTCTCATCTCTTGCTCTGGTGACTGGCACCTCTGCTCTACTTTCCCCTCCTTCCCTTGCCCCCAGGCTGGCCACAGAGAGCCACCCTGAGGCTCTCCTGTCCCCAGCTGAGGCCCCTACCAGCCCAAACCTCTCACCATCTCCTGCTTATATAACCTGATCCCACTTCTACAGAAGCATAGGAAATCCACTGAAGCCATTCCCCAGATAATCCCCCAGGAATCACTTAATCATCTAATAAACTCTTATGACCCATTTAAGTGAAGGAGACCAGATGACAGAGCACTGCTGTCTGCTTGTTTTAAGGTCTAATTGAAACTGGAGAAGAAAACAGTTGAAATGAAGGTTTTCAAGTACCGGTTTATGCCAGGATCCTCCCTGATGATTCCTAAAAGTTGATTTAATCAGGGCTGACAACCTTCTAAGGAGCGATTCAACTCTTTTTAAGTGATGCAAAATAAACAGGGGCAAAACTTTCACCATTAATTTGAAACTGAACCCACAGGATTTATAAGTGTTGACACCTGCCTATGAGAAAATTACACATGGGTGATCGAAATTTCCCCCTGAGAGGCTCTACCTCCACCCGGATGAATTTGGGGATTTCACATTTGCTGGCAGACACACATACCTGCTCAATAGGCTTCTTGAAGGTCATCCTCAAAACACGCTCCACAACCTCTGGGTATCTCCAGCCCTTGTGTGAATTGGGAAGCAGGATTTGCTAAGGGGACCTCTCACAGCTGCTCCAAGACAGCATCCGTTAAAGTGTCCCTAAGGATCAAAAGCACAAGCTAAAACTGCTGCCTGCAGGGCTTTATACTCACCCATTAGTGGCTAACAACCTGTAATTGCTGTCAGGCTCCTGGTGCCAATGATGATATCTAAGTGACTAAACCTTGCAGCCAGGAGTCGTAGCTGATTTCCCTACCCTGCAGACAATTAACAGCCATTAACTCCGGAGGATCTCAGGGAAACAGGCATGCTGAAAGGGAGGTTAAGAAAGGCTGTCCTGTGATGTTGGGATTCACGTGTTTCTTATAGGGCATGATACCCCACCAGTGAGATACAGACCTCAGTTCTTTGAGAGGCAGAAATATATATGAAGGAGCCTCTAGGATATCATTTCTGCTAGGAAAAAAAAACTGTCACTGCTCCTGCATGAAGAGCAACCATCCTGAAATCATAGGGTTTTCCTTAAATGAGCGATGGCAACAACCCCTCTCCAGAGCTGACTGAACCAAGTCATTGCCCTGACTCTAAACATCCTCTAAAAAACAAACAAAAACAAACAAAAAAAAACACCTCTGGTAACACCTCCCGGGAAAATATCTGTACCCATCCGGCTCCTCCTGGGTAAAAATCATGTATCCTGCTGACATCTTGACCCTATGTTCTGCAAAGCCCTACAAGGCACACAAAATATCAGAGCTCTCCCAACGCCCAGCCAGCCACAAGCCCAGGATGGAAGCAGCTCTATGAACCACACTGAAGCTGCTCTTTCCAAAGGGTTTACAAGCACAGATGTCTTGATAAATATGTGCTGTGACTGGCAAAGTTGTTTCATCTGCCTTTAGCATCACCAGATCCAGAATTACTTCCATATTATTTGTCTTACTTGTTAAACCAAGATCTTGAGGGAGGAATAGAAGGGGAGAAGTGGGGGGTGCATAAGAGCCTCTCATGTTAAATTCACCTCATGTGCATGCACATAAAGCCAGAGAAGTTTGCTGCCTCATGCTGTGAGTCTACGTCTCAGCTTTTGGCAGTGGAACAAAACCCTGGAAGCAGTCTGGAGGCTTTCATATGTTTTGCTGCTTGCTTTGGCTACTGTCGGAGCATCCTAAGCCCCACACTGGCTTTATAGAAACATGTTTTGCAAGGCATTTTTCAGAAAACGTTCACAATGAAAATATCTACAATGTAGATTCTCCCACCCCCTCCTTAAAAATAAATAAATAAATTAAAATATTTAACAAGCTGGTTTTCAAATTGTTCAGATACAAACTGCAACCTTATCTGTAAGAAAATCAGAACAAGCTGCTCAAATAGATCCTGTAGACTATCCTCGGTATGCCTCATATTTTATTCATAGCAGCACAGATTCTTTGTGTGATCTTGCTAGGATATAAAATGCATTCGGGCTCTGACTCCTACCTAAGGAGGGCCAGAAGCCTTCTCAGAGAGCTCCTGCGGTGGCACATCGCATGCTGCGGTCCCCAGGAGTGTGGTGCAGCACCTGAGCAGGCAGGGAACGGGCAGCTCTCCTTGCAGAGCTCACAAGGCAGCAGCAAATGATGATGATGGGGCCATGACCCACCGCTCACTCCGCTCCTGAGGTTAATTTAGCAGCCTGTATTGATTTCTCTGCTGCCTCGGCTAAGCCGCTTCCGGTGTGTTTTGAAGTTATGCAAGCTGAAAAGTTTTATGTTGCTTTCTGGTGCTGCACAGAATACCTTTGCTTCCTGCTTGCTTAAGTGCATATAGTGCAAATGGAGCTGTGCTCAACAATCCTCAATACCTGACACAGCAATGCTTCTCTTCTCTCCTGCAATTCAGGGTTAGGAACTCTCTCCAATTCTCCATATTACATTCCCATTGCAAAGAGTGCTAAGGACAGTGAGACCATGCAAAGCCAGCGGAGAGGGAGGACTTCAATCATGAACCCAACCACAACCAGCCACGAGCCCGTTGCCCTTGCTTAGCTTTCCCGAGGACAGAAGTGAAGATGCAAACCACAAGTATGCTCACTTTGGAGGCTTCCATCATCGCTAAAATCACTTTACACCTGGAGTGACAGGAATGAAATTATCTTGATGATATTTTTCTGGTAGATGGATCAGAAAGAGCTGTTGAAATCTGCCCATGATTCTAAGCCTGGTTATTCTCAGTCTTGCTCATTATTTCAACTCTGCCAGATGACTCCATTTTCCCTTGGCTCAAACTCTCCTAGTGCTGTATGAAGACATAAAGCATGGCATGGAGGGCAAAAGAGCTCAGTTTGATTGTTCAGGGTCTTTGCTCGTGGTCTGATTGAAATATGGGGTATTATCTACTTCTTACTTCAGAACAGCCTCAAACCACTGGTTCCCAAATGATCCTCCTTTGAGGTCCCCTGATAGCGCACTTCAGTAAGTATTTTGCAATCAAAATGAATCTTGGTATTTCTGAAAGATGCCAGATTCATGCCAGCACATCTGTTTAGGCTGAAAGACTGACTCATTTGGGCAAGTCATTGTGCCTCTGTTTCCCCTTCCTAATAAAATAAGGATAAAATTAAACCCTCAGTAGGCTGAAGTTCTCATCCCAGTTCCAATTTTTTCCTCTTTTTTTTTTTTTTTTTTACATCCTTCAACATGGGAGAAAGAGAATGTTTGATGTTGTGTGTTTTTTTCCACTGTCATTCTCATCTGTTGTTCATCACAATGCAGACTGTAGATTTTTTTTGATATTGATATATGCCTTATCTTTCGATGTCAAAAAACAAGCAGAGAAATACTTTGGAACGTGATAAATATGGAAAATATAAGGAGGGAGTGGAATGGAAGAGAAAAAAAAAGCTAAACAAAGGACATATTATTAAGAAAAGTGCTAAGAGAACTTATTCTGGATAATGATATGTATTAAATAAAAAGACTTCTGCATGTGGAATACAGTAGAAAAAGCTCCAGAACCTTTTAAAATGTATCAGTTATTTAGGACAAGGCCTGGAAGATATCACTGAATGAAACAGGTAGGAGACTATTAATGGGACAAATAAATGACAGAGTTTTAATTTAATTAGGTCATGGGCTGATGATGGCCACTGGAACTTCAGTTTTAACCCTCTCTGGAAGGCAGACAGCAAGGGAGAACAGACCAGGTAAATGGCCTCTAAGGCATCCAGTAGAATGAGTGAGCAATGGCACGTGTAAAAAACATCATGAGGGCAACAACTGCAGGACTATTTTTTTTTCCCTAAACCTATGGAAGCTGTGGTATGTTTTACGCATTAACCTCTCCATACAGTGAGCAGCACCGGGCCAGACAATACTGAGGTGATAGGTCACCAAAGCAATAAAGCAGTCCTTTATTAATGTCTCTGCTCCTAAAAATGCAACCCCAAATTCCTTCCAGATATTCAACTGGTTGGTTGAAGTTTTATTTGTAGCTTAAACCATAGAGCAAACTGCAGCCCTTATGTCCTCTTAAATCATGCAGCCTCCTTGGAATAACTAAAATTCCCTCTGAGTTGCATTACCCAGAGTTTGTAAATGTCTGGAAGGCATAAACCACTAATGCATGTAATTTTTCTTTTCCCTCCCGCCATTTCTCCAGCTTTCCCACACAGATTGCTGCTTTCTCCCAACCACTTCAAGAATGGGATATATTTCTGTCTTGAAAACCATGCACTATCTCTCCTGATCCAGGGAGTCAGATTACACTGAGATTTAAAACATACTTCCTCACTGAACAAATCAGACATTCATTTTACCCCTACAAGAAGATATCTACTTGCAAACCAGGTGTGACTCAGAGTGGTCACCTCCAGGTTTTCCTGCAGGGAGAATTCGAAGGCCTCGAACACAAGTTATTGATCATTGCAGCCTGAGCATAGCTGAGAGGTCACACCACCGCAATGCACACACAGAACAGGACAGTGAGCTGGAGGTAGAGCTGGGTTATCACATCTCCTTGGATCACATCCTTGGGTGAGCTCTACAGGCCCCCAGCTGCCCAGCACTGAAGGTTTCCTGCTCCAGGAGATATGTGCACATTCCAAACCTGCTCGGTAGTTGTGTTCTGCTCCATATCTTTTCTGACAGATTCACTTTGCATGACATCTTAGCATTGGTTCCCAAGGATATGTTCCACAAGCAGCAGGCTTTTCTTACTTTCAGATACTCTGCATATTCAGCATATTCAGAAAACACTCGTTTCTGTAGCTTCTTTACAAAGCAAGGCACTCCAAAACCCCAAAGCCAAAGTGATCTGGGCCACTTCATCTTTAATTTTCTGTCTCTCCAGCTCACTAATATTGTGTGCTCTGTATCAAAAGGTAGCATTACTTAGTTCTGGGTACTTGGATGAATTTTTTAAATAAGCTGCACCTGAAGCTCTCTCTAAACCATTTTTACAGTCATATTGCTGAGAGGCTTAGCATGAGCTCAGGCAGAGCATCTTATCCTTGCTTAATGCAAACACCCATGCGCCTCAGAGGTGTGTGCATCCAGGACCTCCTCTATTGGTCACCGCAGCCATGCTTCCATGAAAGAGGTTTTCACCACCACACTAATGCTACCCTTATCTTTGAATAGCATAGCTATTAATTCTGGTATGAAATACCTGCTGGAAGGATCAAAGGCAGAAAAAGGCACTCAACTTCATTATATATTCAGAGTGATGGCAATAATAAACTAACAGTTTTCATATACATTTGTATAACACTACAGCTGCCTCAGATACTTATTTTTGCAATTTAAAACACCATGTATGCTTTGTTCCAGGTTTAACCTCCAGAAAGCGTTGTAAGAAAAAATGGACTCGATTTTCCATAGTGTTTACCACTGCAAGGCAGATGGCTAAAAGGCTAACAGCCTCTTCAAAGTTAAAAACAAAATAATCATCTATCTCTCATGGATTGAATTCAGGTAAGGATACAAAAAGCAAAGTGCTCTTCAAAACTTTTTGACTATCCATAACTTCTTTCATCTACAAAACTGACACAGAAACGTAAAGGGGTTGTTCAGACTGATGCTATCTGGGACAGACATAAACCATTTTTGTCACCGTCTTTAGAAGAAAACAAAGGTGTTATTGAAGGTGGATCAGGGAGGAAAGCAAATGTTACCCAAGATTTCTGATGTCAAATAGTTTGACATAAATGTGGCTCTGTGGATCTTGCAGGAGGCTATGTCGTGTGTTTCTTTGTTTCTCAATCTTTTTACCATCTTCCTAGGGCCAGTGACTTGTAACCACATACTACAGCTTTGTCTTTTGAACCCTTACATATCCTTCTGTAGTATTTTGATGCTGCTTACCCTAAAGGCAGGCACCATGTAAAGCAGCTCAGCTTCTACCCAGAATTTCACATACCTCTGCTGCCCGATAACGAGTGCCCATGTGCCAGCAAGTTTCTGTGCCTGTTTGTTTTCTTACCTGGGACTCGTTGCAGTGGATAAACACTGAAGTGGCACAACTTGTTCTGCATGAAACAATGAATAGGCCTGGACTGGTGTTTGCTAACAAATCCCTGCTCCTTTCATTTCCTGCTTCCTCCTTCTGTTACAAGGGTTCCTCTCTCCTTAGGCTCTATGTCTCACTCTTCACTATTTTACCTACTCTTGAAAACAACTTAGAATATTTCTCAATGCACCATACTTCTCCAAACGGCTGATCATCACAACTAATCACTTAATTATGGGGAGCTGAAGCTTCCAAATGAGCTTTTCCAGGTACCCAGCCATCAGCCTCTGCCAGGTTTCCCAGCTGCGCTCAGCTCAGTGGAGCAAATCCAACTGGGTTTGGCAACTCAGCTGCTCCCACCACCTACACACACACACCTACCAGTAAGTTATTCGCTGAGCAACTCTTTCTTTTCCCTCCTCGTCCCACCTGCCATGGTTGCTTGGCCAGGAGGGGAATTTGTAGTTCAGCAGTTCAAAGGAAAGCTCATCCATCCTGCGCTGCAAACCATGGCTGGGGCATGGCTGCCCTGCCCTGACTTGTCTGGGGTTATCGAGGTGCTGCAGCGCTGAGCTCCCATCTGAAAAGGCATGGGGAAGTCCTCCTGCTGTCCCACTGAGCAGCAATGAGCTTTGCAGAATGAGCAGGTCTTTCTGTTGTCATCTGAAGGAGCTTCTTGCTGCCAGCCATCTGGGAGTCGGTGCTTGGAAAAATCAAGCAACACAATAATATCGTGCAAGCTCCTTGGTGCAGATAGCTAAATAAAGCTCCTGTGAATGAGATATAAGAAACTAAACAAAAGCAAAGCTCTTCAGCATTATAAGCACCTAAAAAGTAAGGACTTGTTTTTTCATTTTATTGCTTCTATCACTGCCTTTCTTCTCCTTATGAAATGCTTAGCATTCAGGCAATATTAAAAGCACCTGAACAGTAAGCTTTCAAAAGGACACACAATGATCAATGTTTTTTTCCCCTCTTAATCTATACTGAGGAAGAAAACTGAATGAAAACACAAGTGGGCATTTCTGGAGAACCAACAAACCAGCCTCCCGGTCACCTTTCTGCAGGAACCAGCTATGGAAACGAGCTCCTTGAGGTCCTGCTGACACTGTCTGCTGATCATGGTGCCCAGGGATGATGTGACCTAATAAAAAGCTGCACTGACTCTTTTATAACTAACAGCACACTTACCATTTCAGGAGGAAAATGGTGTTTTTCAAGAGAAATTTGTCCTTCTTTCTTTTCTACCCCTTATAAAGCTTGAACCACGTGAGGCAAATTCACCATTCTGGTTGGTACGAAGCCAAAATGCCACTCAAGGAAAAAGTGATGTCCTAGTCCCCAAATCCCTTGTACCATTCTCCCCAGGAAGCTCAGGTTATTATTCTAAGATCAGGCATGTCCTGACTGAAACAAAGAGAAGAATGTCAGAGCTCTGCATTTGGCCACCTCACTCACCCTGGCTTTCAGATTGAAAATAAGGGAAGGTGCTAAATAAACTTTGTTATGAGGCTGTATATCTGTTTAGATTCCAGTGCTACACTGAAATGTTGATGCTCTCTACCCACTACTTCTTTACAAGCCAGTGGGATAAAAAGAGGCCCAGAGACAGCAACAAATCCGACTGAAGCAAGCTTGGGTTTTTTACAGCCTCATCTTACCTCCTGCCTTACCTGTAATTAATATCTTTCAAATACTTTGAGCTTGCCTTTTCTCTTATCTGAACTGAAACACTTGTGGTGCAGCCACTGGATGCAAGGGGTTGAAATGGTTGCCTGGAAGGATTGAGGGTGGCGAATGGGAGGAATCTAAACCTGCTTATCATTTGGCTTTGGCTGTATTAAGTATGTTTGTAGCCAAGCACTTCTTGAAGACTTTAATAATGTAGTTTATTTTGGTCAACAGGCTAAATCTTTTGGTTCAGCTCAAGCTGTGATTTTCTAAGTTTCTTCTCAATGGTTTGTTTCAGCAATGACTTGGGTGATAAGTATGTCTGTGTAACACAAGAAACTTCTGGGAGCTGTAAGGGAGGGTTTATGGACCAGACCAGGCTGAGGCAACAGGGTTTTTAGTGGTGTCAAAATATGACCTGTTTGGCTGGTTTGAGTCCTTTGCATGGCCACAAATTTCCTTCCATGAAGAGTATCAAGGACAAGCTGAGATTTTAATTTGTGACAAACAGTTGCACGAAGTAATTTGCTATGGAAAGATCCAAAACAATTCAGCACCAGCCCACTTCTTCAATTTTTTTATTACTACTATCTCTAATTACAGGCATGAAACCCAGGTAATGAGTGGGTTACATTTTCTGCTAAGAAAATGATGTGCATAATTATAGGCACATGTTCAACTGAGATATTGTGGCATCCAGCACTTCCACAAAGATGATAATTGTCAACCTTTGCACTGTAATTAAGTCTAAATGGGAATCCTAATCGCTTTCCAAATGAGCAAACAGTAAGCCTATCTTGATTGGCTCTGTTGTGGCAATGAATGAAACGGATTTACTTTATGGGTTAATTAAGTTTTATGAAAGCCCATGCCCCCCTCTCCTCAAAACCCACATTGTCAGCAAATATTTGAGCTAATTAGTCCTGTATTGTTTCAGTGCTGCGTGATAGTATTACCTGCATTATCCCATTAAGAGTCCTGTTTTTCTGCAACCTTGATTTCAAATTTCCCCCTTGAAGCAACTACATTGCCTTTGATTCACCTGTTCCTTGGGTTCATGGCCTTCTGTTCCCTTTGAGGCTTACGATTTCAGCAAGACTCATGAACAAAAGAGGACGCTATGCAGTTTGGTGCTCAGCTTTCCTTACAAATGCTCTTTATGCCTAACCGTGACCTAACAGGCTCAATGTAAGTGATCTCGTCTCACAGGCTTTCTTTTCACTGCTATTCATGTGGGATACTTTTTCCTACAAAATGCCAGTGCAGCCAGCCCAGCAGGACTCTGCTGAGCATGGACCACACGGAGAGGTCCTGAGGGTTGTTGGATTTCGAGTTTCATCCTGGGTAAATTTTCAAACTGCACAAGCCAACCAGAACCAATGTGACTCACTTTTAACTTCTGTTCCCACATTCAGTACAACATAATCATCCCATAAAGCTAAAGAGATCATTTGAACTCCCCGCTTGATTTGCTCTGTTCCTACAAAGACAATTGCACTTAACTATGCAGGAGAAGAGTCAGCAAACTCTACCACATCACTTAGCAGTCTGGTCTCCCAAGGAAGACACATGTGTGTCCAGGAGACCATAACATGGTTTTAGGTAGTGGATACTAGGAGCTAGCACAGTGGAGAAAGGGGAAAATTTTGGATATATTCATCACCCAACACCAATCAGCACAGATACACCCAGTCAGTGCAGGTACTGAGACTTACTATAGGTGAAGATGCGGTTTGTTTCCCCTCTGCTCTCCCTCCTCTTTCTCACCTCTGTTGTTTGCCTCCCAGAACATATTTGTTCTTCCTTTCATGAAGGACTTGAGCTGCAAAATAAATGCAGAGTAAAATGTTTCCAATGCACTTGCCCAAACATAATGATTTGTGCAATTTAGTGGAAAAAATCACAGAGCTGAAAAAATATATGTGCTTCCTGTGGTGAGAGCACCTGAAAGGCAATGAAATTCCATTACCTGAAACAAGCCCATAAACAGCATTACAGAGCAGCCACTTGTCAGTGCTAGATGCTATTTGTGGGAAGCCACTAATTGCAGCTTTCATAAAACGGTTTGACTCCCTTCCAGGCTGATGCACAGTGCATTCCAAGTGGGTGATTTAGAAGCTGCAAAAAGCCAAATGCCCCAGCCACAGGGGAAAGCTGCCGCTTTTGGACTCCCCAAGGAAGGCTTCTCAGCTGAGCAAGATGCTGGTCACTTCTTGTCAACGGCCTTCTGTGCTATGGATGTCTCCTCCTCCATCACAACAACCACAACAATCAAAGCGCCATGGCAGCAGAAATGGTAGCAGACATCATAAGGGGAATCCTCTGTCTTTAGCAAATTCCTAAGATTTACTGTCCTAGGAAAATGAGGACAACAAAGACTGTAATCCATTCGTCTAAAGTCAAATGCCACTCCAGATGCACTCCCCAAGGCTTCATGGTACTAACAAATGTTATGTGGGCCCTACAGGAGACCTCTTCCATCCTGGAAGAGTATCTGGGTGCCAGGCAGGGCATCAAGAGCATCCCAAATAGTTTGTGAAGTCTACAGTTAAGCAACAGTCATGGCACAAATGACTTGCTCATGGCCATGCAATGAGCCTACAGCAGAAGAATTTTCCAGTCTAATGTTTTAACTAAAGACCTTTCTTCCTATTTACCTTTCTTCCTACATAACATGGTCTTCCTTATATAAAAAATAAGGAAAATAAAACTTAAGTCAAACTTCTCATCTTCATTCTGAGTCCAAAAAACACACATGCTTCGCTTCTGACCCTAGCATTGCTTCATATTTTGCCCTGTGAGTCTATTCAGATGTCACAATAGGACATGCTTGATTGGCAGGTGGGAAAACTGGCATGCAGCAGTGTGATTCATCAGTCTTTTCAAAGCACACAGAGAAGACAATCTGCTGATGTTTGGATAGTTTGCATGTTCTTATCTCAATGGAACTTGTTCACACAAGCCAGGTTTGATTTTATGTTATCCTAAGCCTTGCCCTATACTTGTCCTAGTAGCTGAAAACAAGTTGTTTTAGCCAAAGGCTCCAAAATCCTCACTCTTCTTTTTAAATAAAAATAAACTGATCAGTAAAGGTAAAAATGTAAAAAAAAAAAAAAAAAAAAAAAAAAAAAAAAGAGGGAGAGGAAGAAAAAAAACAGAACAGTATTTTCAGTGGCTCATGAGCTGGAAAATCAACATTTTTTAATGAGGAAAAAAAAAAAAAAGATTAAGGCCATGCAGCAGCTGAAAAAGCAAGCACTTATTAAAACAAAATATTTAATGTTCGCAACCATTCAATGGTTGGAAAAGCATGTTCTAATGACCACGTTTAATAATGTTTAGAGCCACCCAGGGCCTTGAAAAGCAACTTCTTACCTAACCATATAGAGCTGCTGATTTCAATAAATAGCATTCATGTTGAACCCATATGTAGACAACTAGATTCCCTACCAAATCTGGAGAAAAAAGGGTTTGAAAAAAAAAAAACTTTTACTGTGAACTGAGGGAAGTTTGAGATAGGTACTTGATGGGAGAAGAGGGAACTTAGTTCCCAGTGCGACCTATCCAGTACCAACATTGTCCCACTAAGAGCAACTGGAGAACAAACACGGGTTTTCTTTTGTCAGGAAAAGAGGCAAGATTGTGCCACTGCTGGCATCACCTACATCTTCACAAACTGAACGCTCTGGAGATGATCACTGGGAAAAACAGGCCAGGGGCAGACAAAGATGCATCTCCAAGCCTGCTGTAATGTAAGGTTGAAAATAACGGCTTGTCCTGAGGCAGCACCACAGATTTATTCCTAAATTTATCATACTAGCACAGAAGAAGATATTTGCTGAAAAATGGTCCTATTTTAGCTGTTTTCTGTTCAGAAATAGGCCATGCATATTGAAAAATGGTCTTAATTTTTCTGCATTTAAACCAAAAAGAACAGAAGGTCTAATCCTAGGAGAGCCAAGGTGCTGTAAACCAGCCCTCTGTGCTCTTCAATAGCGTGACCACCTTGAATTTGAAACAGTGCTGCGATTTGTTGGCAATATTTCACACTCCTCTAATTTTCGTATGTGTAAAATTAGCACTCAGGGTCACCTCTCCTTCTTGACTGGGGTTCAGGGAGTCGCTCTGAATCCCTCACTGCGTCTGGAGCCTTTCCAGAAGCTCAGCACAGTACCTGCAGAGCAATTTGTCTTTGCAAAAATATTTTGCCATTTAAAGCCACTAAGTGGCAGGGAAAAGCAAGTCCTGAAAATATACGTTGTGCTTAGGGCACATTCAAAACTGTATGTGCTTAGGACTTTAAATGCAGTGCAGTAACCCCTCCTATGGAAAGCACTTCCCAGGCTGCTGCTAAGAGTACCCTTTCCACCGAGCAGAAACAGGAGAAATCAATGGACGTTAATCAAGGTATCGGATATAAGAGAGATCTATCAACAAATAGAAATAGGACCAGTCTGCCGGCATGGTGCCAGGCATCTGGCCAGAACTTTGTGCAAATAAAGGCACAGTGAGTTACAGCAAAAGCTCAGCAAAGGCTCCCCACACAGTGACAAGACAACAATCAACTGCAGTGCTTCAGCTCGTGCCTGCAGATGTCTGTTGTGTTCATCTACTCCTTCCTTGGCATTCAGGTTTGCAGTTTTGACCATCTTCTGACATGGGTTACCTCATCCTTGCAGCCAGACCAAAATCTGAAGTCATTAAAATAAAATTCCAATTGCTGACATCACTTATGTGCAACTTCTCCAATTTTTCTGGATACCATGACATCAATAAACTGTAGTTTCTTCCCTCCTACCCTCCCCCATTTTTTTTTATTTTTTTTTTTTTTTTAGTTAGAGCTGCAGTTTAGCTGATTCTAAAAGACTGGGCTGGGAGGGTTGCACATGATGCACATGGGGAAGGTTTTGATGGGTGTTGATCAACCCCCCCAGAAAAAGTATTCTCAGGGGAGGGAGGGTGTTTGTGTGTGGAAACAACACAAGCTGGAAGGATTAGAGGTAGCAGTTCAACAGGACATGTCTGTTGCTGCTCCCAGCAGCATCCGAGCATTCTGTAAGAAACTAGAGGTCACTTCTCATGGGACTTTTTCCCATTTTCTGCAAACATCCTGACAAAATCCTACAGCTTAGCGTCCCCAGCAGCTCCCACCACCTGCTCCTCCTAGCCTCCAGCCCTGGGTTTGTCCAAGCTCTCACAGATACTGTGCAGATGAGAGCAGCCTACAAGAATCCTGGGGAGGAAGCACATGTCTTTCTGTATATCTAAATGAAAAATGCCCCGGATCCAGTTTCCTCTTCTTAAGACCGTACCAAGTACTCAGAAATGCGTGTGCTTTTTTCTCCCGAGGAGCTGCAATGAACCACCTTAAAGCCCTGTGACAGGTTTGACAACAGCTGCAGCAAGATTAATGTTTTAACTGCATTAGTATCATTATTGGTACTAAGTAGTTTTTCATATATTTGCTCTTCCACAGTGGTACTACAGGATATTTTACCCACTGGGAATGCTATACTTTAAACAGCAAAAGGATGTGATTCTCTTCATTCCTATACCTTTTTTTTTTTTTTTTTTTTTTCACTCATGATTCCCAATTAATTTATTGTGATTGCTTGTGATTTAAAATAATGCAAACAAAGCAAAACAGAAATTAAACCCCAGACCTGAAGAGTAAGAATGTTAAATTTCAGCAATGGGGAGTGCAGATAACAAGGAATACACAGCTCCAAAAGACACTCCAGCATGCTCTAAACTTCTCCTGCTCCAAGAAGTTTTAGGGGATGATAGCTGACGAGTAAACACTATAAAACCAGTTGAGAAATGTAGACAGGAGAAGGTAAATACTATAAAGTGAAGCTTGCATAGTTAAGAGAAATGGAAAGAATTGGAGATGGAGAGATGTGGCTGCCAATGTGAAACCTGTACTTGCCCTGCGCTTTCCTGGAGCTGCAGCAATAGTTGAAAATGGAGAAAGGGAAATGAATTGTGGTCCTAGTGGGACATGGCTGGAAACAAGCAGGACTCACCTTGTCCTGAGGAACAAGCAAATAACCAAAATGAAGTCAGTAATTAATCAACTTGTATCTTTAGCATGGGCTCAAATGCTATTTTTAGCATTTGCAGGTTTTGTTTCATTGAATCTTTGTTTAATAATTTCTCTAAGAAAAAGAAAGAAAAGCTCTATCTGGAAAGCTATGTTGAAATGTTCTTATTATTCGTTAGCTTTTGCCAGCTGAGCTAAGATGATGAGATAGAGCTTTTCTTGATGATGCTTTGCTACAAAAAGAATAACAGAGGGACTGAAACTTGTCAGTAGATGCTCATGACAATGGCTTTGTCCTCAAACTGTCTAAAGATATTTAGCTCCCAGGGGCATTCACCATCTAAACTTTTGGGGGGAGAGAAAGGGAAATAGGAGAAGGGAATCTTTCAGGAATTTGGCCACAGCTGCTGCTCCAAATTTACTGCCTCACATCTGAAAAAGTCCATGTAAGGCAAGGCAGAACAATTGCTCCTTAAAAAATATTCACCGGGAGTATCTTGCAGGGCAGCTGTTGGATTGGACACATTTATAACCACATCTCCACAGTCCAAACACAATGCGATTGCAGCTTCTGCATCATCAGCCCAGTGTCTAACATGATGAATGCAAATTGTCTGAAGGAGTTTTGCTATAGATGCATTTTCTATCATTCTCATTAAAATTGGGTTAGCAGTGCAAAGGTCGACAAGCTGGAATGTTATGGTGCTAGCTTCTGTTTGCAACCCATTTGGGGCATATTTGGGTTTGTGTCATGAAAAACATGCCCCATTTGGAGCATATTTGGGTTTGTGTTCTGATAGTTGACAACTACTCAGTAAAATTAATTAGGCCTTTTAGTATTGGTTTGTTGTCAGCTGAAGACATCAAGGTAGCTCTAGTGAGAATTATTCTTGATTTCAGAAAACTGTTGTTCCTTAAAAAAATTAAGAGACTTCAGGTTGTTGAAAGTTAACCTCAAACAAAAACTTTAAAGCCTGGGTTTGGAATGTGAAGTGGGAAAACAGTGAGATATTACTTAAACATCAGGTGAAAGGCTTGCAAATGTATGAAAATGGTGCTTTGCTTTGCTGATAAGTGCCAAACCATTGCAGTGATGGGACCAGGCCTTGTGCTGGATAAGGGAGGCCCCCAGATCTATAAGCATCATTACAGAGCAGCAGAGGTTCACAAGAACATGAGGAGTTAAATCTTCCTTTCTGATGACAGGACTGTTTTTTTCTCCTGCTCTGGGAAATAACCTGGTTTAGACTCCTTGGAACAGCTGTTTTCTACCATCCTTGTCATCTGTTTTTCAAATTACCTAGATATTAAGTGATTATTTCTGATGATTTCAGCCTGAGAACATCTGGAATCCTTGAAAACTCCCATCACTTCAGGTTTCCTTTCTACCTCCTTTATATCCTGTCTTCCTCTCGTTGGTCTCAAAATGAATTTTTCCTCAAAAATTCTGATGTTCTTGGACTTAGGATATCTGGCAGCTTCTCAGTTCAGAGGGCACAAGGAGGAAAGGGTATAGATTACTCTTCCAAAAGCCAGAATACTTTCAAAATCCTATTCTTCTAGTAATAATCCCAAGGGAAAGGACCATCTAAATTACTCATACAATGGCTGCTGTTGTAAGATAATTTCTTAGGGAACACAAACCCCGTGTAAACACCGATCAGCCTCTTCTGAAATGAGGGAATTGCTCTCCTCCTCAGATCTCCTTCACAGTGGTCAAACTCCAGAACCTTGCTTCACAAGGCTATTTTCACTACTGCTGAAGGTGAGGTGTATTCTGAAGGTGAATCGGTGTCTAAGCAACATGTAGGCCATAGGCCTGAAGAGCTCAGTGATGGAACATTAACCGATAAATGTGTGACCTGAAAGATAACATCAAACAGCAGGATGGGGAGCATGAGTGTGGCTATAAGAGTTGGAGAGAATGACTGAATACATTAAAGAAATGAAACGTGATGTCCCAGTTCACAGTATGATGCACTTTGCTGATCTAGGACAATGTGGAATCTCAAGGCTTTAAGTACAGTAAATGTATTTTGCTGGTTTTGTAATAAGATATTGCATATTCTTTAAATTGCCACCTGCTGCCTGCGTTATGCAATATGCATCCTAATTCAGGTATCCCTCACTATAATTGCACTTGGTTTATCTCTCTCCAAATCATCAAACACGCCTCTGCTCCTCTTGCACTAATCTAAACTGATTCATCGGGGGTTAGCGCTGCGTTCTCATCTGCAGCGTGGCAATAAAACAGCACTTGTGATTTCTCATTTGGTTTTCCTATACAGATTCCTCAATGGAGTACAGCAGGGACTCAAAATGAGTTTTATTTGTCTGCCTTCGGGTCATCTGTGGTGATTGCTTACTCTGTAAAGGTTACATCTGTCAGCACCATGCTGCTTTGATGTACGAAGGCTGTCACTGAGAACAGCACAAGTGGGCAGCACATAGATGTCCACTGCCTCTCCTGTCGTCACAACATCACATCCTCATGATACCACTAAGGTTGAAATAGACCTTATGTTGCAAGTCTATCTCCCTGTGAATAAACAGTGATGGATTTTGTGACCCGGGTTGTCACCCGCAATGTGAAGGAGCAGAGGGATGTGTGGTCCCCGCCTGATCATGTCCCACAACAGCTTCAGTGTTACAGGGTTGGGTCCAACCCATACGCGTGTGGGTGACAAATTGTGGGTTTGCTGAGAAATATGCTGTTTTTCAAAATGTCTGAGCATGAGTGAGAGGGGACGACATGGGAGAAGTGCAAGGCCCTGTCTCACCATGCTGTGGCCAAGGAAGCTGACCCTACCTGGAGTCATCACTAGCAGATAATAGAGACAAAAAGCTGCAATGGTTTTGGGGATCTGAGATGAGATCTCTATGTATCTATGTACTAACTTGCTTGAAATGAGATTTAGCACCTGTAGCACATTGTTGCACCATAGTTTGCCAAACTCCTTAATGAAAATACCCCTGGTTAGCAGTCTGAGGATGACCTTTTACCTGGGATCACTGTGGCCTATTGGCTCGTAATCAACTAAAATGAAATAGCAGCAGAGTTCAGAAAGAAACATAGACTGGAGAAGGACTTTTAGAGGCGGTTCATCTACCTGATTGATCTAGATTGCACTAGATTGCTGAGCGTGGGAAATAAATCTGGGACTGAAGTTGTGCTGCTTTCGAAAACTACCTAACACCAATGCTGCTGAATTGGCACCACTGAGGTCATTGAATGATGGGTTGAATTTTTGTCCCACCTGGATTTTGAACACTCAGCAGCTCCCAGGCACCACCGCCCTTCCTCACAAGTACATCCATCATGACTGGCACTGACTGATTAGCCAAGGAGTGACTGGACATGAACTAATGAGCAGCATTCAGCTAAGGCAGGCACATGCTAAAAGGGCAGCATAATGAGAGCTTTCATACTACAGGATGCATCTGTGCAGGAGACTTTGTCCGGACACAGCTTTGCAAACTCACAAACGTCTAATCTCTTTGGTATGCACAGCATTGTACAGAAACTAAAGGAGTGCAGGTAATATCCTTGCTCTGCTGTGTGTTTCTCCCCATGGCCCAGCAAGCCAAAACTACTGCAGCAGCCAAATTAATACAGAGGTGTCCAACCCCCTCACACCTATGAAGGGGAAGAACAAGGGTATACAGTGAATGGTAGGAAAATATCTAGGCAGAATCTTTTCCCAAATGCAGTCTAAGATGAAGAGACAAGTACACGGAGACAGCCTCCAGGCTCACGGGGGAAACAAGACCTACAGGACACCCACCAGCCTCTTGAGACCAAGACCAGACCTCCAGCATGCTTGTGTGTGTCTGGAAGGGCAGGTCCTTCCTGCAGCCTAGGGCAGCTGATACCTGATGAGCCCAACACTGTTTCCCTGCAGCTATGCCCCAGGACCCAGCTCCAGTCACTGTTCTCAGACTTGTTCCAGCCTTGCCTCTTTCCTCCTTCTCTGTTGTCTTCTTTCCTCTCTTCCACGTCTTTGGACCAGGATCTTTGGATCCAGTCTTCTGCCACTGCTTCTTGTTTAGACCTTCATGTCTGAAAAAGCCTTAGTTTCTTCTGTTCCTGGATTCAATACCTTCTCCCCATCTCAAGTCTATATCCCAAGCTGGCTGTATTAGCATATCATCTGTTTCCCCTATACGAGGTTCCCAAACCCAGAATTTTCCACCAGCATTAACTTGCATACTCCTTAGAAGCTTCCGCACCGTTCTCCATATGCCTACATTCATGGTTCAACAGTCTCCACATGCTATGGTAGAAATCTCCCTGTTAAAAAAATTCACTAAACTAGAGACATCCAGAAACCTCAGTAGTGGTCAGCTTTATCTGTGAAAGGCAAAATTTGCCGTCTTCACAAGACACTCTCCAGAATATTTTAACACCCTGGAGTCTGCAGCAACTGTTTCCCATTTGCAGCATCTTCTTTTCCATATGACACGTGTGACCAAAACCCTGATGTAAATAGTGTGGAATTGCATATCTTCGTGCGTACACACTGTCACATTCTCTTTTGAAGATAACTGACAGCATACTGGATGCAAAGAACAGCTGGAAGTGGGGAAGCAAGAGTGAGATCAGATGAAACTGTGAATAAATACCAAAGGAATTGGGTAGTGTGGGTATTAGCTGAGAGTTTCCTAGAAAACAACACTAAAATTACAGCCACTGTGCTTTAAAAATTATTCACTTGCCCATCTAGACTCAATTATCATTTGGTAAATAACTGCTTGGGCAAACAAGGATATAGTGAAGGCAGGTTTGAGAGTTATTTTTGTCTTGGAAAGGTGCATTTCACACCCATCAAATACTTAATTAATTCTCTCCTGCCCTTAGGAATCCACCACAGGGTTTCTCTTCCCAGAGTTTCAGCCTGGGAGAGGCAGCCCCACGGAGTGGGTTGCAGCCCAGATCTTCCGCAGTGCAACATCTGGCAGCAGAATGGTAATTGATGTTGTATAAAAAATAGATCATCTGTATGCTATTTTCCACCCTCCTCAGGAGGGAACCTTTTAATTGGCTGATAACATCCCCCCCCCCCTTTAGTCTGTCCTCTGAGAGATTATATAAATCAGGCATCTAAAAGGTCAAGGCATTCCCAAAGGAGGTTCCATAAAGAACAGAAAGTTTATGCCGCAGCCATCCTACCACCTCCCCCCAAGACATGCAGAGAAAACAGAGTCCCAAATCCACCCCTTGCTACGCTGTGAAGTCCTCATTGAAAAAAACTCCCACTAATGAGCAGTTGCTCCTGTCTCACCAGGAAAACCCCATTGAGTGGCACCAGCCAGACACCAGTTTCCGCTGTGGGTTTGCAGAGGAGGAGAGCATGGTGACCTCTCCTGTTCCTGCAGCTAGAGCTGGTGGGGTCTGTGCACAGTGGGTTTGGAGGGAGACTGTTTGGACACCCCATATGCTGCTAGAGCAGCTGTGGGGTGCCAACCAGCCACCCAAAGGCACATTTGCTTTAGGTGATGGCCAGGCAATAGGAAGGATAAGGTGGATGGAAGAGAGAAAGGGGAGAAGGGAAAAAGCATTTGTAACTGGGATGCTGCAGCATAACCACACCCCCTGCCATGCCACTCCAGCCTCAGGGCAGAAAGCAAGCCAATATCCAGCCCCAGAGACCAGATTATCTCACTAACTCAAATTAGCATGAGGATGGGTTGCAGATTAAAATTTACCAAACTACACAAACTCAAGGCTTGGACAGAATCAGTTTGCAACCGTCTGCACCATCCCGTGTGACTAGATAATAGTGGGTTAATGACAGAACCCAGAAGTCAGATCAATTCACAGTCTTCGGCTTCAAAAGGGAAATCAAACAAGAAAGAAAGAAAGAAAAAGAGCATCTATTTTGCCTTCATTTCCTGCATTGATGAAGTTGCCTCCAATACTTGCAATTACTCTCTTCTTGAGAAAGGAATTAATTAGCATCATAATATAGCTTCAAAGTTCCAAGAAGAATAAAGGGATCTGGCACAATGCGGGATTCCTGGCATGGAAATCAGGCCCTCATCTAAACAGCAGGGGTGATTGTACAGGCATATTAGCGTGAAACAGGGGGATGCACTTCTATTTGTTGCTGGAAGAATTCTGATGAATAAATCAAAAACCCTGTCATGTCTGGAGGCACAAGGAAGGCAGCTAATATTCAAGGAGGATCGGTGAGTGCTGCATGTTAGGGGGCTAGGTCCAGCTCCATGGAAAGCAACGGGAATTTTATCACCAGGTATGGAGGGAACACAGATTAGCCACCGAGCCTGTACTGCAGCTGGGAATATCCCACGTTCTCCTGAGCACTAATTCAGTAGCCTCCATCCAAGATGGGAATCACTGCAAAGGCCAACATGCATCAAATACATCTTGTTTCTGAGCCACAGAACAAAGCACATTTCAAGTTAGGCAGAGATTGTTCATTTGTATCCTCACACAATTCTAGCTACCAGCACTGCCACTAAAACAGTGGTCTTTATACAGCATTTACTGAGGCGTCTTGATAACATATCTACACTCTGTAGACACACCAAAAAAAATGAAAAAGGCATCTCCGTATCAGACAACATAGGCAGGAGAAATGAAAGATGATGTAACAACAGTTGAAGGCACTCCATCACAGATCTGCTGCTTGCAAAATCTGGAAGAGTAATAAAGTGATCGGCAGCAGGAGTCACAATGTGCCACACATCTAAATGCCACCATAGCAGGAGGAGCATGTTGTAAATCATGGCAAAAGATGACTCGGGGATGGTATCTGAAGGACAAATGGCCATTGCTTCATCGGCCACTGACACGCAGGCAAGCTATGGCTATGGTGGGCTGTGTCACCCAGAAAATGATGAGCCAGATAATGTCAAACCTGAAACATAAAGCCTCACAGTCCTGCTTGACGCGAATGCAAAAGTGTAAAATAAAAGCGGGTGTTGGTAACAAAGAATGGTTTTATGTGTTCTCTAAAAACAGTGACTGGCATCTGTCAGTGCCTCTCACGCTCTTCCTTGAAAGCTGCTGCTGACATTAAACACGAGTGTCGATGATTCTTGTCTCGTACTCGATAGCAAGGAGGATGAAAACAAAAGAGGTGACTTGAAATGCAATTACGTTTTGCATTTGAGGGTGAGTGGGCAAGTGCAAGCAGTTCCTGAGCTTCAGACGGAGATGGCTGAACTTGTTATCTTCAATCTGTTTACAGAGGAGTAATTGAAAGTAGCGATGTCTATCAGGCCAAGCGTAACAGTTTGTTCATGCTTTCCTGCCCTTTCAGCACAGATGAAAGGATGGCAGGAGCGATAAAGGACGGGGAACCACAAGGTGTGAAACCTATCTGATCGGTACCAGGGCACGTGGTGGTGGCCACCATGGTGATGCTATTTTTACAGCTCACAAGCTATTTTGGTTTGTGTAACCATTAGAAAGCTGCTTCTGGCCACAGGAGCATGTGCTCAACCAGTGTGGGATTTGGGCTGGATTTTGGATAGGTCAGTGCAGCCCTGTCTTAAAAACAGCTGTGGGAGCACAGCTCCCAAACCCACCTGCCCTGCTTACGTCATCTGCTCCGTTTTGCAGTTTCATACATTGCTTTCTTAGTGCTGTAGCAGAAAATATTAGGCACTTTCAAACAAAAATTGGTAGTGGATGAAACAAGCACATTTTTCCCCCCTTTTCAGAGAAGGACCTGCCCACTGGACAGACTTCCTCTGCTGCAGATTTCCAGAGTTAGCCCTGGGATGCTTAGTCCTGAAAAAATATGCATTGAAACAGCAAATGTAATAGATACTTGTAAAAACATAGCTTGAAAAAAAATATTTCTGGGATATGATTGTTTTCCCAGGGTCAGAAACTTCCCTCAGGAGATCTCTTGCAACCAGTACAGATACAGTGTAAAGTATAAGGAGTACAGTGGAAGAAAGTGAGCTGCATGTACTACAGGAAGGAAAAAAATATTCCTATTCTTATGGTGTTTCCTTCTGCCCTGTGTGCATAAATTGCTCAGACCAAAACTTATCACTGAGAAGTAATGGGTTAAAAAAATAAATAAATACTTAGTATTCTCCTAGCTTAGCAGTTCTACGCAAGTCAAGGGCAACATTTTGGGTGATGAAATTAGCTTGAAAGTCACGGCAAGGCTGTGTGTTAAGTCAGAGCTGTTGTGTGTACATGGGAACAGTACGGTGCTTGCAGGGCAGCGACAGCAGCAGCCAAGTAGAAAAATGAAATCATGCCTTCTAACCTAATGCAAAGTGCCAGCCGTGTAATAGGGAAGCAGGTGAACATTAAGAAAGAGTTGGCAAGGAGAGGGTAAAATTATTGCTGTAGGTGCAGGCTGTTGAATATCACAGCAGGCATTTGCTCGGTGCTATGATTACTTGGGAACATCACTCAGAAAAGCAAATCTAGAAAGTAGCATGGAATATTGGAAGAAATAAGGGAAATTAGGCAATTCTATACACCCACCATATTTAGAAGATCAAAGTCAGGCATGGGAAACTGCAGACCAGATTGCCACTCACTGCACTATTCAATCCATTGCTAAAAGAGTATTTCTAAAGTTATTTATTACTTGGAAGAAACAAACAACTGGCATGTGAGGAGAAGAGCTCACAGTGGTCCTTGTCCTAAAGAAATAAACCCAACAGTTGATAAGAAAAAATAGACGTATATGAAATTGGGAGTGAGCTCCAAAGATTCCCTGCTCTTTGGGATGATCTTAGTATCAGATTTGATTCTGAGCTGTGCTTGGCAGAAAAAGAAAAAGATTTACAGTAAAAAATGCAACAGAGCAGAAAACACCACCCTCTTCTCAAGCCATGTAAGTAAAGTTTGCTAGAGATTGCTTAACAATTCAGACATTCCCTACGTGCACATATGTAAAACAAACCCCACCAGCCATGCTCCCCCTAAATCCCATTTATTCATTTTCATGCTCTTTTGTCCTTGGCGCTCCAGCTGGCACCAGCACAGCCGGGGGATGCAGTGGAGAGAATTCCCTGTGCCTCAGCAGCTCTGGAGCAAGGGCAACAAGAAATCTCAGTAGGAAGCCTGCACAGCAGAGATTTTTTTCAGCCCTTTTAGAAGGCACACTGTGACCAAAGAATTAAGATAAATCTCCAAATGTCCTTTGGAGTGTGTTCTTGCAGCCAGAGCTTGTTGTACACACCGAAGCTGAAGATTTCTACCGTCACAAATAAAAACTTGCACACATACCCTTTTCCCTCCTCTCCTTTCCATGACCAAGAAACAGTTCCAGCTGTTGGGTTGCATTCCCTGCTCAGTTACTGGCACGGATGATTGTGCTGCACTGGACTGCCCCGCGGTTTGGAGAAGTGGAGAATTGAACCCCTGGAGTTTTAACAGATTTAAAATAAAACATCTAAAAAATGCACGGATGAATGTGACTCCTTGTGCCCTAATAAACAAACAATACAAAATGCTGCCAAATCCACTACAGGCTTGAATCTCGGGCTGAAATTTGTGGGCAGTGAGAACCCAAATCCAAGCCCCTTCCTGGCTCCCTTCCAGGCAAGCCCAAGTTTCACACCCTGCGCTTTGCTGCTGCTTATACAGGGCCTGAAGCTAAGAAACATCCTCACAGTAAGTTTGGTTTCCCTCTTGCTCTGACAGCCAGGGAATGGCAGAGCAGAGCACAGAGAGCTGTTTGTCTTTTGCGACCTGTCCTCAGGTCCACAGATCAATCTATGAAATTAAATTCAAGGCGTGAATGGCCCCGCTGCCCAACCTCTCCAGGATCGATTTAGCCCACACTGTCTGTGCCCCTCACAATATTTATGCCAAAGAGCATTTAAAAAAAAAAGAAGAAGAAAAGAAGAAGGAGAGAAAAAAAAAAAAAAAAAGAAAGAAAAAAAAAAAGAAAAGAAAAGCTATTTCTTCTGTTTCTTCAATACGCTCTGACATTCATCAAGGAAGAACTGAAGGCAAGAAGGGGTAGGGGGAAGGCAGGAGGAGAGCAGTCAGTTCCCAGAACGAAAAGCACAGACATGCGTGTCGAACGGTTTTGTCTGGAGCAGTGGGACCGGGTGGTGGGAGGACGCTGCAGTTAGGAAAATCCTCAGCTTTCCTGCCTAGCAGAAGTGCCTGCATAATTGCAATTTCATTGTGCCATGCCGGTCCCCCCGCAAGCTTTGCCAAAGCAAACCTCCTTCAGAGGTTAAATTATTTAGCACGGCAGGAACAAAGAGCAGAAAATCTGGTTCAAAGGTACCTCCTGGAGGATATTTTGATGTAGAAGAGTCAATCAGTAGGGAAATCGGCATAAAGAAAGCCTTTGCCCAAATTTGTGTTGCGGTTTAGATGTTAATCTCGCACGGGAGGGATTACGCGGATAATCTGAGCAGGCAGGTCCCCAGTGGTTGTGGGTCTCTGACCCACAGGAGCTGCTGGAAGCTGCACACAAACTTGGGGTGAGGGTTTGTGTTAACATCCAGAAACCAAAACAGCTGTTCCCAAAATAATGACAGGTTATCAATTTTTACAGGATTTGCTCTAAACTCACACCTCTGATCCAGAATTCACCACAACACCCGACAGACCGGGCACCTACTCTCTCATTGCTCACCTACCCACCCACCACTCATCCACTGGTTTTACTAGGGAGAAGAAATGTCAAAAGCAGCTTTTTTTCCCAGCCCAGGCGTTGAGCAGATTCACTCATTAGCTTGGTGGCACTGTTATCTGTCTTTTCTCTCTTGCCCTCCATTTGCTGTCTGGGATATTACAATTCACTCTGCTCTTTCAGCCACTTCCCCTTTGTTCACCTCGTTTTTGTATTTCCCTTTCTGCAAATACTCCAGCAAATGAGCTCACTGGCAGGAACAAAGGCATTTAAGGCTAATGGTGCTACCCCTGCAGGAAAATGTTTTTCGAATTTATCATTGTGTAGCAAGCTAGTAAATATTTCACAGCCTAATTTTATTTTATTTTATTTGCTGATACAAGTCATCCAAAACATTTCAGAAGTTTGAGAAGATTACTGTGAAATTGTCTCGGTAGAAAAATGGTTAGTGGCAGGGGCAATAACAATGTTTGTCTTTCACAATTAGAGAATGAAATGCTCTTGGCTTTCAACAGCAGTCAATTTTGTATTTACTTCAGTTTTATACATCAGGTCTTTTAAAGCCTCAGAAATTAAACAAACATTAGTTTGGTGTATAATAATCTCCCCCCCCCCTTTTTATTGTATGATTTTCATTTTTCTTAAATAATGCAAAAATTATTTCCAGTTGAAAGGAGTTATTCTTCCTATTGTCATAACAGTTATGTGCCATTAATGGTTTATAACAGCTACATGTAGCCAATGAGCTAATAGAAATAAACCATGTGATTGGCAAAGACAACTCTAATTAGAAAGACTTCCAACAAATTGACCACAGATGAAGATAAAGGACAGGATAAGTAAAAGTGCTATATAAATTACTTGCCATGAATTATCTACCAGCTCAAGCAAACTGACAATAATAGACCCAGGCCGCATATTCTGTCACCTTTCATTTCAGTTCCTGATTTTCCAGTGAAATCAGCAGCAAAAATCCTGCTCTGTTCCCTGCAGGAAGGCATGAGGAATTTAACTTCTGGAGGGACACACTGTGACAGAGACAACTTTTGTTTGTCCATGTGCAATTGCCCTCTCCTTGCCTTGTACCTGCACTCCTGAGTATTTCTGTGTGACCCACAAAGTGGTTGGCTTCAAGTCCTGAGCACAAAGGACAGCAGCAGGTACATTGTCAGGGCTGCAGGTGGGAGAGGTGAGAGCACCATCTCCAGAGACACTGGCAGGAGAGCAAGGAAAGGGGGATATTTCACCACAGACCTACCTAGCATGCAGCTGGGGCAATTTCTCCAAAATAATCCACTGGCTGGAAACACCTCACCCATCAAACCCAGACTGCGTGGTGTGGATTTTACTTCTGTCTCCCTATGGGCAGCTCCATCCAAGAAGAGAGATGTGCAGGTGGGGAGCTTGTGCCTGGGCTGGGAAGGGGCAGCACCCCATGGGTCCCCATAGATACCCCTGCATTTGGCCTCCCACCACCAGCTACTACCATCTGCTAATGGCATGGGGATTTTGGAAAGTAGTTCATCAATTTCCAATAAAGAACATTAAAAAAAATAAAAATGAAATAAAAAATAATCTTAAAATCATCTGAAGCCAATATTCAGGATGACTGGTATTGATGTGTCCATCCAGGGAAACAAAGGCCTCACAGACTGCTCTCAGCTGAAAGCAAGGCTGATGTGCAGAAAAAGAGAGAAAAAGAGCCTTACAGACAGCTTCCAAGTCTTGGGTTTTCACGATGCCAAGAACATTTTCTGCACTGGACAGGGGTGTGTACAGCATGTTAAACAAGGCCTCATAACAGCTATTTGCAGGGATTGTATCAGACGGCATGATAAATCATTTCAAATAAAGGTACGGGATGATATCCAGAGCCTTCAAGCTTCAATCTAATTATGCGTCTGGGAGCTGTGCTGAGCTGCTGGAGGAGCAAGACCAGTGTACAGATCCAGGGTGCTGTGCCCAGCACCTACATTTGGGGCACATCCAGGCCTGGGGGCAGGATGGAGGTGGGCAGCAGAACTGGTGGTGGTCTCAGTGGAGGAGGAGGACTGGGGTAAGCACGCTACCTACCATTGAATCAGCTTACAGGGGAACAAAAATCACCTTGTAATAAGGTTACAGCACCAGGAAGCTTGTATTTCTTCTGGTGACAAGTCAAGGCCCATGACATCATGCCTTGGTGTCGTGGCCCCGCATCATTTCACCGTGAGGTAATGGGGTCAGCCCCAGAGTAAGGGCCCTCTCAATCACGCGGCGGGTGTCAGGGGCTGTTTCTGATGGGATGACAGCCACCACAAGAAGGTGCCATTCACAGCCTCCAGGATCCGGCTGTCATGTAGCTGCAGATCTCAGGGAAGGGGGGGATAAAAAAAAATATCGACATCCAGGTGTTTGTAGTTTGTCCTTGCTTGGAGGCAACCAGATGCTTTAGCATTTCAGAAGGAGAAGAGGAGGGGGGAAGGGGAATAGAAAGAAATACCCTCTGGTTTCCACAAGGAGACAGACAGAAACTAGAGAGTCCATTAGATGTTAATAAATTATCCTGCAATATGCCGGGCAGGCGAGGCCAGCTCCTTACTCCACAGTTGGCAGCTCCAGGTAGAGATGCTGGTTTATGCACATCTGGCACACAAACTGCAATGTTCTGCAATAATATGCCAGACTACCTGGTGCTCTCCCCGGCTGCACCAAATGTTCCCTAAAGGTCCACCACCAACAGCACTATGATTTAAGACCAGGATGAATATGTGACCTTCAAGACTAGTTAAAGCACCAAAATAATTTGCCTGAGGAGGCTACGGAACCAACATCACCGGCAATTTTTAACAGCAGCTTTGACATCTTTCTTACAACCAGAGAGATGGAGAAATTAACCTTGCAAAGTCCTTTCCAAGGTGGATTTTAATGTTTTGTTGTTCAGGGAAGCAGCATTGACAGCTCTGGGCCCTGCTCTGCATGTTTGCTACTACCTGACCAGGAAAAAAATGGAAGAAAGTGAAACATCAGAATGCCCTTTACCCTTGGTTTATTTCTCAGAACCTTGGTCTATTAAAAGGCCTTAAAGTCCCATTTTTAGAGATAGCTGTTACTCATGATCAGAACATCTCCCCAGGCTTCTAAGCCAGAAGACAAAGTGCAAGCCAACCCATGCGTTATTTTTTAGCCATCTCAGAACTTTTAAGTCAATCTCCTGAGCTTCACAGGGTGGATGTTTGAGGTTTGCAAGCCTTGCAGAAATTAAATTGTGCTGACTCAGAGCCTGATTGTTGAGGCACAAAATAAGTCCCAGAAGGGTGCTGAGCATCCTCACCCCTGGTCTACCTCACTCAGTTCTGGGGCATGCTTTGTGCCTAGATGTGCCCAGAGCCTCACAGGATTGTGTTAGCAGTGCACAGGTTACACCATTTACCCAAATGAAGATAATGACATGACAAGCAAAATCAATTTTCATATGGTCTCTAAGCTGAGATTTGTTTCCAGAGGTTAAAGACACAGGGTAATACCCTTCAATGAAGCTAAACAATTTATAGCAGCTGAAGATCTATCCTTCAGAGCTTAACTTCTAAGAGCAGGGAGAAATTAATTTCTGATTCCACTGCATGTTCAGCCAGGCTTAAAGTAAATGGGGATTATTATTCTTTTCAGGTGAAAGCAGATTATAACAATAAATATACAATGTAGGTTTAAAAGAAAGACTCCAGGGAGACAGCTGGATTCAGAAAGAAATTAGTCAGAAAGCAACCTCTGAGAGCATTGAATATTCTTTGCCATTTCCCAATCGATTCTTAACTCAGAAAGCAAGAAAACAGCCGACACATCTAATAGCTGCTTTTGGTAGCACAGTCTGCCCAGCAGCATGATTTGTTAGGCCTGCTTGAGTTCCTGGCAGCCACTGCAGATGAATCAGTGGTTTCTTTTTTAACATCTTCTGTGATAATAGCAGGGAGGAAAAGTGCCACTTTCCTGAAATTCAGCTTTTCAGGATTATGTTCTCTTTGGTAAAACAAACATTAAGATTCAAGATCTGAGAAGGCTCTAATGTAGAGAGCATGTCCTAAAAATACCCGCACAGCAGATCAATTTTCCACCTTGCCAACAATTTTTTTTTCCCCATTACTATTTTCAGCTGAGATCAGTGCCACATTCTCAAGCACTTGACCAGACAAATAATGCGAAGGTCCCTGCAGTTATAAGTCCCAGGTCTCCTTTCTCAAAGCACGTGCAGCACAGCTGCATAGGCTGACCCCAGGGATGGAGAGGACCTGGATCACACTGGGAAGTGCACCCCTTCAGCTCCATTGGGCTATTTCCAGCCCAAGCCCTGATTTCTCCCTCACCTAAAATGGGGGGGCTTTGCTATTCAGAAGTGCTATCACTCCATGAAAATAAGTAAATAAATAAAAGACTTTGCATGACATTGCTGATCATAGACAGTCCTTATATCAACCAGCCTTCCTGGCACAATGCTCTTGTTAATTAAAAACTGCACAGTTTGGTCCATTAAGGCAAATCACAGGGTAGCACCTGAAATCTTGGCCTGGGCCCACTCCTAGTGAACACTCCCATCCATCTCTTGGGCAGGGGCTCAGATCAATCTGAACAATCAGTCCTCAATGGTTCCTCAATGCCTAATGAAGTCTGGCAGATAAAAAGATGAATGGATAAAAAAAATGAAACAAAACCCTTGCCAGTGAACAGGGGAGTTTTTCTCAGTCTCCACATTAGGAGACAAAAGGCTCTCACATGCCTGGCTCAGCTTGATGCTATTGACAGCCTAAGCTTTGCAGCAGATTTCTCTCAGCAGGAATTCCCATCCCTGAAGTGTGCTTTATCCCCTCTAAACAGCAAACAACAACACAAGTTAGTGGAGGAGCCACTCCAGCTCCTGAAAATACAAATGGTGACTACAGGCTTTACCTTCAGCCTCCACATCAACACCAGCCAATTCCTGTACAAACTAGCCATCTGATTGGGAAAAAAAAAAAAAAAAAAAAAAACCACTAAACACAGCTTTCTTTTCACTCTTCCAGCACTCAGCCAGGCACAGGAATGGATGTTTTCCTTGGGCAGGGTAAGGAGGGTTGAATTAGTGCTTTACAAACAGGTGAAGCACATATCCAAGCCTGTAGTTTCTCAGGTTAAGGGTAAAAAGGTTGATAATTTAATATTATATATCCCCAGCATTGCTCATGGGTAAGCAGAACTGACTGAGCATCTGCATAAAAGCAGAAGATAACTTGCTTTTCCCTTTGAAATACTTCCATGTTTAGCACTTTCTGCACGGCTTACTACAACAAAGAATCAATAATATTTTCTTGTCTTGATGTTTTATTTATTTTACTACTGAAAAATAATGGCACAGGCCATTTTGAAATTCAAGGGATGGACAAGTCTCTTCTGATTCTTTCTTCAGACACTGAATCTCACCCACTTTTGAGGTCTCTCAAAAGTTATGATGGTCTTTCCTGGCTCTCATCATAAAGACATGCTAGGTGCTGCCTCTGACCCTCATCAGTCCTTCCCAGAGACAAAGGCCCACACAGAATGTCTTCCCAGACATTATCTCTACCTTCAAAACTGAAAATAGAAACCATGGATTTTGTGGCATTTGTCCCTCAAGATAATTATACTTCCCCTTCCTTCCTGCTTTACAGCTGGGGATGAAAGCCTTTGGCATGCTGAACCCAGCCTGATGCCACTGACAGCTGAGCCCTTGATTAGCCCCAAATGACATGAGACAAATTTTGGCTTCTCTGTACAGTCATTCCAGCCTTCCTTTACATTTCACCTGGGATCCTGACATTATTTAGTATTCCTGACAACGACGTATTTACATGGGTCACTAAGACAAGGACTCAGGATAAAAATACCATCCCGTTCCCTGGGTGGGGTTACACAGACCCAGGGCCACAGGGATCAGGGCAATCCATATAGTCACTCACTTCACAGCCCCATTAATCTCAGATGTTCACACATCCTCCAACAGTCTCTTGTCCTCCAACAATCCATTGTGTTCAAAATGCTTTGGTAGATGCAGTTTCTGAGCCCTTTCACATAAAAGAGAGCACAAGTCAAAGGAAAGGAGGTTCAGAGGTGGAAAATGTACAGGAGGAAGCACGACCTGCATCTCAAGCAACAAGTCCACTCTCCATTCCCCTGCCAGGAAAAGCTGCAGTGAAGTCAATAACACTCACTCAGCCAAGACCTACACTTCTAGAGCAGAGAACAAACCAATCATTTGTTAAACCACGTCTTTCCCTCACCTTTTCCAACAGCAAAACAACTCGTGCACATTAATGACATGACTTGAACTCTAATGTCCCCCTTTTCCAGAAGTATCGGGTGTTTCAGCTGACACCTGGACAGGATTCCTGCAGGCAGGCCTCTCCCTGCCAAGTGCCAAGTACAGGTGTGAAGAAGTGAGACTTTTTTTCTACACCTTCTGGTACATAAAAGCAGGTAAAGTCTGAGTCCCAGTCTTGATCCTGGAGCCACTCTACTCCTGCTCCTACTTGGGAGCCTCCAGTTTCTTCAAGAAAGATTAGAAAACTGTTTTGAGTACTAGAAAATCCAGGCCCCAATGTGCCAGCTCAAAGATTTCTCCCTTAGCCAGGCTAGCTAGTAAAGATGAGAGCTTAAACAGAACCAAGAACAACTGTTGAGTCATCTGTTTTGGATTTTTACAGTGCCTTATTAGGAGCTGATTGACAAAGAAAAGAAATAAAAGGGATAATGAATCCATAGTCTGACTAGCAGGGAGAAGGCAATAACACAACAATTTTACAGTACTGATAAATTGAAATGAACACAAACTCCACAGCCGTGACCTTTTAAAGTGTCACATATACTGGGAGCATTGGCATGGAACTGTGTTTTTGATTTGTGCTGTGATCAGAAACACTGAGAAAATCCAAGCTGCACTTTGTCATCGGCTGAGGCCAACCAGCCGTTGCCACTGTAATTTAGAAATGCACGGGATTTGCTCTGCCATAATGTAAGAGTGCACGCCTGCTCTCCCTCCCCTTCATTACCCACCGGATCCACACCACGTAACATGGATGTGCCTTCTCCAGCCAGTCCCCAGCCTCACGCCAATATCTACTGTTGAACTGGAAGAGCTTGCCAATGCTGCCCAAGGTCTGATTGTTTTAGATTAGACCACTTTCCTCCAAAACTATTCAAAGCTATTTCCTGGACAGCCAGGGCTTGAATAGCCATGGGTATATATTCTTGCCCAAGTCTGACCTTCTGCAACTAGATGGTGCCCACAATGTAAGGTCAGTGCTCTAACAGATCTACTAAATTGATCTACCACACAGTGATGCATGGGTGGATAACAGGGAGGACAACATTATTATAAAGGTGCTAAAAGTAGTACAAGGGAGTTACCATCAGGCACAGAGTCCTTGAAGAGCCTGCCTGCATCATCCATAGTCTAGCTAAAAGGGAAAACACTTCTTACATCACATTTCACAAGGATTCAACAAGCAAATAGATAATTCAAACAACACAAGGTACAAAGTGTGTCACAGAAAGTCATCTGTTCATATATTTTTTTCCTAGCTATGGCTAACAAGAGATGGGATTCTGCCAGAAATTAACATTTAACCTATTTATTCTAGCCTGGTGTGACTGGTTTCAGCCGAAAATAGTTTCTATTACTCCCTTGTGTAAGCCCAGAAGCATAATCTGTATAAAATATCATGGAAAGCTAGTATTTCTGACCATGCAAACAATCAGCATGCCTTGGAAACATACAATGAGTGCAGATCTGTGGCCTGATTTTGCCAGCCCATGAACTATGACTCATTTACTCAAGTCTTGGCTCATTTGGGAAAACTTTTCCAGGCTGAATACCTTTTGAAGTCAAAGCACTGATAGTGAAGAAATAGAAAACTAAATAGTATAAGTCTCCGTGTAGATTAAGTAACACGATTGCTTTCTATTAATATAAATATAGGAGAGAGGGGAGCAGGGGAGAAGTACTGGCAAGAAAAAGGGCCATTAAGCTACAGACAAAGCTGGTACAAGAATACAGGAGACACAGCTGGCCATAAAATGGAAAGTAAAAATTAGATTACAAAATTCCTCATCTTTAGAGAGCAAGGCTCTGGAAGGGCCATTTCATCAGACCATGTAGGACCTTTCGGCTCTGAATTCCCAAAACATTAAAGCACTTTGGCCTTCTAGAAGATTAAACGACAGCTATGCCAGGGATAAGCTTGGCTCCATGGCGTGAGGCTATCAGCTGGGAAGGGCAAGAAGAGAGCCCACTGCACTGGGGATTATTTTAGCAAGACATGTCAAAAACGGCTTGCCCTCTTCCCCCTGCCAACTTCATCTCAGCACTAACCTTCCCCTCTCATCTCCGTTAAGATGTTGCCAGGATTGTAAAGGATGAATTGATTTCTCTAAGGACTTTTCACACTTTTCAGTCTGGAAGATTAAGATTAATTCAACACCAAAATAAAGCAAAGGGACTGATGATGCCTGAAGAGCACTAGAAATGCATCTTTCAGAATCCTGTTTCATTTCTTCACAGACTCAGCGAAGCTGCATATCATTTCCACAGGACCGAAAGACTGTATTATTTTTTTTCAGGTGCCAGACAGTGGTCTTTATCCTACAGAATTTCACTGCCCTCTTCCATATCATCTATAAAATGAAATAAAATTACAGTATTACAGCCTGCCATGGCTTCAAGACCTCATCCTCCAAACCCCAGCATTGAGTCCAGATGACTTTGCCCACAGCACTACAAGTAATTCCTTTCTAAATTAAAAGGCAGGTGTGATACAATTTTACCAACTTTTTTGTCCTCCTTAAGTATGAATAAAGAGAAAATTCCTGAGCATAAGTAGATAGTTCATGAATAATTCATCAGTCCCGTGTTCTCTTCCAGATGTAGGGACCCATGTACTGATTCCTGCACCTCTGAGTCTCCTGGGGGCCTAGGATATGACTGAGAGACAGACTCTTCTTATGTTAAATCTTACTTCAGCTTTAGACCTGTGCTAACAGCTTTCTCAGGCTGCAAGAAGTCTCCCTGATGAATTCCTTCATCTCCTCTTTGTTTGTTCTTCCTTTCATTTGCTTTGTCTGCTTACACAGAATCACCCCTTACTTAACAACTCCTACAAAAAAGAATGAAACATGGAGAGATGTTTTACATTTGCCCACAGAATTGTGTCTCTCTTATCACAGTTGTGTGTTGCCAGGTTTAACAGTGTGGACGTACATCCCATTGAACAAAGGAGCATCACCAGGTTCTGCATTGCATCAGACAGGTCAGAAAGAGTCCAGAGCCCTTTCCTGGCCAATTTACTTTTCCATTTTATGCAGAGATGTTGGTTTGCATTAAGAGAATGGCAGAACAATACTGACAAAATGTGCCTTCAGATTTTAAGCTGCCTAATATAACAAAGAATATTAATCAAAGCACAAAAGAGACTCATACACTTCCCCAATCACAAATGTCATCAGGATCACTTTCCAACTTTAGAAAGTTCCTTCCAAGTTGTATCTTGAATGTTAGTTACTAAATTAGGCTGACAGTTTTCCATCTATTCTATTTTCTCCTCAGAAATCACAGTATTTTAAATTTAACCCAGAATATTACTTATTTATTGAGGGGGGAGATGTCTTCATAGTGATAAATACAGTGCCACAGATCTCACTTCACCAAGAGAGCTTCACAACCAGGATGAGTGACTGTCACCAGACACTGTCCAGTGAAAAAAAAAAAAAAAAACAAACAACACAACCCAATATGGACGACTTAGCTCAACACTTCTCCAAAGTGTAGCCTAGTATTTTAGAGTCAGTCAAGGTTCAAACCTGAATTTACAACAGTAGTTTCAGATGGACCAGGATTACTAGTATTTGGTTCCATCTTTTTCTATGTTTCTACCATATCGACTAAAAAGATGGTGCTGCCCTGGGTCACAGCATCATGCAAACACATTTGTGAGAGTAAGCGCCTCACTGCTTAAACTTTTTCATGTTTCTTACTCAGGGATTTATATAAAAAACCCTCACGCAGCCATCCAAGAGAGCAGCAGGACTGTAGAGACAGAAACCAGAACAACAGGCCACGCACAAGGGCTGTCAACTGCAGCAAGAAAAATTGAGAACAGACACAGAAAAAAATATATATATATATTTCTCTTCTTATTCATTTATAGACTTCTTTAGACAGTACCAGGCAAGCTGGCACACACACAAAAAGTCGGTCGCATGTGTGACTTTCCCACTGACTGTCTTGCTAATAACAGTGCTCACACCACACCAGATAGCTGGAAGGTTTTACCACTCTCCTCACTGTGTGGAGGGCTTGTGAGGTCATCAGCTTTTACACACAAAAAAGTCCGAATTCATCACGAGGGAATTTTACGATCAAGTTCATTTGGGAGCATGCCAGTGAAGGGAAGGAAGATGGATCTTTTTTTAAGATGTGTTTATTTGCAATTCTTACACCTACACACACATGCAGATATTAACGCAGGTGTCATAAACAGGGCTCTGTCCATGCCTGTTTTCATGGGAAGAAGCTGAGGCGAAAGGAAATGACAAAACATATTTGAAAGTCTCTACTATGCTTATAAAATGACTAATCCAACTGTGAAATAATCCTCCAACTACTCCTGGGTACCACAGATAAAAATTGTGGTCTAAATGCACCACCAGAAAGTGTTTGGGCGTTAATTTCTGTACAGCATTAACACCAGCCATTTCCCTCCTACTCACACTCGAACCAGACCCTGTGAGTCTCCATCACCAGGCCACCATCACCTCCACACATAGTCCTCAGCGCGGCCATCCCATCACCCTGAGAGCCAGGGCAGCCGCTAACACTTGGCACCTGGGTATTAACGTTTATTAGAGGAAATATTTTGCACTGCATGAGTCAGCCTGACTGCGTGCATGAGTATATTTAGGTGTATTACAGCACAGCTCACCATGCTTGATCAGGACTGGGCCACTGCTTATCCAGCCGGAGTATCATCAGCCTGCAAAAGCAGAGGTGATTTGAGGCTGGTAATAGCAGCTGTTCGGGTGACCCTTAGGAGCAATACATAGGGGTGCTCATAGCCTGGCTAACACCTAACTCATTTAGCACACTGCAAGTTTTACGTGGCATAAGGAGAATTGTAATTTAAGAAAATCAGCAGGGTATCAACAGGTACTCAGGGTCTTACATCCCTGTGCACTTCTGAAAGCCCTGAGAGAGCCCCAAATGCAATTTTAGGTGCCTAATCACTGTAGACACTCCTGCGTGACTATGGGAACCATGTAAAACTATATTTTCCTTTCCTCCCTGGACTGAAAATTAAGCTAACTCAGAAGAGAACAATAACATGAAACCCTTTCCAAGGGCCCATATTCAAACTCCCTAAACCTTCCAATAAATAAAGGGTATCTTGTGCCTTGCGGGTTTTTTTTTACTTCTGCATGATACTTTGATAATCAAATTATCAGAATTTTACATGTGATTTAAAGCAAGAAAATGAGAAAAAAAAAGAAGGAGGGAAAGGAAAAAGTTGGAACGAGCTAGTACTTCAACAGGAATGACACCCCAGAGGAAGAATCTGAGATATCCATCTATATTTCACCATCAAACTAGCGATACATCATTTTGCAATTAATTCTGAGAACTAAAAACATTAAGTATCAATTCCAATTAGCTCTGAGGTTTAATTAATTGTTTTCTTTCCTTCAGATCTCCAAGATAAAACCTAGAGGATAAAATAGCAGTTTTACAAGGCTGTGTCATGCAAAAGCACAACAGCTGGTGAGAGCAGAGCAGCTTTGGATGCTAAAGAACAATCCAGCATGTTTAGCCTGGTTGGGAACTTTTCCCTGCTTGCTATTTAATTATGTACAAAACAAATTTGCATTTTATCTGATTTTTAGTGGTATTAAATCTGCGTTCTCAGAGAAGAACCAAGTGAAGCAAATAAACAATTCTGAATTTTCTGACGAGCACATTGACACAGACAGAAAAAGTGTGTTTTTATAGCCAGATGCCCAGAGGTCTTGCCCAGTGGATGGGGTGTTAGCCCTGGTCTCAGGACCTCCATGGGGGACTCTGCACTGCTGCAGACCTCCTGAGCAGAGAGGTCCTAATCTGATTTTCAACCTTCAGCTATTCCTCAAAGGCAAAGCATTCACGTGTGCTTTCCCTTCAGAGGAGGGCAGGGAAGTAAAGCAGGTGAAGAAACCCAGCACAAGTTTCCACATTAGTGGCTCAAGTGCTCGAGTGCTTTGCCTCCTGGTTGCAGTTTTCCCAACACCGTTGTTCTCATTATAAACAGTTGACTCAGAAACATTGCAAAAGATTTCACATAAAGCATTCCCACCCCATCCCCTGCTGCTCTCTTCCCAATACACAGAGATGCTTAAAACGAACCAGATGTGCCGCACAAGGCTGTTCTGTGATAAAATCCTCAGAAAGCTCTTGCTCTCCCAGCCTGTCCTTGAGTATTAGAAGTGGCCAGTTCATTTCCGTAAGTTATTATGCAAAATAGTCTGACAGGCCAGGGTGCTGGGGAGATTATTTCCCTTCTCTAATGTGACTTTCACACTCTCCTGATGATATACAACTTTAATAAAAAGCATAAGAAGAAAGTTCAGCTGAGTTGGGCATGTGGCGCACAACTCAATCCCATTCCCCCCTCGGGCACTAATTTAAAACATTTCCCAGGACGCTGATAGTCATCCTGAGTGCTGAGAGCCTGGCAAAAATGCACACGAGTTCATGTGCTGGAAGGTCATAAACAGGCAATGCCATTTTGCATAAGGATTCCCAGGTGAGCTTCATTTCCAGCACAAAGGTAGGATGCATTTGACTCAGTGGGTAAAAAGACACGAGATCATGCTAATGGGCTCTGTAGCAGCACTTTTAATTCTTTAAACTTCTACCTAAGCATTTTTCCACCTGTATATTATAACTGGGGGGAGGAGATTTTATAATCTCCTCATATGCATGAGGAGAAACTGGGTACAGGAGAGAGAAGCTGACAGAAAAGGAGAGGGAAAGGAGAGAAGGGACTAGAATAAATAAGTACGATAACTTTCTGTAGTTGTTCAAGTTATCTGAGCAACCCTCTGATTAAAGCTGCTGTTCCTGCACCATTCCCCTCCATCACTCCACCATCCAGCCTTAATATTACTAAATTTTTCATGGCTGTGCCTGCTCAGGTATAAAGGCCTTCAGGACAAAACACGGGCCAGGCACCATCCCTGCAAGGTCTCTCATCCCCATCTCTAAAAGCAGCCATGCAGAAGGCTCCCATTTGTCAGAGTGATTCAAATCCCTCATCAAAATTCAACCAAATGGTGTTTACAAAGTGACAACCCTCCTTTGGGTCATTACTATGTAAAGAAATAAATTGGAAAGAAAGAATGAAAAGAGCCAGGTGTTTCTCAGGTAATAAAAGCAACCTCGATTTTAATACATAGACTCTTTAATGGATCACAGTGGGTGAAGATGTTCCAGATGAGGAGTGCGAAGAGTTAAGATCACAGAGGAATCTCATGCTGTTCCTAGTGACAGCATTTGTCTTTGCTTCACATCACATTAGACTGAGCAGTGAAATAGGGAACTAAAATAATTTCCAATAAATTAATTTTAATTTATTTTTTAAATTAGAACATGCTCAGTTTAGAATTAGAGTCTGGGAAAAAAAAAAAAAATCAAGTTCAGCTAGAGTTCACTTATCTCCCTCCAAAATGAATTTGTTCTCCTGAGTCCCTTTGAAAGGGCATCTTGACATTTGTAAGGGAAGGTATTTAGGGACGTGAATGCCATCGCTTGCTGTCTCCAAAACTAAGAGCTTCCAGTTGTGCAGAGCAGCAGGAGGTGCGGCACAAAACACCAAAACAGAAAAGAGGCAGCCTCCAGCCCAGGGTTGTAGCAGAGGTCCGAGAGAAGAGAACAAATGAAAACCAGACAAAGAGATCAAGGAGAAGAAACAACAAGGGATGAGTGAGTACATGCACCACGGACACATGTCAGCTCACCAGCAGCTGCCCAGCCCATGCTCAAAAACCTCAGGCCTGACAAAGTGGAAATCATGACATTATCTTTGGTATTTGAAAGAGCCAGGGAGCTAAATAAGGATGAAAAATTCACAAGGAGGGAAAAAAAAAAAAAAAAAAAAAAAAAAAAAAAGAAGAATAAAGAGCCAACTGGTTTTAATTATTCTATATATCTTGGTCTTTCCCTTGGCATGTAGGGCACAGAAGAGAACCAGCTAGTTGAGGGACCTGTGCTTCACACCTTGGATCTGCTTCCCCACAAAGGAGGGGAGAGGAAAGGAGAAACTGGGCTGTTGGTGAAACCACCTTATCACTCTCTCTTTCTTGTCACTCCTCTCTCACTTTTCTCCCCGTCCTGAGGCTATCTGGGGACATTCATATCCAAAAATACACAGGCGCATTAAAAAAAAAAAGTCCTGAAGATCCAATATCATTCATCAAAGAGACAGCCCTCACTCGTTTTGATGACAATGGTGCTAATCTTATCCCCTGGCTGCTGCCCAGAAGTGACATAATGCTTAGAAATGTGTGTTTGCTTTAGAGGCTATTTACCGCAGGAGGGGAGAGGAGGAGAGATGTGAAGCCAGGAAACTAACGGGGTCTGTGCACACCACAAACCGGATCCTCAGTCTATCACAGTCCATTTACACAGCACTTTTAAGATTCATCAGAGGAGACGGAGACGAGTAAACTGATCTTCGTGCAAAGGATGTTTTGGATCCCAAAGTATATGGGAGGTGAATATGCATTCATGAGCAAGAGAGAATATCAGCAGAATATCAGCTGGCTACGATTCCCTCTTCGATACCTGGACTGAGGTGACCCTACCTAGCAGAATAAGATCACCTCCTTTGGTTGTATTTTATTTCAAGAGTGATTTTCTTTCTTCAGCATGAGCTCTGGAATGGTTTAAAGGCAACAGGACTCACTCTTTCAAGCATTTCTATGGTAAAAATAAGCGGTTAACTGGAGAGACATTGATCCACATGAACTTCAGTCTAAATTAAGAACACTCCCATCAGAAATCCCAAATGCAGACATGCTGTACTCAAGCAAAGCAAAGCCAGATTCCTAATAGGAAAATTACTTCAGCATCTTACCAGGTTAATCTATGCCACTATAAAGTCTTGCTGCCAAATGTAGGCCCCTCATCCAGATCTGTGTTGGAGACGATGTTGTCGAGCCAGTTGTTAAAATCACAGCCAGCTCCCAAACCGCTTGTCAAAGCCTTATTTCAGAGCACCCAGGTCCCAGCTGAGGCCAACATGGAGCTTTCCAAAAAGCCCATCCCAGAGGGACTAGGGAGGAACCAAGTCTCCACTGACCCACCACCCTACCCCAGGAATAGGGGACAGAGGGGACACTGCCCACCCATATGGTCCATAATAACGCAACCACAGCACAGCTTGTCCAGAGAGAATGAGAACACTTCATCCCTTTAAAAATGGATCTGAATTACACAAACACACACACACACACATATAACATTGGTTGTGCTACTTTCTGACACAGAATGATGGGTAGTCTGTAGTTTCAGGGACCATCAAACAAGAAATGAGATTTGCACTATTTATTCTGAAATGGATATATAGGGTCTACAGAAGAAAGGAAGCCATTTAAAATCATGGTTCTAAATACAAATTTCATGTATATTGTACCAATCCACTGCTTCCTAATTAGTACCATGTGAGAACAAAGAACTCTGTTTTGAAACTTAGCATTATAACAAATTAATCACTATTACATAACAATTTAAGCTTAAATATGTTTGTAATCAATAAACGTTCAAAAATCATAAAATAATAGCCAGATTGGATCTAAAGTAAACACATATTTAAGAGCCCTAGCTAATGGCATTAATGGTAATATCGTCTCTCCTCTGTAACCCATCCTACAGCACAGGATTAGAGAACAAGAAATCTGTTTTTTGTTTTTCTGATGTTATCCTAACTTTCTTCTCATCTTGAGAATTTTATTTAGTGCTTCACTTCCTTGCCATAAGCAAAAAAAGCCCCCATGCATGTTGGCTTTCAAGGTTAATATGCTCACCACCTGCTCTCCCTGATTCTTGCACCCCCTTCTCACTGCTCAGAGAAACAGCTATCAGGACACAATGTATTGGGCCTCTTCCTTCTTTGAGGGGATGCTGGAGGTGGTAGTCCTGTATCAAGACATACATGGCTCGCAAACCTTTCCACTGGGCAGGCCTAAGACTAAATTCAATATGTGACAAAGTGATGGAAGACCCTTCAAAGTATATTCAAGCTGCTGTGGCACACCCTGTGGTGTACAGCCTCTGCCCTAGCGATCCTGGAGTGAGCCGGAAAGGAAAATGATGAGAGGCAAAGGTAAGGAGAGCAGGACACAGCAGTACCAAACAGAGAATCCATCCCATGACTCCCAGGCTTGCTCCTTTTCAGCATCCCCATCAGTATGGGACACATCAGGACAAAGCTGAGAACAAAATGTTAACCGTGACACTTCCTGACTTCTAATCACAGAGGGGCAACGTGCTGGGGTTTATTCTTTAAGGAGGGGTGTTTCTGTTTAGGAAGAGTGTTTTCCACCATGGATTGCACTGGAAAAGAAGGATGAAAAGATGGAAGTGAGTAAGCCAACTTCTTCAGTTACAGCCCGGCAAGATTAATAGCTAGGCTCATTGTCCTAGGCTCCACAAAGAGAAATGGGCTGGATAAACTCTGACTTATTGCCTTATCCTCCCATTGCCTTTCAGAACAGTTTTGCCTTGTTTGTTCCAAATAGACTGATATGACATGTAAAAATTACTTTTTTTTTCTTTTTCCTTGAATGCTTTGTGCAAGACTCTTCAAATCTGGCTTAAAAGTAGGGCAGAGGAAAATAAAATCCTTCCTTCAAAGAATACAAGTCAATCCCTGAACAAAAGCCTGTTTTGGGCAAAGAGGCTATAGAAGGTTACAGAAGGCCAGCGTAATATACAAAATCTCCCTAGAACACTAATCTGTGCCTAGCAATTCAATGAGATAAAAATTTGATAACACATTGGCTGGCTGTGATTGCCCAGGGAAAAACATCTCCTTCATAATAATCTTATTATAGGCTAGTAGAGCTATTTTTGTGCCTATTCTTTGTGCGGAGCAATTTATTTTTATGGCTAGTAAAAGGAAATAAATTTCTCGGAAATGGCTCCTCAGTGAATTGGGGTCTGTGTAGCTCATTTTACGTTTATAGATAAGCAAAAGGTCAATTGAATGTTATGTCTTTTATTGCATGGCCTGCTAAGTCCTCACATAACAGGAAGAAATAATACAACCGTTCTACCGTTCCCCTCCAGGAGCCTTGTTTGAGGGTAGCCTTCTGTTTTGTGAGGTCGCTGCAAGGCACAGAAGATCAATCACTTGTCATGGGGCATTTGTCTTGCTTGTGAGATTTAATAGAGTGCATGAGATTAGATGTAGTAGATACTGCTGTTGTGGAGAACACCTGGTAAGAAATGTGCTGGGATCCTCTAGTATTTCCATCAGTTCTCATCAAGCACAGATACATCCAGTAACAATCACTTACTAGATAGTGCTCAGTGTCTTCTGGGGAGCTGCTTTCAGCAGCCTGGCCAGAAGAAGCTGCAACGCATGGGAGCATGTTCCCTCTCATGTACATTAGGTGCAAAGCTTGGATCTTTATAGCACTGCCTTGCTCCAGATTTATCTGCTAAGAGCTTCCCTATTGAATTACACCTCACTCTTGCCACTTTGCCTTTTCTCGTGCTGCACTTGGCATAGCAGAGGCCATGATCTCAACTGACCTTTAAGAGAAAGGATTAACATGAGAACAGTTAATGCAGCAAGTGTGGCTTCAAACCCTCACAGCATAAGGTCGCATGTGCTGGGAAAAAAAAAAAAAAAAAAAAAGTTCTGGAAAGAGCAACTCCTGAGACCACCAAACATCACACTTTCGAGATTGTGAGTGGGGTCACTCACACAGAAGGGAGTGCAAGAACCTCGTATTTCTAAGCTATTCCTTGCTTTTTTGTGGACATGAAACAAAAATACATGCTAAACAGACCCAAACCACTGCTCATTACACCTGCACAGCTCTCTCATGCCACTTGCATCCTATCTTTATTCCAGGAGTCCTTGCTATGAGCCCTCTCCTCTGCCATCAGGTTCTCTTGCATTGCATCAGCACCCATACAGGCATGCAGGAGCTAGGCAGAGCCTTTTGGTGTTCACTCAATCCTCTGATCAGCTTTTGTCTAAGCCTAGCTGGAGAGACAGCACAGATCTAAAATGGTCTGGGGTATTTTTGGAGAGCTAACAAACCCATCAGTGCACATGTGCTTTCTTTATGATCCTGTGGCAGGGATGAAGGAGCAAGATGCAAGCATCTCTTTCAGATTTTCTGCCAGTTTGATAAACACACTGATCCTCCTGCTAATAAAACTGTTTGAAGAAGACAGGCTTTGTGCTCCCACCTTTGAACTGATAGATTTGACCTGCATGCTCCCAGGTCTATAGAGACACAGAGAAAGCAAATGAACTATGACTGAGCCCCCCGCTCCTGAACAAATCACACCCTAACCTCACTTTAAATGCAGTTAAATATCACTACTGGGTATTTAAACCTAATGAGAGAGATTGTAACTCAAATAGCTTCTGAGCACCAATTCTGCCCTAGAGCTTCCCATGCATGTGTGTATATTGTCCACATGGCTCAGTATCTGCACCCTTCCTGTTCTCCTTTCTCATTTAGCATTTGATATCTGAATTATGTGCCAGTTATGCTGGTAGAATGAGCTCTTAGAAATAACCTTTTCCTCATCCACTGAAGCAGTTACAATTCCCCAACATAACTCATCTAATCACCACCTCAATGAGCAGGGCTTAATCTAAATGCATGTACTGAGCACCTGCCACATGTACTCTTCATTTATCTTACACGGCTTTACATTAAAACCGAGCATGGACCTTTGATACATTATAGATGAGTATATCAGCCTGTACATGGCTTAAATTAGGACCAGCCACTCAAAGGACATTACAATTATCTTCTTACCAATACATAGCTTTAATTAAGCTACTGCCACCTTGAGGGATTTACAATCAGATCCTAGGCCATACACAGCAAGAACATGAAATGCAAAAGCTCTGATTATTTTGGCACCCTTGAGCTCTAAAACTTAAAATGCCTTGGAAGGAAGAGCTCGCTGTAGCTGAGAGATTACATTACCTGCCAATGCAACTGACTGCATATTCACTGCAGTCAAGAAAGAGAGCTGAGACAAGCCTGAATATTTTAGCAGGGGGAGAGCAGACAGAGTTCATCGCTGCCTTGGCTCAGTGGCGTGTGTTTCACACAAGAGGTAACCAGAAGTTCAGACTTTTTTTTTTCCCTCTTGTCTCTTTGTTTTAAAGATAGCCTGTGAGTGACAGAGTTTAGCTTGCCTAATCTCTTCAGGCTTTTTCTGTAGATAGTACGTTCTGCTGTTGATTTATCAAAAAATGTTCTTTTCCTTGGGGAACAAAATGGCTGAGGTCTAGTAGGCTTGTTTCCCCACCTCTCACCACGGAGAGAAGCCTGTCTGCAGTCCCGCTCTATCTGCGATAGGACAGCAGAGTGCACTCCAATTTTCCAGTTCTGCCCTGAGAATAATTGTCACAACTTATTGTAACAGGCTTCCACGATGCACATGTTTGGGCCTTTCTTGGACACTTGAACTCCAGCTGAAAAACAAGCCTGCAAAAGCCTCTGAGGGGAATTAAAAAGGCAGCGCCCGAGCTGAAGTCTCTTCACCTGACTCTTGTCACTGCTGCCACAGCAACACCAAGGGATGGGATGCAGAAAGAACTCGGGGGGCTTTTGGGCTTCGTGTTTTCACACGGTTATGCACTACCTTGAATGGCAGAAGCAAATATCTTGGTTCCTTTTCCAGCTGCAAAAAAAAAATCCAGAGGATCTCTTGTAACAAAGACAGAGAAGTGCACACACACTCAGAATATTGTTCAGGGCTGACTGTAGTTAGGGACTTTTGGTTCCTTCAGTATAACACAGAAAATATAAGGAAATATTATTATCATTATTATTTAGTGATAGAATGAGGTCAGTAGCAATTCAGAAGAGCATGTAAGCAGGGGGAAAAAAAAAAAAAATAAAAAAAAAAAAACTCATTTCTTAGCTATGAATTTCCATGGCCAGCAGGGCTATGTAAACACTACCGTCCTGATGATCAGCTGGTCTCTGCAACTTTGCTGGAAATTAAACTTAACTCTACCCAATGTTAATGAACTTCTGTTAATTTACAGTAGCACCACAAGATTTAAAACCTTTCTCACTTCAGTGACTACATGTACCTCTCATCACTATGAAAACTGCACATGGACTCCTCCCTAAATAAACAGAGCAAAGAAAACACAGGCTTCAAAAGGGGCAACTCTGCATTTTCCAATATCCACATTAATTCATAAAGGCAATAAACTGGATATATTTTCTTATTATTTTCATTTCTAATAAATGCTATAAAATAATATTTCTTGCCTTACACAATATTTTTAATTCCATCAAAGAAAGAATATTAAGAAGGAAAGGAAACTGAAGACAAAACAATGTTATTTCAACAAAACTAGCTATTACACAGATTGCCAGAATAGCAGTCAGCAAATACTGTACGTAAACAAGCTGAACACACTTCCACCTTCTCTAAGTAGACATCTGGACACACACCGCAGAGACATGAACATCACCAGATGTGCAGCATTCTCTAAACTCAGTGCAAGTTTGGGTGGGGTTTTTGTGCATCTTTTGTTGTTGTTGTTGTGTTTTGTTTTAAAGTTAATTTAGCTTTCTTAAAAAGTAGACAAGAAGGTTCTGAAAGGTTTCTGAACTGACTGGCTGTCAAATGCCCAGCATAAATCAAACTTGACAGGGCAACGTGGAATGCTGATTTTACTCTCTCCACCCGCACCAGCTTCTACTCAGATCAATATAAATTTCCAAACATTTAGAGCAAATGCAAGCAAAATTGTTCCAGTACCATAAACATTCCTTTCATTGTTTTTTATTCCCTTCTTTCCCCCCAGATGCTGTTTGGATGGGGCTCTGCAAGCCCTCCTCCATTTGACAGCCTGCTTCCCCAAGCAGGCTGTCAGCATTTGATTAATGGTTCAGATCATGCACACCACATTTGCCAAAGACATGAAATACTCTGTTCAGCTCTGACTTTGCAAGGCACATTCTCTCTCTGATAAGCTGCTTGCAATCCCACAGTATATTTTCATGCCTCACTTTCCACGAGACCTGTGAAATTTCTCCCCAGCAGTCAAGCCACAGGCTGAGGTTTTTCATGGCAGGTGGCCCAACTTTGTCGTCGTTTAAACTGCACGATGATGTGGATGGAGCCACATTGGTCACGTATCATACATGAGTGTTATATACATTAGGAAAAAAAAAAAAAAAAAAAGATAGTGATGGAGTTCCTCTTGAAACTGAAAATGGAAAATTAATGTGTCTGTGGAACCACATCTATACACAGAAAAACATAAACAGTTATTATAGGAGAAATATCTGGGCTGAATATGTATTTTTGTGACTGCTCAAGCTCCAGGGATTTTCCTCTAAGCCTTTCCCTTTAGGCAGCAGTCTAGTAAGTGAAGTTAATCGTAGTTTCTGAAAACAATGTTTCAGAGGGCAAATGGAGAAGAACTGTGCATGCCTGCTGAGCTGAGTCTGAGCAGGTTTTCATGAGATACTTTCCCTTCTCAGTCAGGTGAGAAGCATGGAATGTGGGAATGGAGGGTTTGGTTTTGTTTTGTTTGTTTTTCTTTTAGGATACTACAATGATTTTTACTTCTGAGCATATGTACTTACGTAAGGCTTCTTCTGTTCCAGAAGCTCTGACAATTTAGTACTAGGTCTAGCTAGAATAAGCTTTAGAGACCACATAGGTATCATCTGGCTTGATATAACAGGGATTGAATAAGGAACTCCACAATTAAAGTTGCAAACATGGATTTATTTTTTTTTTTTTTTACAAACATTAAAACTACTTTAACTAGGACTCTTCACTATCGCTACTTCTAGAACGGATACAAAGGGAGGGCCCATAATATACTGAGAACCATTTAACAGCTGCAGAGAAGATGATTATAGGATAGAAAAGAGAAAAAAGTCATTGATTTCCCTTTTTTTCCTTGCTGTTGTCCCTCATGGCTTTAACAGAAACAAAAATCTAAAGGCCTAATCTTCTATGCCATGAAACCAGTTCCAGTGTGAGCATTTAAAGACAGCACGGTCACAAACATTTAAAACCGATAAAACCGAGCAGAGCCACATCCTTACATTGCTCAAAACAGACCAGTTGTATCCCATCCCATGCTGCAAACATTTTCAGTCCTTTCTGTTCTTCGATTTTCAGTAACTCTTAAGTTTCCTTGGAGCGATTCAGGACAAGCAGAACTTGATGTCTCCAAACCAGAAAATCAAGCAGTAGCCACAGAAAACATGTGCATACTCTTGTTATTTACTTCTTTATGTACAAAGAAAGCTTAGAAGTTCATGAGCACATTTTACTCACTGTTGTAGTTGTAAAAGCCTAACTACAGCTTTGAAAACTGTTCTGTTGGAAAATATGAATGGTCACTCACCATTTCTCAACAAATGACAGTAAAGAGCATAAATTTATCAAAAAGCAGATTTAGCATTAAAAAAAAAAAAAAAAAAAAAAAAAAAAAGGAAGATGTTTCTACAAAAATCTTCATCTTAAATTGTGGAATTCATTGCCACAGGATATTTTACACAGCATAGGAGTGAAGATTGCAACTTTTGGTGCTTCGCTATGAAATTCAAACACTATTTATTTTCTGAATCTACCCATAGTTTTCATCAGCCCTTTGGTAGCCTGAGCCAGTTCACCCACCTCAGAAAACAACAGGAATGCTGTTGTTTTCCAGCTCTTCCTTGCAATCTTTTCCACCCTCCAGTTCCAGAAAATCACCTAGACTAAATGCTTACAGGGCAGAAGAGTTGTCAGACAGTTATCCTTTGACATCTGGCGCTAATTTTCACCCTCCAAAATAATATTTTTTTTTTTTAGGAGTTCAAACACAAAGTTCAAAGGAAAACCAAGGAATAAACAACATATTTCACCTGGTCTTGAAACCCCATGAGAATTTCAGCATTACCTGATTTCATCTTGAAACCATAAATCTCCCCTGGTTTGCACCAAGTTTCGGAACTTTGCTGGGACAGAGACTTTTGACAGATTTTTCACACCAGCTTCACATGATCCTCATCAGCAGCACTGATGAGTTTTTCAGAAGGAGCAAACATCTGAAAATCTTACTTTTGAGAAGACATACAGTTTAAATCTCAGTCTACATTTGAACTGCTTCTATTCACCTTCCTGCCCATAGCAAGCTGAGGCGAATCGGTGCTTGCTCAAGAGCACAGCATAGTATAAATCCAGATAAAGACATATATCTTCAGAAGCAGACTCCAACTCTGCGCAACTCAGAATGGGAACATAGATGTTACACTAGATAACAAATTTCAAATGATTAAAGTTAATTATCTGAAAAATATTTTAGAAATAAAGCTCTCACAAGACAACCCAAGTAGCTGAAAACCTGAAATCCTGTCCTCAGAAAACTCTCCTCTGTGTGTCATTTTATTTTTCACTGGCATCTACAATTCTAAGAGCCTTCTGCAGTGCTATAGGATTTTGAGACGGGGTCTTTCTTATTTGGTTGAATGGCTAGTGTTAGGAGCACGAGAGTCCTCATAGACGTTTAAAGATTTATTTTGAAAACTGAAATCTGAAGTTTATAGTCGGTTTTTTTTGTTTGTTTGTTTTTTGTTTTGTTTTTTGTTGTTTTTTTTTTGTTTGTTTTTAAAGCAAACTGCTGCTTTGTTATTTACATATCACTCCCAGCTATTAGAATTTACACATTTACTACCACAGAAAGGCAATGTGTGGACAAAAAGACTCTTCAAGTAAAGGTTTATTAATATTCACATCACTTGACATTTGTGCAGAAATGTTGTCCTAAGCTAATAGAACATGATCAAGCCTAACCTTGTGATTTTAAGTTTTTAGCAAGTGAACAAGCTTAATACTTTTAAACCCTTATCAACTGCTCTTCAGTCGATGCCTTTAGAGCACAATCTCCATCAAATGCTGCTGCAAATGTCCTCCAAGTGACTTTGGAAGCAATCAGAATATGCAGAGAGGCCATTTTGAAGAGCACAACTTGTTCTGTAGATTCAAATGAAAGCAGACGTCAAAACCAAAGAGGATTATCTAGGGGTGCCTGGGGAGGGTGATGCCTCAGTCAAATACTAACCAATTTATTTGAGACCGTGACACAGTGCAGATTTACCAATGAAATAAGCGCCTTGTCCTACATATTTTGAAGGGGAAAGAGCAGTCAGCTGTGTCATATGTATCAGATGAAGAATTTGAAGGTGTTTTTCAGGAAACAGGAGCCTCAGGGGATTAGAAAAAGAAATGAAGTATTTCCCATATGGGTTCCCAACCTGCTTATTGAGCAGATCCATATCAACAAAACCTGTTTTGCCAGAGCCTGGAACTTATTTTAAGTTGTATAAGCTTAGTTTCTAAAGCCCCAGTAATTAGGTATATAAGCACAAATAGCATCTGCTCATTGATATTCTCAGCAAAAGCAGCAGCAGCAGAATTATTTTGGAGTACTTGTAGAAATGTTGTCCTACCAGCCTTCCCCTTCTTCCATCTCAATTTCTTGGAAGGAGGAAAAGTAAGTTAAAGAAGAATTTATGTATTTATTTTAATGCAGTTGTCAACCCCCTTTCTGTTGCAGCAGAGCCATCAAGAAATCAAAACATAGGTAGTGTTGGTCCTGATGGACACAAAAAAAAGTCATCAACTATCCAATACACTCTCTATGCAATGAGATACTGTTTCAGTAATATTGTACCCCAGCATTCCCTCTTAGTGAATGGATGGGCGGATGAAACATCACAGCCTGAAAGTGACATACAAAAAGCATATGAAAAACATTCTCTATTTTCTAGGAAAGGTAGAAAGCATTAGGACAAATGAACACAGATAACTTAGGACCATGCTCATCTTTCTAATTTATTTTAACATATAGTAGTAAATTCTGTTTGTTGTTCTTTAGACAGTAAATATCATTACATCATAACTTCTCCCTCCTATTTCATTACTGCAAACATGAAAGATGGATAGGTGTGGGGTTTCTCCCAACTTTCACAGATTTTCAGGCCAGAAGGAACAGTCCCAGCTGTGTTGTTCTCTTGCAGCACAGAAGCCAGCAAACCATACCCAGCAATTTCTCTGTCAGCCACAGCTCTTATTCAAGTCAGCGTGTTTTAAGTAGAGGAGAGAAAATACACAGCACATCTGGGTGAGTGAGTGGTCGGTTACCCTCACCATTAAAAATAGCAGCGTCTGACTTCAGCCAGCTTTGCCTTCCAACCACTGGATCTCATTACATGCTTTACTTTCCATCTCTAGATTAATGGAGCTGTCTACTATCTATTAGTGGATCAAATCACCTCTTAACCTCCTCTTCAATAAACTTAATAGATTGAAGGAACAGGACATTTAGCTTTCTCAAAAGGGTGTGGAAGAATACAAGTCCTTCCGCATCCCCGGAGCAGTGTTTATACAGTAGATGTGATCGGTGGAAGGCTTTGTACCAGTCCCCAGGGGCAATGTATTCAATCCAAATTAGTTGGGAAGTTGAGAAAAATATGTAGTTAAAAGGAAAATTTAAGGTGACCTAACAAAGATTCATTCCTTTCTTAGAAGTTCAGCTCCTGAGACAACATTGCTTTTGATATTTTCCAGTTTGAAAAATATTTTTGAAAATAAAAATATTTTGAAGAGTTCTTCCAGAAATGGCAGGAGAAATGTGCTTTTTAGGTTCTTATGCATTTTTAAAAGAAGCAAAAAGAAAACACACAAGCACCACAAAAGCAGAAAAAGATAGAAGTCTACCTTTTCAGTCCATTCTAGTAAACCATAGAACTAGACCAAGCCATAGGCAATTACACCACACACACCATAACAGAGATTCCCTGTTTATGATCCAAAGAGCCTGGAGCAACAGCATCACTTTAGACTTGAGGGAACCAATCTCCGCTCACTCACTTGCTAGAATTCCAAGTAGTTGGCTGGACTAGAAGCCACCTGCAGCTCAGTTATGGACAAATCTAAGAGCTGCTGCTGTATTGTTAGGCAAATACATTCACAAGACTTTGACTATCTAATGTGAAATCCCCTTTCAAAACAAATAATAAAAAAAAAAAAGGCTACAAAATTATTACTATTTAGGAGAGCCTACATTTTTCATGGTTCTTTTGAATACTGGTGAATCCAAGAGAATAGGCTGCTATCCAAGTACTTTCTCAGTGTTCTTCTATTATTGGCATGAATAAGACCAATTGCCAACTTCAGAACTAACCTCACAATTTACTTATAAGATTTTGCCACATTTGTGTAAACACAGCTGAGAACCAATTATCAGAATTAATAATAAAGTTCCTGGTGTATGAATATGTATATGATTTTCATTGCTTTAATATTCTAGCCTTTTTTATCGTTCTGAGTCCCAGAATATTTCTGCCAATAAACATGTTCATTCAAGTACTTACAGAAAGCCAGCATGCAAGGGGCATGAGAACTGGGGATGCAAATTCATTCAGAAAGAAGAACAAAAGGGAAAGAAAACCAGACTACTTGCTCAGTGCTCATCTCACCATTTACTCTTCTTTCCACTTCTGCCAGAATATTTATCATGGCCTTTGACTTTCTTGTAACAACAGAAACCAGGAGCATCATCAAGAGCAGCATGATGGGGGGAGAAAAAAGCATGAGGTGGAAAAAGCCCCAACACTGTACCACGTCCTGCTCAAAGATGAGACTCATCAGGATTGTTACCTTTAATAACCCCATTTCCTTAGAAGAGCCCTCAGCACTGAGGATGAGACTGTGAGCCGGCAGCTTGAATTATTCATGAGGGCTGGTGGAAAACAATCATCCGCTCTGGCATTAATGGTCTGTAAAGAGTTGCTTTTGACAAAACCATTTAACACCAGCAATAAAATAAATAAATTAATAATGGGGAAGTATGGGGAGGGAAAGCAAACATAATAATGATGTACTGATGTAACACAGCCTGAAAAATATTGACTTATTGGATTGAAGATCACAGGCTCTTCCATCAAGTCCCTCTCACCAGGAAAAATAAATAAATAAATAAATAAATAAATAAATAAAATGTAACTAACTAAATAAATAAACCAGAGTAGGAAAAAAAAAAAATGAAAAAATGAAAAAAAAAAAAAGAAACCAAATTGCAATATTCTGGTTCTAAAATGGTGAAATTTTCAGAGGTGACTTTGGTTTGACAAACAGCAGATCTTGTGGAGGAAAACACAACAGAGGCCAAAGGAAAAGATTCTAGGTAACTGCACCTCTGTTCTGAGCACAGAAGCAAGCATGGAACTGCTGAAAGTGTTATCCTAGGTCTATCTTTCTACAGCAGGAAAAAGATTCAGAAGGGAAATGACAGCAGGTCATCTGGCTCCAACTGCATCCATTTTCATAGGTTTCCATGATTGTTTTCTACACACAAAAATTACATTTGTTTTCTCCTACCTAAAATATTGGATAACTCTGCTTGTGTTCCACTACAGGAACTTGAGAATTTAAAGCCCAGATAAGAGTCTGAGCTTTTTAAGTAAAGGTTCTTTCATTACACACTTAGCTAGACTAGATAGTTGAATTGCATATGTCAGATCCACTGCATGGCAACTCAGCTTTGCATAGGGTGGTGTTTTGAAGAGTTTTATTCTATTCAACAAACTCCAATCCATTTGGGAAATATTTTATATTCCAGGAAAAAAAATGTTTTGCAATGCTATTGCTGCCTCTGTTTCTCAGCTCTTGTTAAGAATTAATGTCAGATTTAATTTCCATTTTAATCTGCATAAAACATTCTGCAGTTGGTAGGTAAGTTTCCAACAAGAAAGTAAATATTAAGTATTTGCTTGGCTAAAAAACAAGACTCCACTTAACATAATGTTCATGTCATACTTAATTTATTTCCATGAAGACTACTTTAAAAAAAAAATGATGAAAAAAAAAAAAAAACTGAAGTATTTTTGCTATTTGTTTAATGATAAAACCACTGGCAAAATGAACTGTTCAGATATTTATCAGCAAAACATTGGACAGACCCCTGCAGAGATCATTCACCCCCTTCAACCCCAGCCCAGAGCAGGGATGATCCTACCTGTCATCCACAAGGACACTGTCCTGCTCTTAGAGACCTACAAAGGCTCTAGCATTTCTTCAGTTTATCTTTTCCCAGATACTCCATATTTATCAATTTTGTTGCTGTTCTCCAGATTCTCTCCATTTGGTCCCATTTGCCAGAGTACAGTAACCCAGAACCCAATATTTCAGCTGGGGCTGTACCTGAGCAGAAGGGAAATACTTCCGTGTCCCACAGGTTTATCCGCCGCTTTTTTGTGTCTGCCTTTTTCTAAGTCAACCAATCCATGAGCAAAAACATCACTGAATATTACAAATACCATGACAACTAACACCAAGAATAAACTAGAGCATGTGTGTACAACAGACCAAATTATAAATGTGTGGTGCTCAATCTTACTCCAGCTGACCTGGATCCAGTAGAGGGTTCCAGCATGTAGTTAATTTACGAGGCTATTTTTCATCACCATCCAGGAAAAGCAATTGAACACATGCTTAATTTCAAGCACACACCTAAAGCTTACTACTCATAGCGAGACTAAAGTGTTTATTGTGTTTTGATGAACCAAGCTGTTATGCACAGGTCTAACCATAAGCATATGAGCCAGCAGGATTATTCATGTTCTAAAGTCATACACCTGTTAAGTGCTTTATTGGACTGAGGGCATAATTAGTGCAAACTGTAGCTATATATATTTAATTACAAGCAGGACTAATGACTAAAAATTATTTTTAAAATAGCAGGATATTTCCAGAGGCCAACTGCGAAACTAGTCATGCTCCCAAGATCTAATTCTGCATCCTCTTTGAATCTGAAGAGAGACAAAACAATTGCTGTGTTTTTCTCAGTCCTACAGAAATCATACTTGAATCAAATTATCTTTTGTATTTATCAGCTAAATAATTCTGTCAACTGTCCAACAACTGCAGCAGCCCCAGGAGCTTTTGTAAACTAGCTGATGAATGATTGGTTAAATAAATCTGCTACAATTATTCTGGTAATGAAAAACAAAAACGACAGCATGTCTTCTCCAACACAAATGAAATCCTATTTGCTGCTTTTTGGTAATGGGAGATATTGTATTTCTTTAATAGTGAGGATTTATTTGTGTGGGTAATTGCAGAGCTCAAAATAGCTAAAGATTTTTTTTTTTTTTTCCCCAAGATAGGATCTTAAAAAGCTAACATTCATACTGCCGGGTCTTATCATAATGTAACATTTCACTTAATGAAACACAAGAATGAGTCAAGCATCCCTGAATTTATAGACTCTTTGTGCGTTAAGAAACAGACATGAGCTCAGACTTTGACCATAATGAATAGGAGAAAGAGCAGGAACAAACAGCTATTTATATGAGGGCAGTGTCTCCACAAAAAGCTATGAGGTCTTTGGGTCAATCTCTCAGCTGATGTAAATGCCTTTTTGCATTTTATTAGAAATAGTTTTTAATAAAAAACACAGCAAGGTGTCAAAACAGAGCCATCAAACCCCTCTCTTCCATAATCTTTATAACCTCAGTTGTGTGTTCAGAAGAGACAGAAAAAAATAAGATGCCTTTATTTCAACTGGAAGAAGTTTTTGGTAAGACCTAAGCTTAGCCATTAGCTAGTGACCATACACAACTTACGGACTGTTACACTTCTGCAATTCCAGTTTTGTAAAATCTGTTCTTGATCATCAGGGCAAAGAGGTTCACTATCAGAGAAAGTTGTTTCTCCATCCTCTGGCCTGGGTGGCTTGACCTGGATCTTTTTTTCCTTGTTTAAAAAAAAATAGCATGGAAGAAAGAGACCCTTTGGACCTTTACATGGATGACGGCTTTCTCAAGAAAATATACACATGAATGCCCATCATTTTTGGAGAAAGTAAATAACGTGTTGAATTTTTGTTTTGGTTTGTTTTGGAACTTCATCAGGCCTCATCCAGACACCGTAGTTTCTGTGGATCTCTGAACCCAGAATGCAATATATCTTGGAACACTTAAATTTGTACTGAATACATTTTGATTCTTCTCTTGTACCTTTTACATTTGTGTTCTGCAAATGTTCCTAACAAGGTTCACTGTATTTAAACAAACAGTAGAAAATAAGATTGGTGGGCTATATGGGTCTCATTGTAAACTGAAATTATTTTTGTCAGGAGATGAAAGTTCTCCTGCAATTTATAAACTTACGCACTTAAGAACACAGAGATAAAACAAACGATGAGTGACAATAACTAGTGAAGGGATATGGGAGTTTCAAACTTGATACATGAATAAGTAGCTATGGCAAACTTTTTGCAAGCAGAACAGACCACCCCAAGTAAAAAAGCAAATAAAAAAAAGGGGGAGAGGAGAGAGGAGAGGGGAGGAGGAAACGCATTTGTCTGGCAATTTCGGTTTAGCAGCAACCCATAAATCCCATGATCTGATCATGGGTAATTCACAGAGCAAGAAACCTCTGGATGGATACCAGCACTGTCTCAGATGTAGTTAGTTCATGAGAAAGCAATGTTACTTGGTCAGTACATTGTTTAGGAATATTTTAGTTTGCAATCTTAGAGTCCTTGAGGAATACATTTCTTTATTTGTTTTCATTAGCGGACAGTTACATTTACTTGCAACCATCATTGCAATACCATGGACAGAGCACTTATATTTGGGAAGATGGGGGCAGGGGAGGAGGGAAGGGGGAGTGAGAGGAATGGTTACCACAGTCTGAATGACCTGGCTGTCCTTCTAATACCATCTGGTCTCTGTAAATGTTACAACTATGGGTAAATTCTGAAGCTGTGGTATTTTACCATCACTAGTAAAATCCTGGCCTCATAAAAGCAAACAAAAAATTGCCATTGATTTCACTAGGGCTAGAACCAGAGGAGGTTTTCTAAGCCATGGACACAAAAATACCAAGGCAAAAAGAAGAGCTGACAGCGTTCACAGCAGAGTCATAGGTGAAATGGACCAAAGAATTCAAGCCTCGACAATTTAATGCTACAGAAAGGCAAAGGTTCTGGCTGGAGCACAGGATCAGAAGAGAGCACTTTATAACACCAGCTACTCAAGTGCGTTTACATTAAAACACGGGGACTTTTTGTCTTCTTCAAGAAATAAAAAAGAGCTTAAATTTGAATATGGATAGAAGCATTGAGTTTGTATTTTTATTCTTCCCTTTTTTTTTTTTCCCCTTCCAAGGATGATCAAGGTCAGTCTACAAGGTCCAAGAAGCTAAATCAAATGCAAATTAAAACATGAACACACAGAAGATCATAATATTCAATAAGGCAACTTTGGAAATAGTGTAAGTGAATTAGAGGGTTGAAGACATAATTCATTTTCAATAGATAATGTAAAGCTATGTGGGAAGGAAATGCTAGCGCATTTGCAAAGCACAGAGTAGGCTCAGAATAAAAAATTAGATAGATGGATTTAGCAGCTAATACAATGCATCCCTGAGGTGACTAAATTTCCCTGAGAAACAAACCAATCTTTACACCTGTGCAACATGTTTATGAAACCCTAGGGAATGAAGTACCCTGTCCAGAAGTTTAAATGTTATTACATATTCAAGACTTAATTCATGAATATTTGAGTAAAGAGCTATTTCCCATAAAACTGCAACTATCTTTCAAGAATAGCATCCCAAAGAAATGGAGAACGAACTCCAGCAATTCAGGCAGAATAACATCCCCTCTTATGGCCTCACACTGACAGAGACCATACTAGAGCATAAAAAATCCAGGCACATCTGTCCCCACAGCAAGGAACAGGGCAAACAGGGCAAGAGGCAAAATGACAGTGGTATATGGTATAAGCTGAAGTCCAAAATGTTGCTTGGAATGGAATTTCCCCAATATTTGTATGCAAAGACAAAGAGCAAGAAGAAAACGGTTTGAAGTAGTAGCCTTGGAGCAATATTTCATTTAAACCCACTGGAAAACAGGTAGAAAATATGTTTGCTTGTTTTTCTGAGATGTTTTATTACTAAAGTGATCTGATAGATCTGATTTCAATCAGTTTGCAGGCTCAGTCCTTTCACTCACAGGTTTGCCATGCATAAAACAGACACACAATACCTTACCAACCCCATATGATACAGGCTGAGGGGTAACATAGAACAAATAATGGGTTGGTTGTTTTCTTTCTCTTTTTTTTTTTTTGTTTTGTTTTGTTGTTGCTGCTGCTGATGATTTTTATTCTTATTCTTATTTATATTGAGAGCATCAAAGGCTCTCAGTGGTTCAAAAAGCCATGAGCTCGTACCTCTGGCCCATGCATTTCTCAAAGACCTGAGCTGAAATAACTGCTATGCTCAGGTAGCCACACACATTGCCATGTTGAGGATGCTATTAATGCCTGGAGACAGCACAGAGGACAAGTTGCCAAATCGGGTAGCGGCATATACAGCCTCCAAAACAAGTGAAATTCAGTTCAGTCCCAGGTGGCAGTAAGCCTTAAGCAGACAATGGTTGTGTTGCTCAGGTGCACGGTAAATTTGGTCCTTGTTAAAATGGGTGATTACATAATCTCGTGCTAATTCTTCAGTAATTCCCTCACACAACAGTCTTCATATTTCTGGATAATTAGGAGAAAATGTAATCCATTCCTAGAGACACATTGCTCTTAATGTTTCCTTTTTTTTAATAAAGATTTTGCAATTAAAACTTCCTTGGCAAGCAGCCCAGCTCAGTGACCTTGCTTCTTTTACATGTAGGATAATAAGCAAGAGGAAAGGAGCACAAACAGCTATTGATATTATGTCTTGTATTTAAATATTTGGAGGATATTGGGGCTTGCTAGAGCAAGTCTGGCCTTTGTGAAGACCTCACCACTGCAATCCCCAGCTATTTAACACCTACCATTAACAACAACAGTTCTTCTCCCCTACGCCACTCAGCCACAATTAAATTGCCCACATCAGAGTGCATTAAGCACTACAAGTTTCCCCAATTTGCAAATAATCTAATTTCAGGAGTGTCAGCTTTCCCATTTAACAGACTCGCTCACTCTGCTGAATCCACTGTCAGCACCAAATCATTTCCATTTCCCTTATAAACTTCCATGAAGGGGAAAAAAAAAAGGCTCTAGAGCACTTAGGAAAATAACACCATATGCAAGCCCCAGTGTCAGTGATATCCTGATCTACCTTCCCTCCCCTGCTCTCCTATTAGCTTTTTCTGCTATGCTGAGATAAATAATCTCCTTGCAGCCTGGACTCTAGGAAAAGAAAGAAAGAAAAAAAGAAAGAAAAAAAAAACCTTTAATTTTAAGTATATTACTTTTATAAATAAAACGTGATGGTAATATTTAAAAAAAACTGGGACATCCAGTGGCTACTACAAGTACATTTGATGCAGCAATATATCTGTACCAATCCAAATATATGCGCTGCACATCGACAGGGCATCCAGGGAGATTACTGCAAGAAGAGCTGATCAGAACCTCAGCACAGAAGCATTTTGCCCCTCAGCTTGTGACAGAAAGAGAGAACTTTTCATCTGTGAATCCAGAAGTGCTTCACAGATATTAATCAACCTTTGCATCACCCCTGAATGGTGGGTCAATATTGTTTCCCTGACTTGAGTCTCAAGAACGGAGCTACAACAGGTGACTACTAAACACCATGTGGTGTTTGAGTGTTGGGAAGACAATAAAACAAAGGCAGGAGAGCTACTGCAGCCCTCCTGTCCAATAAATGTGTATTAGAGATGCACATATTGGGGAACAGTTCAGCCACAGCATTAAAGCAAACATATCCTGGTGCAGCTGAGGATTTTGGTGTAACAGGGAGGAAGTGAGCGTGACTAATGTCCATTGTTTCTTAATATCTAACCTTGTTCTTCAAAGGCACCAAGAAGGTATATTGCTGGGCCATCCTGAGAGATGTGCAAGCCCTGACTGCAGCAATCAGTCATGGCTCTGCCATGCAAAGCCCTAAAACTCCTCTGAAGCATCAAACTAACATGTAAATATGTGGAGAACCACCTGGGGGTGGGAAAAGGAAAAAAAAAAAAAAAAAAAGCGCCAACCACTAGCTTATCCATTCCCTTTACCACTCAAAATCGACCTGGGCTCAACAAAAGTTTTTTTTCCACTTTACTTTGTAGATTGAAGTGACTTCCAAACTTCCCACTTCTCCCTGGATCAAGAGAGGATTTTTATTAATATTGAGATAACATCTCGTGTACTAAATCAATGCTCAGACACCAAACGCACTCAGGCAAGGGTTCAGGAGAGAACTCGCAAGGTTAACAGCTGACAGCAGGCTGGAATGGCATGAAAGTTAATTCCTATTTGCAAAGCACGTTAGGGTCTCTTTAGAAAAAAGGTTTTCTGTCTCCATTAAGAAACTTGGAAGCAAAGTACAACTGGTGAGTATTCAGTGTCCAGAGTGTAAAAATGCTTGAAACAACCTGTTCCTAATGCTGTCAGATCAGAAATATTTTCGAAGTAACAAGGCAACTGAGACTATATCATGGCTATCTGAGGGCAAAAATGGGACCAAGAAATCCTGCATGCTGATTCTTGATCAGAAAGCCTCAGTATAGTCAATAAGTCTCTTTAGGCTTTACCCATGCAAAAGCTCTCCAAATAAGAAGTCACGCACTAATCTAACTAGCACTGGGGTTTCCTCCCTTATTCATCAGTATAAAGGGCAATGCTAGGGAAAGAAAACAGTATGAGGGTGGGAAAAAGGCTCTGCAATTAAATCAGTTTCCTAAATCCCACTCCTTATCTCCCTTGTAGATTTACTATAACTAGTGAAGCAGAGAGGTGAATGTGGCTTATGATTTTATTCATTTAATTATTCAAAGGAGACCAGTAAATTATTTTAAAAGCATTTAGGGCCCCAGTCATTTCATCTCAAGGAGGGATTAATATTGAAGAGCCAGGTAGTATATTCAACACCTGCAAAGGCAGAACTTTTGATTTCCATTTGTACTTTGATTGCACTCCGAAACATCCTCCCATGCCCACTTCATGTAGGACATGTGGGACTTGCCACACTGGATGAATTCAGCAACTCATCTAACCCCAGATATTTGTCACTTCTGGAGCTAAGGAGTAACAGCTCCAGAGGAAAGCACAAGAAATGGGCAATTACCTAAGAAAAGCTTCTAATTAACATCCATTAATTAGATATTAGTTAGTGGCTGGTATAACATACCTTTAGACAGTCCTGTCAACTCCCCATGTGCAGGGTTTTTGAACTCTGCTAAGCTTTGCTAATGCCCTCCAGCAGCAAGTTCTTTGAACTGATTCACTATTGCTAAGGATAAGGTTTAGGACATGCACGTGCTGGGATTGCCCACCCCAAAACACATCCTAGGAGAGTCCTGATGAGATCATGTCTGGCATTTTGAAAGACAAAATTAAGGCAGAAAATGGAGACGATCAAAGGTGATATCAGTTAATACTAGCAACAGAGCAAGAGAGCCCAGCTCTCCCCAGCCACAGTCACTGGAACATGCTACATAAGAGGAGGAATCTTGTAATACAAATTTCCAGCAGAGTGATGACACCAAAAACAAAATGCAAAGAAAAATCAGATGCCAGCCCTATTTAAGCCAAATTTTAGGAAGGGATTTTTCATTTTATTTTAAAGTGAGCAGTTGTAACTGCACAAGGAAAGGGAAGAAAAACTTCTGCATCCAGTTATTTAATCAGACTGCAAAATCATCCAGAACATTAATAAAGATGTTCATACAGGGATAGTTTAACCATACCTAGACAAATGCAAAATTCTGGAGTGAAGTCCCAAAAATTTTGGCTTAGTATTCATTCGTCTTTAAATACAATTTATTATACTGCCTTCTGGAGGAAACCTTGACAATCAGAAGCGCTGTTCTTCAGCTACAGAACACACGCATCTTTTTTATAATATAAGTATTATATAATGTAGTCATGAGAACTCAGAGGAATTTCAGCCCCCTCTTCTCCTGTACCCACAGTCAGGGATTCACCATCCCCAAACAGATGGAGCCTTGTGGCCCCACAGCCATACCCATATGGTTGCTCCAGGGTGACTTCCAGCTCATATGGTGGATGGATGTGTCCTGCTTGGGCAGCAGGAACCAGAAATGTTAAGTAAAGCCATCTCTGTGTCTGAGCTCCCTGTGAAACCTGCTGTTAGTTCAGCTGTGTTGCAACGGAATGGTTTCAGAGAGTGGCAGAGAAACCAGCCTGTAGTCTGGATGGTGGAAGTGACTAGAGAGACAAGAGGAAGAAGAGAAATGAAAACTGTAAGAAGCCAAACTACCTCTTCCCAGGGCAGAGCTGCTCCACAGCTAGGATTACACAGGATCAGGGAACCTGATCAATCTAGGCCAGAGTCAGTAATAAAATGGAAACCCCTTTAGCTGCAAAAGGTTATCATCTGTTCTGTTTGTGCATTCCAAGGGAAGCAGCCACAGATCAAGACAATCTCCTTTCTCGCTTTTGTTTTCAGTCTGTTCTTCTTCCCAGTGTCAGCAAGTTCTGTGTCGTTTGTAAGCCAAAAAGTGACAGCAGTTTGATCTTGGTTCACCAATATGTGCTTGCACTTGCACACAGGGCCTCCACACACTAATTCGTCCCATCAAAGAGCAGAACCTGAATCTGAGACAGTCCTGTCAGCACACCTCAAGGGGTTTGGGATTGTTAACAAGCCCAAGAGGCATTAAAAATAAATAAAAATGAAAAGGCACAGGCTGGTTTGGGGACCAAATAGTTATGGTAAAAAACACTGCTTAATAACATTTGTGCAAGTATTTTCCTTGAATCAGAGCTTGGGAGAAAAGCTCTATTTATTGGTGCATGAGGGAAGCCAGATAAAATTAAATGCACACCCAGGGATGGGATTGTGAAAAGTCTGTATTCTCCCTAATATAATGAAAAGCTGAGAAGTGTGACATGTTTGCAGATTATTTATTAACAGTAGGACAGAAGCTATTTTAGGCGCATGTCTTTAGACACCATTAACAGTAATTTACTCTCCAGAGTGCCCTTTCAGGAAACAGTAGGAACTAAGTAAACCCCATATATCATTCAGAGGCAGGAACAATTCTCATTGTTTCTTTCCTAAATCTATTTCCTTTCTCAGAACTTTGCCACCATATGGTCAACAAGGAAGCTGTGTAACAGGATCTGATAAGATTGAATTATATATTTTAGCAAGCTTCAGGAGCTGGGCCAAGGCATTTAAATACATCAGTTACTGAATTAGGACAAACCATTTGCCATCTTGTCAAATGGGAAAATGAAAAGGAAAGACTTCACATCTGATCTAATGTATGCAGGGCCTCACAGACATGACAGCAACAAAGGGGCAGAAGACAGGCATCCAGTTGTTCCTCATGTTTGTTTTTAAACAATTGATTCCTTCTTGGTTAACTTTTTAAACTTATTTTATTATTAATTATTTGTTAATCTTTATAAATTATTGTATTTTTTTTATTTTTATTGGGCTAACATGATGTAATATATAAGCAGGACTGAGAGAAGACAGGATGCTTTACTGTAGTCCATTACAGCACATTTTCCCTTTCTACTGCTCAAACAGCTGTATTCTCTCTGTCTATACATCTTGTGGTAGATTAAAGAAAAATCAAAATGAGAAATAACAAAAATAAAATCTCTCCCCACGCCCCCGAACTTATGCACTGACATTTGGGGTGTGGGTGTGCATGGCTGTGAAGAGGCACAGATGTTCTGAGTGCCACAGATTTTGATCTGGAAGCAAAATGGCTTCTGTCTCCAACCAGGCAGACAACTTGAATAGTGAACACGAAGCCCAGAGAAAAGCAGACTACTAGAACCTGCTGGGAAGTATTCTGTTCAGCAGGGCTAATAATGAGCAAAGACAGAATTCATGTTCTGGCCTTCTGTTCAGAGAGGACTCATTTGATTTCTCAAAATAGAACCTTAGTAGGATTTTGGTGGGCTTCCTGGCCTCTAGGGGTGAATTTCACCCAAGGAAAATGAACATCAGTTCCTACATACCACAGGATATGAAATAGTTTCTTTCATTTCTTTCTATCCCGGCTTCATATTCACACTATCCCTGTTTTGACCGGAGCCATTTGTATATTTTTCCAATATTATTGTCTAAATACACATGAAAACACATAGAAATTCAAGGCCATCTTAAAGCAGTAGAAAAGCATACAAGAATCCCATCCAACTGCTCCTTTGTATCACCTACAATTCAGCTGTGAAGTGATTTCTAATTTTGTCAGGAGATTAAGAAAATACTACAGACACTGCTGAGGTTTTGTAATGGGGAGCACTCCCACCCCGCACTACAGCACTCTAAAAGCCACTGCAAGTTTTCTTGGAGTCAGCAGGAAAAATCACTGGAGAGGCATGAAACCCCTAAACACCCAGGAGATCACAGCAGTAAATTAAAGGATAACTAGATTATGTCAAACTGATGGCATTTGCCCAGGAATAGCAACCCACACTGTTAGAAATTAAAACTGAAACCCTGTAAGCTACCTAACTGCTAATTGGTCTTGTCCTCACGTTGTCTCTGCTGGTCTCCCAAACACAAGTTTTTCCATTTCCATTTATCTGATGCTGATCTTTCCAGCCTCTAGTATCTTTTTTGCATAACCTGCAAAGCCAAACCATTTTGTTCCTGCTCTCAGCTCATTGGAAGAAGCTAAATTATAAAAGTAGATATCAGCTTTTCTAGCTGCAGCACTTCATATATGCACAAAGTCTCCCATAAAACCAGGACCTGCAAGGTGGTGCAGAAGCTGCTGGAGCTTCTTGCAGCTCCAGATCCAGGGCTGCTTTACACTTGCACACTTGCAGCCCATTTATTTTCCCCTGCAGAAGGACTTGTTTGGACACCCCACATAACAGGAAAACAGTGGCAGAGCCAATATGTAAGAAACATCCTGCACAGCTAGCCTGCAGTGAGCTGCTCCTGTAAGCAAACCCCAGTAACTTTACAAGGCGCTGCACATCTTGAAGACGTTCTCCTAATGTTGATTCACTTTATATAAGCAACGAGTATTCATTTAGACAAGAGCTGTTCAGGAGCCACACTCCTACTACCAATAAACTCAGGAGGTTAATTTACTTTTGCAGTGATTTTTAAGAAATTCAACTTCCTTTATTTAAAGTAAAAGGGAGAAAATAAATAAAACCACAGTCCAGATGGAAACAAAGTCTGTTCCTTCTTCATTAGCCAACCCACAGACAAGTTATAATTCACATCTCCCTTGAGTCTCATCATTATCTACATTTGGGAAGCAAGAATAAGGGCTAGGGAGTAATTGTGGGGTGGAGGGTGCAGCTGGCCAACAAATTATGTGCTTAATTTTTTGTGTGTCTGAAATTGTATCTGAAATAAATGAAAAACTTCTTGTGGTCCAAGTCATGGGATTCCTTAATCAACAGGATAGAGCTGGGCTTGCGAAACTGAAGTCCCTGGGGAAATGGCTTCACTACTGAAGGAAACAAGTGACTCAGAGCCCCGTCTGCAGGCACAGATCTTTTCTTAAACACTTTCATTGAAAGCAGTGATTGCCTATGCCCAGGAGCAGGAGCCCAGCCCACTGGTCTCAAAATCTCCTCTTATGCCATTCCAATAGCATCAGTGGGGTCATCAGCCATAGGCTTCAAGCTGACATTTGTGAAGCCTTGCATTTCTTCCTGGTCATATTAATCACTCTAGTCCACACATTTCTGGTAGAGAAAGCACCAGAGTTCAAAGATAGAGCATTATATTCTGCTCTTATGAATTGAGCTGCGCTCTAAAGTGCAATCAAAGGATGGGTCCCTTTAACAATTGAGCCAACCTTCTTAACAATTAGAACTGTTAAGGGCAGAATTGCATCTGATTTGCCTGATGAGTCTCATTTTTAATGCAATTAGGCAGCCAAGGTTTGACAGACTAGACTATCAGAGAGCCAAAGAGCCAAAGGGAATTTGCATATATTATAAAATAATTGAAATGGCAGGTTAAGGAAAGAACCAACCTGACCTAAGCCTTCACTCAAATAGAATTGTGTGAATAATTGATTTTCTACATTCCTGGCTGAACAGAAGAGGTAGAAGTAACAATAATCTGCAAGAATAGGTTTTCTTTTTCTAATCTGTAGAAAAAAATATATATATACAATTTTAAATAAAAGGTCCATTTAAAACATCACACTTAAGCATTTCATTTAGACTCTATAAAGGCATAGCATTTGCAGCCAAAATAAGCCCACAAAATGAACATTATTAGGAGGGAAAACTTTGTGCTGAAAAATTTCACACATCTTTACTTTCAAGGAAAAAATAAAATCTTAAATGCTGTCAGTTTTTCATCAGCAGAAAAAGAACATCTGTTAGGACTATTGGTTTTCAGCATGTAGTAGTTTTAATGACACTCCTGTCAAGGAAGCATTATCAAGTGCAAGATTCCTAATTAATTCCAGAGCATTAGGAAACATTTGGAAATGCATCTTGTATAGCCAACAGCAGATACTAAAAACTTTTATCTCCCACGTTAGGTGAAAGAATCTCCCAGCTCTTGGCCACTCCTTCTGTGGAACTCCCTCTTTCATTCAGAAAGTTTGGAATTTGGAAATTCCTTCTGGAATGATAAATGTTGCAATTTTCAAGCATTACTAGTTGGAGGGGATAAAATCATTTTCCTCCTTGTGTTCATGCACAACTTTCAACTTTCCAAACTGCATCTTTCCTACTTAAATCTGTAACACAGGTCGCAAAAATATAAGCATGGATTCTGGCAATATTCCAACTCTAGTGAGAGCCAAAAAAAAAAAAAAAAAAAAAAAAACTACCAGAAGGGTTGGTTTTGCCTTTTTCCCCCCTCCCACAGAAAACCTGTTCTTGTACCTTTTTCAGAGCTGATGTCAACCAAATGTACAGAAGGGAAGCACCTGATCTTATGTGCAACACTTTGCTGGACCTGAGATTTTACATTTCACCTGCTCACTCACTGTTCCAGGACGTAAATAGTAGGCAAACCCAACTTCACCAGGCTGTTTCTACCTTAACCCTTGACTGGCTGCTGAAGCATATTTTATTTTGCCTATGCAATTTAACTCTTTGCAGAGGTCAGAGTAGCTCATACTATTAAATAATGCAGGCTAGACAATGCTGACTTCATAAAACTCACATGTCATTTTGTGTTGGAATTGATTTTCTTACTTGAGGGCCACTTTAGCTTGCAAATCAAGTGTTTTGCGTTGGTTGTTTCAAAAGAATGCTGCCATTGCCTGGGCTTCCTTCAGAAACAGAGATTGATGGGACCAGGCTTGAGTTGGGTCAGTGTCTAATGGCCTCCTCTCAGTGGCCTGAATTATTCATAAATGCTAGAGCACCTCATGTTTTTTGATTAACGTGTACAATAGAGGTTATTTCATAGCTGTAGTATTAAAGTACTACTTTCTTGCATTTTGCAGACTGGTTCTCTTTTTCTCCATCTTTCCCTTCCCAATTCCAAGATTGTAACTTACTTTGATGGTAGGTAGAGACTTTCTTAACATTAAGTCATCCCTAGGACAAGGAGAACCATCTAACTCATGTCACTTGGACTCCATTAACATTTATGTCTTCCCATTTTCTAACATATTTCATCCCAGGCTTCTTAAATAATGTCTCAAATGCATCTACCTGAACTATAATCTTGCTAAGATCACCAGAATCTTTAAATAACAGGTACACAAGCAAGATAAAGAATCCTTCCTCAGAGAAAAGATCCATAGGGTAGAGCTCCTTGTCTTTCCGCCCAGCTTTGCTACAGACTTCAGCATTGTAAGTGTGGAAAAACTTTGAATTTCTGCATAAATGGGCTTCTGAGCTACAGTATATCCCATCACAGATGAAGAGCCATCTTGCAGTCAGCAAGAGTCAGTCTTGTTACAGCTGATGCTTAAACGCCATGTTCTGTTCCACCCAGGTCTTTCTCACTGCTATACTAACTGCAAACCTCATTTAAAAAATAATAATAATAAAGAGAGACAGGGAGAATAGTAACGACTAAAACAAAATCAATGTTTAATCCTATTAATTATAACAATGACATTATTTAATTGGAAAAGGCAAATTACAGTACACAGAGGGAGGATTTATGATGCATTTTGATGATCAACACTGAACTCTTTGTTGATGGATCAATTAGGTATATAACTGCAGCCACTTAAATAGGTTTCTGCAGAGCTGATTCTTCGCAGCTAGTCTAAATTACCTAAGAAAATTTGACCAATTAAAGGGAATATACAATATACTATGCTCCAATAACAATGAAATATACACTTGAGGGCTTTGCAGTTGTAAGACCATTAGCAATCTCTGAGCATTATAGAAAAATAACAATTTAACAAAACCCAGAAGGTTTGGATTAGGGCTTTGTTCACTAGCCACTAGTATTGATGTGGAAAATACTATTTTGGTCACTGCAGCCATCTTAGAAATTAATGAGATGAAAGCTAACCTAATGAAAAGGAACTAATATTTTAGTGTTTGACATCCTTGTAATTATACATACTAGCTATAAATTGTCTTTATTTTACAAATCAGATTCAGGGTTTTAAATTAAAAAAAAAAAAAAGTAAAAAGCACAGTGGGTAATTCTTTTCTAAAATGACAATTTATCTTCAGAGACAAAGTTTGACTTCTTAATAAAGTGTCCAGCTCAGTTAATAAAGTAGTAGTATGATGCTTTTGGACAACAACAGAGAAATAAAAGAACAGAATACTGAGATTAGACCTAAAATTAGAGTCTTTTCCCACCCTCTCCATTCTGTATGATCATTGAATGAACACTTCCCTTCCCCACTGTGTTAAAGCAACCATCCTGAGCTGAGCTGTGATGTCCTAATCCCTCTTCCCTGTCTGAGAGGGGAACGTTTCAGCTCCCTTACAGGCAGTATCTCCATTTCATTCACAAATCCAGAAAGATGGTCAACTGCCCACAGCTGGGGCTGCCCCAGAGTGCGGCAACAGAAAAGCCAGGAACATCTGTAAGCAGAGTTGCAAAGTCCTTTGGAAAGATGCAGAGTGGTGCTCTCAGCAGGAAAACGTGAACAAAGGTTGGGGTATAGTTAGAAAGAAGAAAATAGTCATTCAGAGAGGATGCCGAGAGCAGGCAAATTAAACTTTTCTGTAGGCTGAAATATAGCACTACTTTGAATGGCTGCAAACAAACCTCAAGCTAATTTTTATCTCTGCCAAGAGAAATCTTTTGAAATGCCTTCACCAACCCACCAGCCAGGTAAGCGAGGAGACTCCTTCACAAGCCCCAGGTTGAAGAACCTCATTAGCAATTCATATTTCAGCATTTCTAAGTTTCTGTTTACCATCCCTAGAGTTCACTCTCGATGCACTACACTAGCCCCATGAATTCATGAATAGATACAAAAGACTTATGGCCATCATTAGGATGCATTTCCCTCTACACAGACGCTTCTTAAATGTCACTAATCTTTCTCTCACAGGTTTGCTGCAAAGAGCATCTAATTTCCTTTGGAAGTTTGGGAGCACAAAGTCCAATCAGAAATAGCATATTAAGTGTACATGCTTAAATTTCATGACATCCAAACATTTCTAGTGTCATTTATATTCCATTCCATCCTTGCAACCTTCTGGACTAACAAGGAAGAAGTCTGCCCTAACCAAGAGGGATGGAAAACACTGATTTCATTGACACTTTCCTTTTATAGAAGAAAGCTTTTTTAAAAAAAATGTATTAGTAAATTTATTTTACAGGTTGACCTATTTGGTATTTCAGTTCTGGAGATAAGTTCTTATTTTCATGTTAAATTTTCTTTAGCAATTTCACCTACATTCAATTTTCTGCTTAAGGGTTTATATGTGATGGGCTCAAGATATTGCCAAGCTAAGTACATTAAAGTTGATTTAAAATGTAAAGTGATGGATATATATTTTTGGAATTAGAAATGGTGTAATAAATTTATAAAAAGTAGAGGTGATCTATAAGGAAAAGATAAAAGCATGAAAGAGATACTCACAGAGTGAACACGAATAGTTTGCATAATGAAGCAAAGATGCCAAATGAGGAAAAGACACAAAATAAAATGAAAATGCAGAAAGATAGATGGTTAGGTCACAGAACACCCTGAGGGAAAGCAAAGCATTAATAAATAAATAAATAAATAAATAAATAAATAAATAAATAAATGTCAGTGTGAAAAGAGTAAAAAGAAAAAAAAAAAATCTTGAGGAAGATCAGAAGGAATGCTCATAGATTGACAGAAATGGGTCTCCCACCAGGCAAGGATGAGCTCATATATTAAAGGCTAAAAAAAAAATATTCAGAAAGGTTCTGAAATTACCAGACACACCATAACAGTTAATGCAGCGAAATCTGGGAAATAGCAGGGGAAGATCATCACAAACGTGCAAAGGCGAGGGCAGAGCAGGCTCTGCTCAACACAGAGACTGCATGGGGTGGAGGGGCAATAAGCTGAGGCTAGGAACAGCCATAAAAATCTGAACTGTGTCCTCAGAGATCAAGCTGTGCACTGCGAACAGGTTTTTTGGGTGCTCGAGGGGAATGGGAAAGGCGTGGATGTAAAATTGAGGCTTTCGGTTTCTGTGCAATACAGGGCGGGGGGGAAAGGAAGTCATCTTAAGGTTTATTGTCAGAATTGAAAGATTGCATACAACTGTCTCCAGCTAGAGGACAGTGAGGTCCAGGAGCTTTTATTTCTTCTTATCAGGCTCTTTTATGAATTGCAGATCACTGCTTGTATGCTTTCAGCACACAGCCAGTGTCTCGGTGCAAGAGGAAAACTGCACCACACTGCACCCTCCCTCCGCTGGGCAGGGATTTCCATGTCATCTATTATTCACATCACAGCTTGCTGCAGCTATTCCTGGAAGATCTCAAAAGAAAGAAATGTCCTACTGTCATGAAAAGGAAGGCAAGATGATTTCCCCATGCGAGGGGACAGGAAACCTGGAAGCCAGAAAGCCAGAGAGAGCCTCCTCCTCGTGCACACACCCTGTGTCTATCAGCAGCATAATCCAGGGGGCCGTGATACTCATATAAGTGACCCAGACTACAATAAGCATTTTAAAAACTCAGTATGGCATCAGATAGGAAGAATCATATAATTTCAAAGTATTAATCAAGTAGGACAAGAGACGAGATATTTTCTTTCCTTTTAGACAGGTGTTTAGGTACAAGAAGACTCCTGTAGACATCTCTCCATAGAGATGACACATTAGCAATAAAACCACTGCCAGCCTTGTTCAGAAAGAAAAGCAAGTGCTGATGGCACTCATCAATCGGTGCTGACAGCAGTTTGCTTTAATTGATGTGGCGATGCAGTGATGTGATCACGGCTGCCCCCTCACCTCCCACTGCTGGTTGCTTCTGACCCTTTCTTCCCAGTTATGGCATATATCATGTGGAATTTAAAAAAGAAAAAAGAAACACGCATGAACACACACAGGCTGCATTTGTGTTTTGGATACACTTGAAAGCTCCCAAGGAATCCAGGCTCTGTGCTGCGAGGCACAGGCAAATTTAAAGAGGGGAAAAAAAAAAAAAAAAAGAAAAAAAAAAAAAAAAAAGCACTCTCTTTGGCTTACTTAGCTATGGGCTTTGTAAACTGCTAACAGGGCTATGTTCAGGTTCAGTAATTTGCCTGGCTTGAAAAAGGAAATGGAGCAGGGGTAGAAACTAAATCCAGGTGAGTCCTGGAGTTCCAATTTCATTTTACCTTTCAAAGGTGATTTCACACTTTGCTCTCCCTAGCACTGCCTGCACTCACCTTTCTCTGCATTCCCATTCTGCGCTTGGATTGACTCCATTTCTACTGAAGCAAAATTCCCTTTGGCTTTGACCTGAAGCAGGCATGAGCCTCTGCTTCTGACTTCAGAAGGAGGATTGCTTTAAATGCTGCTTTTGCATTTAAAAAGGCAAACGTGCAAGTACACAGAGAAGAGACAAGAGCATCACAGCACCACTGTACAAAAGTACTGCTGTCCCTGGGTTAGGGCTCTACACTGATCTACTACACAAGCCCTACACTGATCACACTTTAAATAGAAAAGAGGTGAAAGAGCACTGGGGGGAGGGAAAAAATAAATAAAAGCAACACAGGGAAATAACAACTCAGCTCCAGTGCAGGGCTTCCCACACCTGAGCTGCCACCAGCTGGGAAGCTCAGCCCTGGGCCATGCAGCTTCCCAGGTGCGAGCTAAATATGATGCCTTAATTGCCACTGCCAGAATCTCCCTCCTGCCATTGATTTGCAAGGCACGATTGACTGGTTCAGCAAAATAGCACCAACCTGCCTCGGCTCCCGTGTGCTCAGCTCCAGATTTAAGGAAGTAAATACTAAGCAGGTTCCTGGGGCTCTCCCCTTTTCTCTAATAAAATTTTTATGAAGGTAGAAATTGCCTGAGCTCTCATCCGTGGGATCCAGGTGGACTGACATGGGGGTTTCAGTAGGATGGGGAGAGCAAAGTCCTCCGGAGGTCAGCCATAGCCTGGGCTGAAGATAGAAGCAAGCTTTGCCCCAGGCACCAAAATAGAGCCCCTTTCCAAAAAGTGGGATGGGGCCTCCTGAGACGTACTGTGAGGTTCTTGCACAATTAAAAATAACAATCCAAGGCATCTACAAAGCCTGATAGAGGACACAATACTTAGTCCCCCACAGAATAAATGCTTCCCCCCACATACAATATTTTCATTATCTCAGCAATCACTCACAGCACAGGATCTGATATTTGAAATCAGGAACACGACACAAGTTTACCGACTCATTCACACAATTACTACTCATTCAATCTTGATGACTGTAGTGGGGACTTGTGATTAAGCCAGCCTGCCCTGCAATTTCCATGGACTTTCTTCCGTGCTTTGAATATCAGAGGGCAAATATCCCAAACTCAATACTGCCACTTTTCTCAGTCCAGTTCCTTTGCTCGGTGTGCAGCAGCCTCAGCAATCCCAATTAGCCCATTACTGGAAGCAGCTTCATTTCATTCCCCATGAACTGCACGTTTATTAACATCCACCAGGTTAACTAGGTAAATCACATCTCTGGTCAGTCCGTAACCTACTGGATGCTTTCAATGTCTTTCTCCATGCATCTCACAACACACATGCGTTCAGTTTAATTACCAGGGAAGAACTGCATGTTTCAGTTAATTTTCACTTTTCTTGCCTGTTTCACCCCCTTCCAATCTCAGGAGAAAGTGGCTTAAGAAAGAAGTAAAAGGAAAGTCTTCCCTTTGAATACCACCAAACATCTCCTGGTTTGTAGCCCACACTACGCATATTTTCCACAGAATTAGGATAGAAAGAAAACAATCAATACTTTTATGCCAGACATCACACAGCTGGTAACAAATCACCCCTATTTCATATACTTCACAAGCAGCTATTTCACACCCAAGGCTTTACAGCAGAGTTCGCAATGCCTTCTGCTCCCTGAAAACTTAATACGGATCTATGCTCAACAATGCAGAAAACACTCAGAGCTGAAAAAGCTTAATGCTGAAATCCCAGACAAATGGGGGTGTGATTCTTCAAGAGAAATAAAAACTTGGTCTTGTGTTTTTCTCAGCTCCTTACTGTTTTTCCCCTCCCTACACCCATGTTCTGGGTGCAAGGCATCCTGCAGCCTCTGCACTTCAAACCAGAGCAGTTGAAGACAAGGACAGAGGAGACGTCTCCTGACAGTGCCCTGGAGCATCTCTAATGAGAAGAGCAGCATTAGCATGGGCAGGCTGTGCCGAGCAGGACACGGGGCATTTGCTGATGTCCTTGAGCAGCCGATCTCGGCTGTGCTCAATCAAAAGGCTCCACAGGATTGTTACATGGTGCTTTAATGACATTTATTATGACAGCTGAGCAAAAGCTATGTTTTTATGAAGTAATTACTCATTGCCAGAGGAGTCAGCTTATTGAGCCTATCTGCAATTAAGTTCAGATGCATGTGACAAATGCTGTAGTTTCTTATCCCCAGCCTCTTCCCAAATGGGCCCTTGCTACCACCAAAGCTGTGCTTCAGCTGAAAGCCCAGAAAGCTTCAACAGGATAATCTCTTTAAAAGTATAAAGCAAACACATTATGAAATAACTAAATGAACTGAAAATTATCTTCCTGGCCACGTGTATTTGGTACTTAAACTAGTCATAACTTTCCTGCAGCAAATCCTGTAGTTATTGTTTTATTGTGACCCAGAGAAAAATTAAGCTTGAGTTTTACAACCGGAGATGTTCCCTCTTCACTACGTACAAGGTAGCTCTTCGGTTGGTCTTTTCAATTCCCTGCTCTGCATTTGTATCAGGTCAAACCCCACGGCTGGTCTCCCACCACTCTCCCTAAAATCACACCTGTGTTTGATTCCAAGGACTTCACAGGCCAGTCATTTCATTTAACACCAGTTTGAAAGAACAAAATGCCCTCAGGTGGACCAGCTCCTATCACCAGCCATGGCACCAGGGCCATCTATGCCATTTCTATTTCAAAGAAAAAGCTTGCAGGATTATTTTCCCTATCAGCTTTCCCTTCTACCAGGTAAATCGTGTAGCCTATCAAAGCCATTTCTGTGATCTCTCTTAACAAAGCATTTGAAGGCGATATCAAAGAATTGCTGCTGGTGTTACACATATTACAGTAAGCCCCTGATAGCAGATGTTAATGCATTTTATGATTGGGAATGTTGTCTCAAGATAAAAACAGGCAGTCTGCAGGAATCAGCAAAAACCCACTTAATTTCACACATGTATAGCCACTGACGTGTGTGCAATGAGATTAGGCGATGCCCTTGTCGGCAAACTTATCATAACTTTCTCCAAATAGCAAATCCGTAATTAGTTTATACTGTGGCTTTGCAGAGGGTAAGCATGGCTGAGGAAGAGCAAACAGTAGCTGATTTCACAGGAACATGCTTGCTTAGCACAGGCTTAGCCATTATAAGAAAATAAATACTGCGTAAAAAAGCACTCAGATGGAAAGCCTTGTATGTTCTGTTTCAGCAAAGTTTGCAGATTTACCCAGAAACTTCTCAAAGCCACAGCATCTTAATGAACTGGGGATAAACTACAATGTTACAGGGGTCCTCTCTTAATCTAGATGCTATTCTGTTCACAAATCTGTTGAATTTACCGCTTGCTGGTCAGTTTACAACTCCAGTGGTGTGTTTCCTCAAGCGAGTTCACATTGCTCACAGCTGGATGAACAACAGAAAAATAGGTACAGCATCCTACATCTGAGGAAGCTATGTCAAGGGGCTGAGGAATAGTGCAGAAAAGAAAGGCTGAGCCTATTTCTGGAGACAGTAAAGTGTCCACATTAATGGGAAAAAAACATCTTCTGGTACCTTCTAGATGCCAACAAGCCTGGGGAGGGAACTTGAAGACAGATGGATGCTTACGATGCATTCAAGTGCTTTGATTGTGTTTTCCTCAAGGAGAACTCCCCGGAGAGAAGAGATGAAGGGGATGGGACTCTTCTGAGCCAACAAGGTCAGGGAGCTCTGCTGGCCATCATGGGACTGAGGGATCAGAGCAGGGCCAAGACCCCCAGTAACCAGAAGGCAAACGAAGGCAGTGGGGAGATCGTACATTTGTTTACACTGGTTAAGTCCTACATAACGCTCACGCCACTAGCTGTGTTAGGAGAAAAATATGTTTTGCTCTTGACGCAGAAAGAAAGGGATGAAACTCCAGTTATGCATATTCATTTAAATAGTGAATATCATTGTGAGTAATTTGCCACACATTCAAGTGTGGCAAATTTGTCCTTCAACATCAAAAAAAAAAAAAAAAAATCAGTTCAAAAAAGCCAGTCACCTTCATTCTGCCACTTTCAGTAGCTTTGGTTCATATAAATCAGATAAGTAGCTTATAAATTCCTTATCGATTCCCTGGATTTTCATCTTGAATCTCATTCCCTTTTGTCTTCCGCTGTTTAAAGGCACACAGGGCACTATTAATAACAGACAGAAAAGGGAACGTGGAAGCTGTAGCTGGGCCATTTACAATTTCACACAGAGTAGCAAGGAGAAGGTACATCAGGAGGGTTTGAAAAAATAAAAATAAAATAAATCTGAGATTCAATATCCCCTTCCAAATCCAGTGGTTTTTTTTTTTCCATAATGTGCTACAAAGAGCATGAGAAAGTGCACTAGCAGTACAGTACCCAGGATGAAGAATTAGGCCTAGATGGCAGCAAGTGGCAGTTTTTGTGAAGAATGATAAATTTTGAAAGTATACTCCTATGGATGTAGCCAGAAACAAACTGAAGGTGACTATACACAAACAGCGGGAAAGTACAGGATAATGCTGCCACAAACTCATTGGGTAAATCCCAGACTTATCCACCCAGGAGTTTATAGTAAATATAGTAAATTTGATTATCAAAAGAAAATTATCTTTTTTTGTTTGTTTGTTTATTTGTTGATTGTGGAAAAAAAAAAAAAAAAAAAAAAGTGCACTATGTCTTTTCATAAAGGCTTTCTATCTTTTTTAGAACCAAACACTATTTGGGCCAAAACTGCTGCTCAAGATCATGAGCAAAACCTTCAGCTGATTCCAATAAGAAGTTTGTTTAAAAACCAGTCAGACTGGGATTCACGACATGTTTTTAGTAGTTCTGGAGATTACTTATGTGACAGTTTTAGCATAGTGTTTGAGAGGACTTTACATCTGTCATTTTTATCCTCTAAAAACAATGTTTTTTAAGAACAATAATGTGTTCCTGCACATCCACAGAATTTAAAAGACAGCAAGGCTAGTGAAAGAAAAAAAGTGGCATGCACGCTTACACTTTTGATTATATTTTAAGTACTATGGTAATAAATAGAGCTCAACTGCAAGATACTGACTAGGATAATCTTAACATATTGTCTATACACACATCTCTCAAGTAATGAATCTCTGGAGTAACTTAACTTTTTTATTATTACTATTGCAAGCTATACTGCTAAGCACCACGGGAAAAAATATGTAAATCAGAAGCAAATGTGCCAGTTAAAAGCTGCTAGGCTGAACTAATGAGTGTGATACAGCAACTGTACAGCTAAGTCTTGAGTTTTTCAAAGAGCTAATTAAGACTACCTAATTATCCCAATGAGTAAGAGTATTACCCCCTTGGATGGCTAGGAGTAATTAAGTTAAGGCAATTTTCAAAAGAAATATAAGCTTTGAATGGGGCATTTTGAGATATATTGAAGATTGTTTTGCCATTCAGATTTCAGGAGAGGTTAAAAAAAATGCAGCTGGTGACAGAAAAAGTCCCAAAGCATTTCTTTGAAAATACCTGACATGCAAAGAAGATGCTCCAGCTGGGGGAATTTCAGGAATAAAAGGACACAGAGAGATGGTGATGGAGGTTTCATAAATACCACCTCAGCAGGTATCCAAACACTGCAACTGGAGCGTTCAAAACAGTCATGAAGGAGCAGGAAATGCCATGGGGTGTTTGAATAAAGGTGTAGTCTAAAGGAACAGTTCTGCTGTGGAAATTGAAGTCTGCGTTTGTACGGACCTCACTTAAAGCAACCGGGTCCCACCTCTATCATGGGCAGGGAAGAAAGCATCACAAATTCAAAGCATACAAGTTATCATAGGTTAAACATTCATAATTATAATACAGAGCCCATTCTCTCTCCTATGACATGTGCAGAGGGACTTTGAAGCCCTTCAGGAGTAGTAAAAGATTTGAAATATACGGAGAATATCTTAAAATAACAAGTTCTTACAAAAGCTGCAAAACCCACAAAAAGACTCACCCTAGGTCACACTGTAGCACAGAGCTGAGCAGGGAATCCAGCATGCCAAGCTGCCACTATCACCAAGCAATCATCCTTCCTCACTGCCCTACAAACTCCTCTTCCTCACTCAGAGTTGCTCTTTTACTTCATTCCTCACCCTGCTGCTAGCCCAGTCCATTGCCATTTGTATGGCAGAGAGTAACACGAGCCAAAAAGTCTCATCACGCCAAAAGAGGCCTTTAGGAGAGGGGGTGCCTCCTTCCCTAAAGCAGAGAACTTCAAAGATGAATGTGGCAGAGGTAAATGGCAGCTCCTCCCCTTGACCCCATAAATAGCCTCTCAGTCTGTAACCCTCACCCCTGCCATGATCCCAGCTCTCCTGAGCCATCAGGCTGATTCTCCAGGTGCTCTGAGCTGCTCTAAGAGGAGGTTTTGCTTAGCCTTGGACATCACTGTGAATGCTTCAGAGAACCTTTTCCATACTTGCCAGCTCCCTCTGTGCCCAATCTGAGAGCTGGTGTAGGAGGTTGCCACGTTGCCATAACACAGATCGAGCATTTTCTAAAAGTGATTAGGTCAATGGTGGGGCCAGTAACTAATTATTGGATATTTCAGGCTTACTTGGTATAGGGAAAAGATATAGTAGGGCAATTCTCACAGGAGGAAAAGGGTTAAAATAGAAGATAGAGATTGGGAGACACTCTGAAAAAAATAAAACAAAATAAAAAATAAAAATAAAACACAAACAGACCCTTCCCCTGATTTTAGCCACGGGCTGTGGGGAGCCCAGCACAGCTGCTGATGGCAGCATGAACACATGGACCTGCACAAACGACTTCTATTTGATCTGCTTACAGGCCGTACATGTTCCTTCCCAGGACCTTCTCGTTTTGGCGTGTTACCCCACAGCTCTGTTGAAATCTGAGAGCAAGGGAAGTTCCATGCCACATATCCAGCTCTGTCACAAGCACTGGGTGCACACCCGTCCTTCATGCCGAAACCCAGAGCTGGCTGGGGCACACCAGCTTCGTACCCTGGTGCTAAGGCAGAGATTGTCACAGCAACCAACAGCATGAAAATCCTAGGTCCTGCCGTAGAAAGGAAAAACACACACATGCTTGCTGTGTAAGCTGGCTGAAGATCCACGGCCAGCAATTGCTTTTATTTTCGCATGCTGCAGCAGACTCCAGAAGGTCTGTTTTTAGGGCAAGCCCAGGATATTAAAAATAAAAGAATCAGCTGGCCAGAAGGAATGAAATCCAATGATACCCCCTTCTTATCACTTGCCTTTATCCACAACAAACAAATGAGTCTGTCTGAGAGGAAAGAAACTCAATCAGCAGCCCTGCACCAACAAGCATGGCTTGCATATTTTATTCTTCCAGTCATCTTATCAGCAAAGCCTGGGTGTCCAGCCAGTGCAATGCTCATAATTGTTTTCATCCCCTTGAAAACAAGCTAGAAGCAGAATTAAATTGATTTGTGAGCCATGTTTACCCTTTTTCTCTCCACCAAGCAGACAACCAATTAATGACATTAAAGATTAATTAACGTGGAGACCTGCATGCTACCTGCCGGGCTGACGATTACATTTGGTGTTGTACGTTCTTTGCTTGGAAGGGCAAGTACCTGCAGTGTCACCTCAAGCTCCTGCTGTGAATGTCTAGAGTACAGCAAAACGCAAAACCACAGAATACGGCTTAAAAAAAAAAAAAAAAAAAAAAAAAAAAAAAAAAAAAAAAAAAGAGAGAGAGAGAGAGAAAGAAAAAAAGTGGGGTTACTGGGATTTTTACAGCTATTTGTTAGCACCTCGTTTGCAGGGAACGGTGCAGGATGCTCCATTTGGCCTAAAATGGAGTGGAAACGTAGCCAGAAGAGTTGGGTGTGTTTGTGTAAGTTGGAAGGAGGGAGAAAGTATATATTAGGCATTTCTCACACACACATACCCCACACCTGCTCTTGACAGCTTGTTCCATGTTTTGTATCAAATGTATAAATAACATATATACATTTTACACATAAACGGAGCAACTCACGTCCTGCCAACTCTCCCCTCTCTCCTTAGACACAGACACAAAAGCACAGACAGAGCTGCAAATCCATGTGCACGTGGACATATAGGCACCTACTTAGCATTTAAATCCTTCCCAACCTACAAAACAAACCCTTCTTCTCCCCTGAGGTAATAAGTCTGTTAATTATATTTTTTGCCCTATTTTTTCATTTATTTTTATCCTTCCCCCCCCCAGTACTCACAAAAAGCTTTTTTTTTTTTTTTTTTTTTTTTTTTATTGCCACTTTTTGCAATTGAGAGGCATTAAGGACATCTTGCTCAATTTCTTGTAAAGTATCAAAGGGACTGCAAACAAAATAGGATCACATCTTGTGCTCCAGATTTTGTACGCTGGCCTTATTCATTCTAATAGGTTGCAATGGGAATCTTCTTTCTCACTTCCTTCATGCTGTAACCCAGTCCACACTTGCCCAGAGCTGTTGCCCTGTGCAAACTAATCTCAAAATACTTCTTTTTAAGAGGGTGACCAGTCTTTGGCTCACAGTTGGGCCCACTGCAGCTGTTTGGCAGAGCCACCGCAGAGAGGGGAGCAGGAGCGATTAGGAAACAACGAGGAGGGGCACAGGAATTCGGGACAGGATATGAAAGGGCTGAGCAGCACAGCCAAGGGCCTGGTGACTCACTGCGAGTCAGCAGCAGGTGATTTGGAAGCTGGGAACCAAGAAAGCCAGCTCGATCTGCTGCTGCAGATGATCCTACTGCTGGGACTCACCATCCCCACAGCATCCTACGCAGCTCTGACCCTGGGCCCACATCTTCATTCCTGCTTTCTCTTTCCCCACTCTCCTGCTTGTCTTTTGCTTCCCCCTGAAGCCTGCCTTACCCCAGGTTCTGCCCGGAGATGTGCCACCCTTACACTTTCAGTCTCCCCTGCTACAGGACACATCCCATTTCCTTCCCCTCTCTCCTTCAGCAAAGCCTGGAGATTGCAGCAAACTCCAGAGCACACTTTGTATGCCTCAAAAGTCAGGGTGAGGAATTAGCAATATATTGCTCTTCTGGAGCAGAAGCAGCTCTTGGAGGTGCTCACTCAGAGGGTTATGACCCACATACCCAGAGAAGCACCCTCACCCCAAAAAACCTCCAAGTCCTTGTGTTTCCCTCACTGCCCACAGGACATAGGCATTGGCACAGCTGCATGCCATCACCACCACCTCCCCCTGTTCCCTGGCTGTAACATGGAGGAGCCGTGCACGCTTCCTATCCTCTCTTTGCATTCATGAGACAGAGAATGATTGCTATTAATTATCACCAACTTTGTGTTCGTTTCTGAGGCCTCTTTCAGTTTTGATAAGAATCTCCCGCTGCCGAGCTGAATAGTGAGGGTCACCCAGGCCAGAGGAACCTTTATCGCTTTCTCTCCCTTCTCCAGGGAGATAATAACAGCCAAGATTCTAGTTTAAGCTTATTAAAGTGCCCAGTTATCTGTTTCAGCATGGATAATTTAATCAGACGAGTTAAATATTTATGAGGCTGCATTTTATTGTCGACAAAAGATAAAAACGTGCTTTAAGTGCTATTCAGAATAAGAATTATAATGATGATTAAAAAAGCCATTGGTAATGACATTCGATATTATTATTGTTAGCTCCTAGGATTACTGAACCATCACAGAGGGCTGCAAATAAGAGACCAGAAATTGGAACTGAACCATGCTTTCTACCTCTGTAGATCTAATGAAGATCCAAGGTTCAGCAGATCATCTAGGCTGCATCCAGCCCAAAATTATCTCATACACACACAGAGGATGGAGTCAGACCAACAGAGGGAGATTCATTTCAGTCCCTCTTACCATCTTTTACAGACAAAAAAAAAAAAAAAAAAAAAAAAGAGCATGTGGCTCTGTAAATAAAAAAGGAGCTGCACACAGGTGACCAGCATGCTTGCGGTTTGCAAGTCCCTGGTGCTGAAGTGCAAATCTGAAAGGAGGATTCAGCCACACTTGCAACACCTCATGCACCTTGCAAAGCAGCCAGCCAGCAAAAGGCCAGTTATGCATACTTCTGAACAAGGAATCAGTTCATTTTCCCCCTGGATCAGCACGAAGGTATATTTAGCACAAGGTTCTCTGTTACAGATGAAGTCTGTGCCTTTCCTAAAGCGAACAGCTTTGCTCCTGGAGGTGTGGGGACTTGGGAGTTTCTGCCAGAAGAGGCCTTGATTCAGCAAGGTGTTTACATACAGGGCTAACATTTAGCACATGGAGTATAATCCTGGATTTACAGTTAGGACAGTGCTAAAATACATTATTTATCCAAAGTCAGAATTTCTAAACTCAACATTCTTCTTAGAGCAGAGAAAAAAAAAAGCGGGGGGGGGGAAGAGGGGAGGGGAACCTGCTTTATACTTCACCAGATTTTAATTTTTCCTAATCTTTATGTGCATTAAAGCTCAAACAAAGGCATATAAACCATGCATGCAGCAACAGTAAGGCTGTAAGAATTACAGTAAGTAATACAGCATATCAATTACATTTGTTCTGCCTCAGGTAACTTAAACATTTTAAAAATATATTCATTTCCTTCCCCATGTTCAAATTCTACTGTGTCAGTATTTTATTTATGAGTGCCAGCTATATATGTAGGCAACAAAATACATATTTTATTTATTATATACAAATAGGCAGCAAATCTAAATTAACTGGTGGCAAAGCTTTTACTTTAGGAATTTTTGATATTTGAGCTCTTATTAATGTTACATTGATGCCATTTATCTTCTTAGCAGATACTTCATGTGTTTGGAAGTGAGACATAAGAGGAAAATGGATATTAATACTGCTACCATTATTTCTACCCTCCCTACCAAAACTGACAGCTACCGCTTCCACTACAGTAGAAAAGATGATAAAAACATCTGAAAACATCCTTTTGTTTATCCCCTTTTCATTGTTTTTTCATGAGATGGAACAATACATATTTTCAAAAAATTTTAGTAATTCTTCTAGCTGTTTTTTTGGCTTTGGTTAGGATTTGGGAGGGTGGGGATACTTGGCGTTAATTTGTTTGACAACATAATTTCATTAAACACTTAGCACAAAAGGCATTACACCTTCTTGCTCTCCTCTCTCTCTCTCTCCCTCTCAAAAACAACCCAGATACCTCATCCCGCCTGTCACACGCAGCACCAGGTGTCCCATGAATAATTACACAGCGTGTCTGAGGCTGAGCCTGGAGGAACTTTTAATTCTTCAGAGGTGGAAAGGAAAATTCTGCTGTCTTGGTGATCATGTGAGGAATCTACTTTCAAGAAGTGAAAATATATATATCGTTTTTAAAGATTTAAAAGCTTTGACTCATTTTCTAATCAATCATCTTCATTAACAAGTGTCTTTAAAATGCTGCCACCACAGAAAAAATTTCAACCTGTCAAGGGCTTTCTTTCCTTCCTCCCTCCTGCACCCAATTAGGGTTTCTCCTGTGGTTATTCCACTATCTGCAGCAGGCTGAGCCTTTCTCAGAGATATCCCTCCCTGCAGAGAACTGCCATTTACCTGCAGCTCTAAGTCACTAACCCACAACAGCTCCTGTTGAGAGCTAGGAAAGCCTTTCTGGAGGCAGAAGCAGGAAGAACACAGCCCATCAACCCCATTCTGCTCTCACATTTACAGGGATAAAGTTGTACAAAAAAAATATTGTCCAAAGAGCTTACTTGAAATAAACCAAACTGCACATGACTGATTGATCCAACTACCAATAAATAGAGGATAACACCTCCCATAAACAGAAAAATGAGTTAATGAATTGCATGCAGCTGGAATCAAGTCCCAACAAGTACTTTCGTAAGTATGAGCTAAGGCAAATCAGAGGAGCATTTTCAGTGTAAATTCATTTAAAGCTGTGTTCTGAGACTGCTGCTTTGCTTGCTTATTTTCAGTGTGGTTCTTGATCCCTTAGCAGATGCCACTGATGTGCTGGAAAAAAAAAAACAAGATAACTGGTAAAGCATTTCTGAGCAGTTAAAACTCACAGAAGTTTTTGAAACTCTGTTCCACCAGCTGTCCCTTCTCCCTCTCAGTCAGATTATTTGGTCAAAGTGTTGAATTAATTAAGAAGAATTCATCATCATTTCCACTTCAATATTCTCAATGAGTCTCTCAAACCTGGCAAAACAATGTAATTTGCTCCAAAGCCTCACGAGCATTCCCTTGAACCCAACGAGGCTCATGCAGCCTTTCCTCCAATGCCCTCCCAAAATTTTGCCCCAGCCTGATTGTTTGTGATCACCATTTCCATTTCATAAATAAGGAGAGAGATGCCAAAGGACAAATTATCCTTTTCCTGGCTATTCCCAACACAGATAGAGAGCAAAGCCAGCCCTTCCATTTATCCCAACTACACCAGAGTCACTGTCCATCCCAAGTCAGAACACTTCACGTGTTCTTGCACAACCAGTGTGATTTCCCCCACTAAGCAACGCTCTGCAAGAAGTGATGCTGATGCAATGCTGCTGAAAGGTCTGACCTAATATTTCCTCTACCATCACTGAGATACTTGCTTCTGGGTAGGGAAAAGAAGAGGAGAAGGCAAAGATAAAGTTGACTGACTGCTTTGTAGGCATGTTGCAAAACTATATATGTAGCGTGTGTTATAAGCAGCGAATGAATCCTTCCTCTCCCAGCTATCGTTTACGAGGTACAGAGCACTAAGACCACTGCCCTTATGCATAATGCAGATGAAGCATAAATAGGAAAGATCTGTTTTTGTCTTCTTTGTTACACCCCCCCCCCCCCCCCAAAGACAAGATGTCAGCTAGATAATTTATTAGAAAATATCACTGTAGTGCAATATGGTACACGCTATCCTTTGGGGGTAGAAAATCAAATATTCGGTTGTCACTGGAAGGGCTGATTTAATTGGTACATACAGCATTTCACCCTATTGCTTAAAATAACTACGTGGGCTCAGATTTCCATTGTAAGAACAGGTAGGTTTTAATTCAGATAACTGGGAGCAAGCACCAGGCTGGCATATGACAGTTCGCATGCTCCAGAGCCCAACCACCCCAAATACAGGCACTCACACAGTCAATGAAACACCAGGACCAGCTCTCATGACCACCAGCACCTGTTTTTTGGGATCCCTCCCAAAATCGGTACTTCCAACCAGCTGGCAAGTGTAAAGCACTGAGAAATTCCTCCTTGGCCAAGGAAAGGGCAGCAGTAGGCCATGCTCCTGAAACCTGAGCTGTGGGTTAAATCCAACGAGAGATTTTGAGACCTAGCAGGACCTCCCACAAGCACCATTTGCTCTAGCCCAGCAGGGAATTCTGGTCTTGGTGGGCAGACGTTGTCTTTTTTTTATTTTTAAGGAGTTATTTATTAATTTCCCAGAGGGTTATATCATCCAGCAATACATACAGAAGGCAGAGAAATGCGACTGAAAGCAAAGATTATGTTTTAAAAAGTGACTGGACCTTGCAGAGCAGAGCTCTCCCCATAACTCAGCAGTACCCAGCCATAGGAAGCACCAAGAGGCAACAGGTTCAGCATTTATTCTTGCAAAGATTTCCTAACTCCCCTTGCCCAGGGGAAAGAGGGATGGAGGGAGGAAACTGCAGAAAGGATTTTTATGAGCAGGTGTCTCCCTACCAGAAGGATGGGACTGAAATGGAAAACCTCGTTCCCTTATCCAGCCTTTGGACAGACACGCAGTAACATAGGCTTCACCTGTGCTTGCTGGGATAGAGGGAGTGGAGGAACCAGTGCTCTGATTTGGCCTCAGACTCAGGGATTTGTTTCCTTACAGCCAAGCAGCAAGAGAACAGCTAGCCAAAGTAATGTCTGTAACACTTGCAAACGAGCATTTCAGTAATTGAAACTAATTCGCAAGTTTCTGACAAAATCAGTAAGTTGTTTTGATTGTGAAAATATAAGTATTAAAAAAGGACAAGTAGAAACCAGAAATATTTTGATTTTTTTAATTTTCAGATGGAAGTAACATTCATGTTATGCTTCGTGCTTAAAAAACATAAAGACCCCAAATATTTCATTTCCCATTTGCAAAATTTTAACATTTATTTAAAAACATTGTAAGGAGTTTTGACTTGAGGGAGAAAAACAAAAACAAATGCATCCCCTAGCAACTCACAATTAAATGTGCTGCCAGTTTGCAATTTAGCCAGCGACCTTGAAAATCATAACTCTAATCTAGGGTCTGTCCGTCTGTCTCTCCTCTAAGTGACAGCCAATGAATGTGATATGCATCCTGGCAGAGAGTTAGAACTGTGTCCTTCTGATACTACAGCTTTTACAGGCATTTCTTATGCAAACTCCCATTCTTAGGCTTCTCTGGGTTGTAATTTTTCTGACAATGTTGTTCCAAACTCATTCTGTAACAAAGCTCCAGTATCTCACCATTGCAGTGTGTTGGAGAGGGAAACCCAGCTGCATTTTTTTTTTAGCAGTCACTTTCCAGGCCACATCTGTCCTGCTAATGAATAGTGACATCAAAAACACATAAATTATACTGTAGGCTGAGGATAATTAAATTGAGCAGGTTGAAAAAAAAATAAACTATATCAACTAAATCCCAATTTGCAAACTATTATGTGCAGTCTTCGAGGTTTCGGCAGAACAATGGATACGGGGGGATTATAGCAAGGTTTAAATTTCGTAGGGATGATTTGATATTCTATCTGTGTTCTGAGCAAGTCATGTTGCATCAGATCAAATCCCAATTTCATTCTGTTGTGTAAAAAAATCTATTGTTACCACTCTTTCCTCTACTTCTTCATTATGGGGATGTAATTTATCGAAGTGCCCCGGAGAGTTTGCAGCACAGAATGGCTGTAGCATTATATATTTCCAATAGCTCCTTTGTTGCAGAGCACTAGTGGTTAATAGGAAGATAATGAAAATATGGAAATTAAATTAGGTTGGTGCCAGGACTGAAAGAATACTTTCTTTAACTTGCAATACTACAAGGTTATGAGCAAAATAATAAATAAAATAAATAAATAAATATGATTGTTACATTGTTGAAGGGAAGCTGGTAGGGTGGGGATTTCTCCCTTTTTCTGGGCTTGGAAAGAAATCAAGTGTTTTTCATGTCACTTTCTGATGGTAGGAATCTAGATTTTGGAGAGCATGTGAAAAAAGGTTTAGTTAAACTGTATGATGGGAAAAGGAGAGATATTTATCAGTGACACTCCAGGGAGGGAAACCAAAGTTGGAGTGATTAAGAAAAAAATGTGTGGACAATTCTAAAATCCCAGCAAGATTTATTACTGCTGTGAAATAAAATTTCTAAATTAGGGCAAAGTCCTTTTTGGCTTTTTCAGACTCTGCCTAATTATCCCAGGGAATTCAAATCTCACCATCAGTGCAAGAAACTGAGAGAGCACAACTGAGAAGAAACTTTGCAACAACATACAGAGCCTTATTTCTGGGTGTGAGCAGCAGCGAAGGAGAGGGCAAATGCCCTCTCCTGGGGAAGGAACCAGATCACCAGTAATCCCTACTGCTCAATTCCACAGCTCTTGGGTGCAGTCCTACACTCAGTACAACCCTCTCCTCTGGGTCAGGGCAGAGCACCGTGCCAATGCACTGCCAGCAATTCCAGCAGATGCACTGACACCTGCACAAGTCTGCTTCACCTCATGGCAATGGCCTGACTTGTCTAGTCCATCACTAACCACTGAAAGTAGAAGCCAGCATGAGTCAAGGCAATTCAGACGCTGCATTGAAGCTTCGTGATGCAGATTAAAACAAGTAAAGAAAAAGAAAAAAGAAAAAAAAAAAAAAGGGGGGGGGGGCAGAAAAAACACACACTGCTGTGAGTATCTGCAGTTGCTGCCACAGGCTACCTGCAGGCAGCTTGCAGATCATGGCTGGAATAGCATTGCCCAGTGCTGTACTTATCCGTATTTATAGTAATCACACGTAGTCATAAATTTTATATAGCCAGACATTATAAATACACCCAGATTTCTAAAGCTGGAACAGAGACTATTCAAACAACTGCCTTGCAAACAGTTCTTTCTGTAGAGTTTCAAAAAAATAAGAAATGTACAATATTACATTTGACAGCTCTTTCTTTCTGTACAATTTCTCTATCTTGTCTTCCCTGAACTCCTCCAAGAGATAAAACAAACATGAATAATCAAGAAATCTCCAAATTATGCCAATAGGATAAAAGAAACATGAAGATTATGAACCATTGGGCTTCAGAAGGAAAGCAAAGGACTGCTGGCCAAGTGTTGAACAGGGCAACGAGCGGAGCAATTTGTTTCAGAGCTTCAAAGAGAACTTGAGCTTGTCTGAAAAAGCTGGTGCTCAGGTGAGAAACCACCTCTTATGGGCGCTTGATATCTTCTACTGGTGTACCTGGTACTTCCCAGGGCCAGAGCAGGATGAAGGTGGATCAAATGACCAGATCCACCTGACAAGGCAGCACAGTTCCTTCTGGTAACAGTGCAAAGCCAGGACAGCGCAGCACGTAGCAGAGCTGACTACTCTCATAGTAGAAGGACACACACCAGCCCCCAGCCAGCAGGGATCTGTCACCACCTTCAGGCACAGTCCCAGCCAGCACTCAGTGGAATGAGAAGCCGAAAAGTGAAATCAAAGCAATTTGAAATTATTCACTTTGCTAAACTTGACCGGGATTTACAGAGCCCGTTACTTCCTGAGATAAGCCACAGAAACAGCAGGACCTTCTGTGGTGAGAATCACTTTGTGGAAAGAGTACAAATAGCTATGAAAAAGCTGCAGCAGTCTTTTTTTTTTTTTTTTTTTTTTTTTTTTTCCTAGAGCTTTCACACTCCCCATTTCTGACAGTCTTCTTCAGAATAGTTTCAATATGAAATGAGCATTGGCAGGAGCTCCTCTGTATTTTTCATTCTCTTCATGTGGAAGGGCTGCTTGTACAAACTTTGTTTCATGCTGGAGGAACAATTCTGGTGTTTTTTGTTTTGTGGAACAGAGAAAACTTGGCTCCATCAAAACCAATTGCAAAACTCTTGTTGCCTAAATAGGTCCAGGATCTATCCCAAAAGTCAAAAAGAAAAAATTATGGCAGGAAACCTCAGGGCAGAAATCTAGTATCTGGGAATATCCCATACCAGGAGAAGACTGATGCAGGGATATTAGCATTAATGCTACCATCGCAATCAGTACAGTGGGAGAGCAACTCTCTGATATACTTAAATTAAGCAAAGATATGTATCTCTTTAGCATATTTGTGACTGCAGTACAATATATTTCATCACTGTGGTTGCAAAATAATCTTTATTTTTTTCCATGGGAGATTACTCAAACCGCAATAATGTGTTTTCCCAAATTAAATAGATAACTTTACAGACTGCTGGGTAATAAAATACGAATAAACACGGAAGACATACCTTATTAAAAAAATTAGCTTGTCATTTTTCAGACTCTTCTTTTGATTTGCAAGTTAATAAAAACCACAGCCAGTTGCCATAGGGAGGGTAATTAATTAGCCATCTATAAAATTAATGTTGGAGAGGGGAGGAGGCTTTCACTTGAAATATTCATTGCACATAGCAGAAACATATTCTAGCACTATAGTTAGAAGTCTGCCACATGCTCTGATGTCCTTAAAAAACAGTAATGGTTTGTTGGTTTTGTTCCTGAAGAACAGCTCTGGCGGTGATAAAAGCTGGTCAAGGGAATGACTCAATCTACCAACCGTCTGGTTAAATGAAGTCGCCTGTCTTCCTCCAGAGGGACGCAAAGAATTGCACTGCTGGATTCAGACAAAGAGCTGTGCGAACTGCGTTTCCTTTCCTTCAGCCCCTTTTAAAGGGAGCTAGAGCCAGCCCCAAGCCCCCCTGCAGAAACCACAGAGCACACCGAAAGCCATCGGAGCTCCCTCCTGCCACTCGCATGGGTGCGCCTGTCCCCAGAGCCTGCAAGTTCAGCTGCACCCGCTGAGCCCCCAGGAGCTGACTCCAAGCATGATCAGGCAAGCACAAGACTCCCGGAGATGCATCTGGGCATGAATTCAAGCAAATATCTCAAGCATGTCCCAAGGATCAGCTCAAGAGAGGTCAGTGAGAGAATGCAGTCCCCAGCCCGATATTAAGTTTCCTATCCAGGCAAACCAAGAAGCCAGAAAAAAATTAATAAGGGGAGATAGCTGTGTCCCCAAGAGCTGTGTGAATATTTTAAAGTTAAATATTTATTCCAAAGTCAATTAAGGCAATTTTAACTCTTCATGAAAGGTTCCACCCAGAAGGTTTGAATAATCCCCTAATTAAGAACTTGAATTAATTCACAGCATTTTGCGTCCCTTTGCAGAGACATTACCAGTCTTTAAATTTGTACTGATGTTGCTAGTGAGAAACTTCTCATAACTTAATACATACCCATCTACTACGCTTAAAAAAAGACACCTCTCTATCCCACAGGACAACAGAAATCTGCTAAATAAGTACCTAATTTGTGAAGTCTCATTTGGACCACATTTATTCTGAGTTAAGAGGATGAATGGAGGCCTTCCAAGTTATTTGGATATTAATGCTGCTAATTTGCATCACACTTACGCAACATACAACCAACCTGGCCCCAAAGAGGTTGCCACCCAAAGGCAAGAGGTGACAGGAATGTTCAGGCAGAAAAAAATGACAGGGAAACCTGATCAAAATGATCACACCATAACTCACTGCCTCCATAAACCTAATTATTGTTGCTAGGCAAGAGGGAAGGGTATGGACTTCAAGGATAACGGCAGGCTGGTGGTGGGTTTCCTCTAAGGGAGAAGAACTGCCTGGGAGAAGGGAACAGAAATGTGCAATTGAAAGTGTAATAAACAGATGATGAAGGACAGTGTTATGAGCCAATTGGAGACAGGAGCTTTGATCTTGTTTGATACAGACCATAAGATGAGTCAAGTGAGAAAGAGTCTGCAAAAAAGTTCTGGAAAGAAAAAAAAAAAAAAAAAAAAAAAAAAAGATTTGATGGAATTGAGAAGTCACAGTTGATTTTCAGTTCCTATAACCAAGCCACATGGCATCTGTCAAAGCCAAGGGAAAACGATGTTGCAGAAATGAAGTAAAAACTAGCACCTGGACATGAGTTATTTAAACCAGGAGATAGAGAAGGCCATTGTCTCAAACATTATGCTTATACAACAAGACCTAGACAAATGTGGATACAAGGCTTGCAAAGCTACTAGAGTCTAAACATTGCCTGGATGAGAGACATCTGTGATAAGCAAAAGCATGGTGTTTTTTCAAAGCGAAGGCTGTCGGGATTGTAAATTAAGAAAAATTCAACAACAATCTTGAGCTGATGTCTAGACATTCACAAGAAGCTGTCAGGGCCCTTATTTTTATTTGGCAGGAAGGAGGTCTGCAGAAGGTATTAGAATGAGCTGTCACACAAAGAAGATAGCATCATTCTGTCCACTTTTTCACTTACACAATTTTATTGTACTGCTATAGAACTGGCCATGCCCAGGCAACATCAGCCAGAGATATTCTTCTCATCACATTCTAAGTTGTCAGGGCTCCACAGTGACATATATTCCAGTGGGAATAGCATCACCGTGCCTCACAGCAAGAGCACCTGCAATCATCTATGAAGTGCCTTAAAGAAAACGTTCAAAGCTCTGCTGTCCTATTTATGATCTTTCTGGAGAAGACAGTTAATAATACTCTTACCAAAGTAAATAACTCTTTCATTAATGGCGGAACACTACACTGGATCATACGACTTTCTTTTCCTGGAGCCTAATAATTTCACACTATTTTAAAATGTTAATAAATGAGGTTGCCATTCCAAGAAAGAGCCACAGTTCATTACCATATGCAAGTCTTCATTTATCACAAAATTTTTCATTCACTATCCCTTCCCATTAAAATTGTTATAAATAAGAAGCTGAAGTAAAGGTCCAGATTCCTAATATCAGCTATTGGTGATTCTTTTTCGCTAAAGTATTTTTAGGTAAGGGTATATTTATTTTAACACACACTGAAATGATTTCTTGGTCTTCTATTCTTGATCTTTATTGAATTTTTCTTAATTTACAGGTTTCTGCAGTTGGAAGCAAAATATAGGGGTTGAGATTTGCAAACCAGCAGAGATGGCAGGAGCCCACAACAGCTTCCATGGGAGCCATCCTCTTACAGGAGGACTCCCCATCTCACTGACCTGCCCAACCAGCTTCTGAATAACAGAAAGCAGGGGAGAAAAACCATGCGTGTCCTGTCATTGACCACAAAGGTGACAGTATCCAAACTAGAACACCCATTGCCATGAGGAAATTTATTGTCACATTCTCTATTTTTGCCTCTTAGAGGACCTCCATTTATTTCCTAAAAATCCTTCAAGGGGTTACCTCTTCCTTGACTGTTAACGTGGCAATTACAGAATATTCAGTCCTGTAGGAAACATTTCTGCCTGTGAAACTGTCATCCTGAAATCTGCTTTTCTTACCCTTAGGATTCATATAATCTAGACAACAAGGATACCAAAATGACTAGGATTTGGAAGTTTAAGCATCTGATTTGCAAGCACAATTAGGTATTTACATTCCAGAATATCACTGCAGTTTGAGCCTGCAGGCAGAGATCATGTCAGAAAGGCCTTGTGAAGGCAGATAACAGGACCCCAAAATTTTTACCACTACCTGGCAGGACTGTCACAATTTTCTGCACGTTGCTTTGTGTTCATATTATCATTCACCTCTGCCACCCCAGAAATCCATGCTCATCTGCTTTTCTCAAGGCTGTTTTGACCTGATGGTTGTTCAGGCCAGCTCAGGAAGAAATTCATCCTTAACACGCAGCTTCCCTCCTGCTTGCAGCTAAGCCTGCCCTATGCAATAACTCTCCCCAGTGATGCGATTGGAGCTGTCCTGCCTGCAGGGACCAGGCACAATATGGACCTGCTCCCCTGAGAAATAAAAAGAGTAAAAACAAATGAGTTCATGGTCAAATTGGTCTGTCAGGAGGCAAGAGTTTCAGCAACCTGACATTCCCCTTGGCATCTTCACTTTCCATAGTGCAAGCCTGTTACTTATTCCTGCAAAAGTAATTGAAGGACCTTCAAGGAAGTAACACCAGTGCACCCCCATTTCAAGTAAGCAGAATTAAAAAAATAAATAAAATTAAACCAACACACCATGGACAACATCATAAACCAGATTACTCAGATACATCTGCTGTTTCTCTCACCACTATAAAGGACTCTTCAAAGACACAGTGAAGGTTCATTAGCAGACACTGCATGATTGGGGAAAAAACAGAAGCCTACTGATCATCAGCTTATAATATATCTACATTGGGGGCAAATAGAGGTCTTCAGATATCTGCCTCAACTACTCAACACAGAATTTACTTAGAGAAAAAAATAAGACTCATTCTCCAGCAAGTAAATGTTCTGTTATATTGGATTATAGGGTGCTGTCCTTGCTCAGTTACCCGTCTCTCATAGCATTAGTCTTCAACACAACAGCACGTTTACAGGCTTTCTTGGCAGTAACACAGTGAGACAGGCCCATATTGAACACTAGTTAGGGAAGACATGAAGAAATGGAAACATTACATTGTGTTTTCTAGATAAATTAAGATTTCACTAACGGATCTTCTAAAAGCCAGAGCACCACTTACTCCATTCATTCTGCTCTACAGCATGGTTAATGGATATAGATAGCTGAACTGGTGCCTGAGTAGCAAACCACAGTCCCCCTCAGATGGGATAAATGCTCAGCATTGCAGAGCTGGAGCAATTAATTTGTCACTGATAGGCAAGTGGTGTTAGAGAGTAGTGCTGCTTCTCCACCTTCACCTTGTGCTGAACTTGAACAACTTGACTGGAGAAACTTGGAGTGAACTGTGGCTCTGACTTCTAACAAATCCTCACAGGCATATGCAAAAAACTATATATATATTATTAAAGAAAAAAAAAAAAAAAAAAAAAGATAAGAAAAGGAAGATTCCTTCTGTTAGTTACATTGATGCGCTCTTCACTGGGTACAAAGAAAAAACCAGGCATCACCAGCTAGCTCTAGCTACAAGTTCCTTTTAATGGTTGAACTCTTAATTCAAATGGAATGATGTTTGCTCTATTCCCTTGTTTTCTCTGTCTCAACCATCAGGACCACAGGGTCTGCCAGAACAGGGCCATATGAAATATTTATTAACTCGTGTTCAAGAGAATACGATGAAAGATATGAGAGAAGTTGGAGCCAGAAGTTCCTCGAGCTACCTAATTGAGAGAAGACCTGACATTTACCTATCAGAAATCAAGTCAGGTAGGCAACAACCCAAAGCTGTCAGATTTATAACAGCAGATGTTATAAAAGGGAATGAGACCAGCTGAGGACAATAATGGTTTCGTTGGGGTGTAACTGCAAGCTAAGTCCATAATTCGACATTTAACCTGGCCAAGCAGCAGCTCAAAACTATTGCTTTTGTAACACCCAGAAATGTAAATGCTGTTAAATCTAAAAAAAAAAAATGCACCTGTGTATCTTGTTTCATGCTTGTCAGATGCAGTTCATCCTTTAAATTCAAGAATACAGTCCCTCTTTTTATAATTTTTTCTAAAAGAAGGAAACAAATTTGCAGAATAAGATCTGTAGAGAAGTACAAGTTTGTCTTATATGGGTGAGACATTGCTGAGTTCATATAAATCCTGTCTTCATCTTTGATATTTCTGAATGATTGTTATTTAAAAATACCAAAGAGAAAGTTTTGAACCTTTTGCTTCCCTGTCATTAAAACAAATTGAAGATTGAAAGTCCCACTAAGTTAATTCACTCTTCAGTCAGATTTTAAATTCTGTAATTGGACAAATGACTAAACTATATATGTGTTTCAGCTTTGCACTCTGGGCCAATATTTCACCCACTTTAAGTAGAAGCTAATGAAGTTCTATATAGCCAGGAACTCATAATATACACGTATATATTAAAATAGATTATGGAGATAAACAAGATCTCTTCACGAGCATTGTTCTCTACTTCCCTTCCCCCTCCCCCCCCCCCCGACACACACACACACAAAGCACCACAACGCACAAAGAAAAATTGAAGGAAGTATCTTGGATAAGCAGATTTAAAAAAGAGAATCCTCAAAGGCTTTCAAGATTTGCAAAAGTCTCTAGACTTTCAGTGAAAAAATAAGTCAGTATCATTGCATGAAGGGCACTGACAAGCTTGATTTCCTCCTTCATGAGCAAGATAAAACCCAGAGATACAAACTTCCAGTTTGGCTAATAGATGTCAATGTGCAGAGACAACCAGAGTAGTGTTTTCATGTAAAATTCATAATATAAATCCTTGAAGCCTTCTAATTAAGAACTGTATATATCTGCCTACTAATAAGTCAAATTACTTATCTTCCTCCTCACAGAGGAAAAATAAATAAATGTTGACTAAACACAACAGCTCTTAGTAATCAAATGCAAACACTCATCTCAATAAAAAGATTGTTTCTGATAGGAAGTCGTGTACAAATCAGGCTCTTCCAGGCTACCCACTCCAATTCAACATGAAGAGTTATGCTCGTGTCAACTGTGGCATGGTATACTCATGCTAATTACACAGTCATTAACTCAACCACTGGGTCTGAAGTCATGCTTACTTTGAGGTCTATATCCACATGGACAAGTCACAGTCTCAGAGCATTAGTTCAGATCCAAGTTTTCACATAATGAAGAGCTAACATCACCCAAAAAGATGCATCAAGTCAGGTTTAAGTAACAACAAATATAACTGATACACCTCTGCAGCAGCTGAAGGGTGGAGCCAAAAAAGGACTAAAACCAACAGAATTAATCCCCACTGAAAAGCCAGGAGACTGAAGAATTTTAAAATGAAAGTTCTATTTGTGCAACTCCTGCTAATTGCTCTAATGAGAGTTAAACAAGTTGTTGGCCAAATTCTGACAATCCAGAACAGATGTTCTTAAGTCATTAACAAGACTTAAGCGGGGTCTACAACCAGCCATTCTTATAGCAAACATCTTGTGTATTCATGAATAACCAACTTAAACCCTGAAGCTAAATCCACTTGTTTTCATGGAGTTAAATCAAAGGACTCACCTCCAGCTCACTTACCACCTAGATGGCATGGCTTCAGGCAAAATTTAAAAATGTGAAAAGAAAATTATACACCTTCCAAAGAGGAAATAGAAACACCAGTAAAACAGACTTCAAGAGATAGATCCATTGAATGAAAACACACCAAGTCATTGCTTCTCCTTGAATATTCAGCTCAGTTTATAGGACGTCCTCAGTTCTTAAATACAAAGAAGCTAACTCAGGTGAAGAACACGCTCATTGCCTTGATGCACAAGAACCAACTAAAGACTTTGCTTTAGGTTCTCTGACAGGTTCTTTACTCAGTATCTATTTATACTACAAACCAGAATTGCTCATGAGCATCTACTGGAGCTGGTTAGAGTACCAGGCGTTACTTTTCACGTAGCTCAGTTCTTCAACTTTCTAGTGCTTTTGGTGGGGATTTTAACAAGCTTGTTATCTAGGCTTTTTTTTTTTTTTTTTTTTTTTTTTTTAAACATTATGCATTATAAGATGTGTGGTGTTGTGTAAGATTCCCTTCTACCATTAGTATGAATTGTAAAATGAAGTGACAGCAGATCTACATTACAGAGGTTTGAGCAAAAGCTGAGGGAATCAGGAAGTTGGATTTTCAGAGCTTTTGGGAAGGAGAAAATGGAGAAGGCATTACTTAAGTCTGTCTGAGGACTTTGACCTTCCGTTTTCCTGGGTTTTTACCTTCCTATATAGAAATTATGAATATTTGACAGATGTTTATGAATAATTTCAAGATAATACAGGTGAAAATTACAGCACAAGCACTATTTTATTATTTCTCCTAAGTAGAACAAAGGACTCCAAGTACTAATTCCTAGGATCTAAACACAGATGCTAATGACCTTGGGCAAACCACTAATATTTCTTGGCTTCCACAGATCCACCTAATATGATCTAGAATTTAAAGAGAGATACAAAGGAGAACAAGCAACAAACAGATCAGTAAAATCTTCCTTAAGGTAGACAAGACATAAGAAGAACTAAGCTGTTTGAGACCATGAAACATCTGTTTAAAATGTGAGATGATTCAAAAAACAGATGTATAAGCTAGATATAATTCCTGCCTGATACATAGTGTTTCATCACTGGAAAATTCCACAAGGAAAGAAAAGCCAGCACACATGAAGGAATGGGTACACCCTAGTTTGCTTCAGAATGCTGATGTGAAATAGTTCACAGATACATTAATAGAAACAAGTTCACATCAAGACATCTCTACGTATGATCTCACTGGCTAAAAAAGCACACTGCAATAGCACGAGGAGAACAGAGAAAGAACGACTGCAGATTCTGTCATGAGGATGCTCAGAAATACTAATAAGACTCAACTAAATCACCTACAACCCTTTTTTGCTCAAGAGCATTTCCTCAGCATGCTAGAAAAACATACACCAGACGGGAATCAAATCAAGAGAAATCTGATTATATCTAGAGCAAAGAGAGATAAATGACCTGTAAGACAGTGTCCAGCTACAAGTTAGTCTATAAGACACAACAAAGGAGACATTTTGCAGTAGAAAAGAGGCAAAGAGTAGAAAAGAGTAGAAAAGAGTTCTTCAAGATAGCTGGAGATAGGATCATGAAACCATCAGCAACTGTGTGCAGCTGCAGGATTATGAAACCATCAGCAATTGCACATAGCTGCAGGGGGAGGCTCTTTGTTTGTTAAATTACCTATGGTACCCATTATCTTTGGGATGAATCTGGCTAGAGGCCCAGGGAATTTAGAAGATGCCATCTCTGCTTTCATCAGCTAAACGAAGAGGTCTTGTCTGTTCTCCTGTAGCTTGTATATAAAACAACATATTACTATTCCATGGACAAGTTCCTCTCAAGACTTGGATCAACCCCTAAAGCATTTCTGGAAAGGAAAGACAAAAATTCAAAAAAAAAAAAAAAAAACATAAATAGTGCTAGTAAAACTATGCCATCACAACATTTACTTGCTAGGTGCCTGTACAGCTCATTACCTATCTGGTAGGCTGCAGCACTACTAAGCAGTTAAGTTTGGCTGACTGAAACACCCGTGAGTACCTGGATGAGCACAGTGACTATTAAGGCAAAAGGATTAGAGGGATCTTAAACAGAGCTTAGCCTGAGTAGAAACTTGGATTTATCTTGCAATACCCCTTTAAAGTGTTGTTTCTAGTCTATTAAATGACTCAAAGGCCAATGGTGAAATTGGT